>NW_026590677.1:7986758-8205660 GCF_907164565.1 Psammomys obesus
AATGGTGGGATCTAGAAAAGATCCCACCATTTGCCTGCAAATTTCATAATTTCATCCTTTTTGATTGCTGAGTAGTATTCCATTGTGTAAAAATACCACAATTTTTGTATCCATTCCTCCGTTGATGGACATCTGGGTTGTTTCCAGGTTCTGGCTATTACAAATAAAGCTGCTAAAAACATGGTTGAACAAATGTCCTTGTTGTGTACTTGAGCAAATTTTGGGTATATACCTAGCAGTGGTATAGCTGGGTCTTGAGGTAGCACTATTCCTAATTGTCTGAGAAAGCGCCAGATTGACTTCCAAAGTGGTTGTACAAGTTTACATTCCCACAAGCAATGGAGGAGGGTTCCCCTTTCTCCACAACCTCTCCAGCATGTGTTGTCACTTGAGTTTTTCATCTTGGCCATTCTGATGGGTGTAAGGTGAAATCTCAGGGTCATTTTGATTTGCATTTCCCTGACTGCTAATGAGTTTGAGCATTTCTTTAAGTGTTTCTCTGCCATTCGATGTTCCTCTATCGATAATTCTCTGTTTAGCTTCGTTCCCCATTTTTTAATTGGATTACTTGGTTTGTGGCTTTTCTGCTTCTTTAGTTCTTTGTATATACTGGATATTAGCCCTCTGTCAGATAAAGGGTTGGCGAAGATTCTTTCCCAATCTGTAGGCAGTCGTTTTGTTTTGATGACAGTGTCTTTTGCTTTACAGAAGCTTTTCAGCTTCATGAGGTCCCATTTCTTGATTATTATTGCTCTTAGAGCCTGTGCTGTTCAGGAAGTTGTCTCCTGTGCCAATGAGTTCTAGGCTGTTCCCCACTTTTTTTTCCAACTGATTTAGAGTATCTGGTTTTATGTTGAGGTCCTTGATCCACTTGGACTTTAGTTTTGTTCAGGGTGATAAATATGGATCTATTTTCATTTTTCTGCATGTAGACATCCAGTTGGTCCAGCACCATTTGTTGAAGATGCTATCTTTTTTCCATTGAATGGATTTGGCTTCTTTGTCAAATATGGAATATTCATAGGTGTGTGGGTTTATTTGTGGGTCTTCTATGCGGTTCCATTGATCCTCCTTTCTGTTTCTATGCCAATACCATGCAGTTTTTATTACTGTTGCCCTGTAGTACAGCTTGAGATCGGGGATGGAGATACCTCCAGATGATCTGTTGTTGTACAGGATCGTTTTGGAGATTCTTGGTTTTTTGTTTCTCCATATGAAGCTGAGAATCTTTCTTTCAAGGTCTGTAAAGAATTGAGATGGTATTTTGATGGGAATTGCATTAAATCTGTAGATTGCATTTGGCAGGATGGCCATTTTCACAATTTTAATCCTACCAATCCATGAGCACGGGAGATCTTTCCATCTTCTGAGATCTTCTTCGATTTCGTTCTTCAGAGACTTGAAGTTTTTCTCAAACAGGTCTTTCACTTGTTTGGTTAGAGTCACACCAAGGTACTTTATCTTATTAGTGGCTATTGTGAAGGGTGTTGTTTCCCTAATTTCTTTCTCGGCCCTTTTGTCTTTGGTATACAGGAGGGCTTCTGATTTTTTTGAGATGATTTTGTATCCTGCCACTTTGCTGAAGGTGTCTATCAGCTGAAGGAGTTCTCTGGTTGAATTTTTGGGGTGGCTCATGTATACTATCATATCATCTGCAAATACTGACACTTTGACCTCTTCCTTTCCGATTTGTATCCCCTTGATCTCCTTTAGTTGTCTTATTGCTCTGGCTACGACTTCAAGTACTATGTTGAAGAGATATGGAGACAATGGGCAGCCTTGTCTTGTCCCTGATTTCAGTGGGATTGATTTAAGTTTCTCTCCATTGAGTTTGATGTTGGCTATAGGCTTGCTGTATATTGCCTTTACTATCTTTAGGTATGTGCCTTGTATCCCTGATCTCTCCAAGACTTTAAACATGAATGGGTGTTGGACTTTGTCAAATGCTTTTTCAGCATCTAAGGAGATGATCATGTGGTTTTTCTCCTTCAGTTTGTTTATGTGGTGGATTACATTGATGGATTTCCATATATTGAATCACCCTTGCATGCCTGGGATGAAGCCTACTTGGTCATGGTGGATGATATCTTTGATGTGTTCTTGGATTCTATTTGCAAGTATTTTATTGAGTATTTTTGTATCAATGTTCATAAGAGAGATAGGTCTGAAGTTCTCTTTTTTTGTTGGATCTTTGTGTGGTTTAGGTATCAAGGTGACTGTGGCTTCATAGAATGAGTTTGGTAGTGTTCCTTCTGTTTCTATTTTGTGGAATAGTTTGAGGAGAATTGGTGTTAGTACTTCTTTGAAAGTCTGGTAGAATTCTGTGCTGAAACCATCTGGCCCAGGGCTTTTTTTGGAGGGGAGACTGTTAATGACTGCTTCAATTTCCTTGGGGGATATAGGACTATTCAGTCTTTCTACCTGATCTTGACTTAATTTTGGTAGATGGAATCTGTCAAGAAAATTATCCATTTCATTTAGATTTTCAAATTTTGTGGCATATAGGCTTTTGTAGTATGACCTAATAATTGTTTGGATATCCTTAGTGTCTGTAGTTCTCTCCCCATTTTCATTTCTGATATTGCTGATTTGGATAGCTTCTCTCTGCTTTTTAGTTAGTTTGGCTAAGGGTTTGTCTATCTTGTCGATTTTCTCTAAGAACCAGCTTTTTGTTTCATTGATTCTTTGAATAGTTTTATTTGTTTCTAATTGATTGATTTCATCCCTGAGTTTGATAATTTCCAGCCATCTGCTCCTCTTGGGTGTATTTGCTTCTTTTTTTTCTAGGGTTTTCAGTTGGTCCATTAAGTTGTTTATATGTGATGTTACGAATTTCTTCTTGCAGGCACTTAGTGCTATAAATTTTCCTCTGAGCACTGCTTTCAATGTGTCCCATCAATTTGGGTATGTTGTGCCTTCATTTTCATTGAATTCTATGAAGTCTTTAATTTCTTTCTTTATTTCTTCCTTAACTCAGCTGTTGTTGAGTAGTAAGTTGTTCAGTTTCCATGTGTGTGTCGGCTTTTTGTTGTTTCTGTTGTTGTTGATGTCCAGCTTTAGTCCATGGTGGTCAGATAGTATACAAGGGATTATTTCAATCCTTTTGTATCTGTTGAGGCTTGCTTTGTGACCAACTATATGGTCTATTTTGGAGAAGGTTCCATGTGGTGCTGAAAAGAAGGTGTACTCTTTTGAGTTTGGGTGAAAAGATCTGTAGACATCTATTAGGTCCATTTGATTTAGGGATTCTGTGAGTGCTTTCATTTCCCTATTTGGTGTCTGTCTGGTTGATCTGTCCCTTGATGAGAGTGGGGTGTTGAAGTCTCCCACTATTAAGGTATTAGGATCAATGTATGATTTAAGCTTTAATATTGTTTCATTTACGAATGTAGGTGCTCTTGTATTTGGGGCATAGATATTCAAAATTGTGATGTCCTCTTCTTGGATTTTTCCTTTGATGAGAATATAGTGACCCTCCTTATCTTTTTTTATTAACTTTGGATGAAAGTCTATTTTATTAGATATTAGGATGGCTACTCCAGCTTGTTTTCTGGAACCATTTGCTTGAAAAACATTTTTCCAGCCCTTTACTCTGAGGTAGTGTTTATCTTTGTTGCATAGGTGCGTTTCTTGGATGCAACAGAATGTTGGATCCTGTTTCCGCAACCATTTAGTTAGCCTGTGTCTTTTTATTGGTGAGTTGAGTCCATTGATATTGATAGATAAGAGTGACCAATGCATGTTAGTTTCTTTTTTAATGAAGTTGGTGATCTTACCCTGTTTCATTGCTTGTTTTCTTTTCATTTTTGTTGGCATATTATCTGTATGCCCTGTTTTCTTGGGTGAAGTTGTTTTCGTTGGATTGGAGTTTTCCTTCTAGTATCTTCTGTAGGGTTGGTTTGCTATGTAGATATTGCGTAAATTTAGTTTTGTCATGGAATATTTTGTTTTCTCCATCTATGTTGATTGAAAGCTTTGCAGGGTATAGTAGTCTGGGTTGACATTTGTGATCTTTTAGAGTCTCCATGATGCTTGCCCAGGCCCTTCTGGCTTTCATAGTTTCTGATGAGAAGTCTGGTGTGATTCTGATAGGTCTACCTTCATATGTTACTTGGCCTTTTTCCCTTGCTGCTTTTAATATCTTTTCTTTGTTCTGTAGATTTAGTGTTTTGACTATGATGTGACGTGATGTGTTTCTTTTCTGGTCTAGTCTATTTGGTGTTCTGTAGGCCTCTTGTATATTTATGGACATCTCTTTCTTTAAGTTGGGAAATTTTTCTTCTATGATTTTCTTGAAAATATTTTCTGGACCTTGGAGCCTGGAGTCTTCTTTTTCATCAATTCCTATTATTCTTAGATTTTGTCTTTTCATAGCATCCTTGATTTCTTGGATATTTTGTGATTGGAATTTTTCTGATTTTACTTTTTTCTTTGAGAGAAGTATCAATTTCTGCAAGTGTGTCTTCAGCTCCAGAGATTCTCTCTTCCATCTCTTGTATTCTGTTGGTGATGCTTACTTTTGTGGTTCCTGATCTTTTCTCCAAGTTCTCCAGCTCAAGAGTTTTCTCATTTTGTGTTTTCTTTATTGATTCTAATTCTGTTTTCATGCCTTGCACCATTTCTTTCATGTGTTTGAATTTGGATTCCTGTCTCTCTACAATGGACTCTATTTCTTTGTTCATTTCCTTTTTGTATGCCACTAATTTTTTCTCTACTTGTGCCTCTATTTGTTTAGCTATGTTTGCCTGTGTTTCTTTAAGGGTTTTGTCTATTTCTTCTTTCTTTACCTCCAATTGACTGGCCAACTCTTTGAAAGATTTGTTCATTTCCTCCTTATGAGCCTCAAATAATTGAGCAAGCATGGCTTTAAGGTCATTTTCCTGTGTTTCTGATGAATTGGAGTATCCATCGATTTTGGGGTTTGCTGGTGAAGTCATGATGTCCTGATTTATGTTGGAAGTGTTCTTTCGCCTACCCCTGGCCATTGGCTTATCTGAGACCTTCCCTGTTTGTTTTTGGATTCTGCCGATCAGACTGGTACTGTCTCTCTCTCGAGTCTGGAGAATTCTTCAGGAAGTTGAGAGAGGTCCCGTGTCCTTAGCGTGTGCTGAGGACTAGCTGTACCTGTGGGAGGAAAGTACGCAGGCGCAAACAGAGGCAAAAGCAAACGTGCGTGCGTGCGTGCGTGTGTATATGTGTGTGTGTGTGTGTGTGTGTAAGTGGGTGTGGGCGTGTGTCTCGAGGGACAGAGTGATGGCTAATGTTGAACCCTTGAGTGTGTGGGAGGGGCTCTGCAATGTATATGTCGCAGGCGCTAGTGATGATCGCAGCGCAATTTCTGGCATTAACTGCCTTAACTCCTCAATTAGACCCACAGAGCAGGAACTTCAATGTTCCAAGTGCCCCTCTGTTTCCCAAAGTGGGTATATGGGTGGGAGGGGGTTTGATGCCCGGCTTCTGTTTTAGAAGGACCCAGGATCTCGGGATTTGCAGATTCTCAAGGGTGCACTCACTTACAGGCAGGTCACTTGGCAGAGATGGGGGTATCTGGGCTCTCTGCTCTCTGGTTTGGCCCTGCTTCTTTGATGTGCTCCGCCAGCTCCGTGCTGCTGTCACTGCCAGGTTATGAGGTCTTGCTGCAGCTGGAGATTTCAGGGTGGTCACGTCAGTAGGAATCGGGGTAACCAGCCTTTCTGTTCTCTGGTATGGCCCTGGTTAGTCTTAAACTGGAGGGCTGATGTGCCCCACCAGCTCAGTGCTGCTCCGCCGCCAGGTTAGAAAATCCCGCTGTAACTGGAGACTGGGTTGCTAGTCCAGATGCTTTCTGGGAAGTCCTGGGGTCTCTTCACTGTGCTCTCCAAGCTTCGGAGGCCCAGCGCCTGGTGTGTCTAGCTTGTATGGCGTTTCTGTCTGGTTTTGGTGAGTATATAGCGTATTCTCTGTCACTGTGGGATTGGGCGGGCCGTACCGTCAGTGATGGCGCTCCTGAGGAGCTAGTATGGCGTCTAGCAGACTCGGGCCCTGGGAGGATGGTGCAGCCGCCGCGCGCGAATCTGGGGCTCCGAGACACAGTACTGCTGGCCTTTGCCAATAAAGGGCTTGGGGCTCCGCCTCAGTGGCTGCAGGCCCCAGGCAGTTAGGTCTGCGCTGAGAAAGGCGAGTCCGCTGTGCCGAGGAGGAGGGAGGTCTGGGGGAGGGGAGTGCCGAGAGATCAAAGGATCGTTTCTCACCTTCCCCAAACAAGTCCCCGGGTGACCCGAGACCAAGGTTTTCACCTCCTGCGATGTTCCCTGTTGTTTAGAAAGTCTCTCCGTTGTTTCCCTGGCTTCAGAAGTTCTTCCACTCATCAACTCAGAACTTTATCTCTTCCACAGCTCGGAAACTGTGTGTGCTAGTCGCCATCTTGGCTCCGCCCCCGGTAATTTTTTTTTATACATACCATTTACCACAGGTAAATCAAGATCAGACAAGGAATTTAAATAGACCTATAACTCCTAGTAAAATAGAAGCAGTAAATGAAAGTCGCCTAGCCCAAAACAGCCCAGGATCAGATGGTTTTAATGCAGAATTCTAACAGACTTTCAAAGAAACTAAATGCCAATACTCTCCCAATTATTCCACAAAATAGAAATATAAGGAACATTGCCCTGTTTGTTTTATGAGTCTGTTGTTATCCTGATACCCAAAACACATAAAGATCTAAACAAAGATCCACCATGATCAAATAGACTTCATCCCAGAGATACAGGAATTGCTCAACATACATATATGATAAATGTAATCCACCATGTAAACAAACTGGAAAACGAAAACCACAAGATCATCTTATAAGATGTGTAAACAGCTTTTGATAAAGTCCAACACCCCTTTATGGTAAAGCCCTGGAGATATTATTTGCAGATGATATGACTGTAAACATAAGTGATCCTAAAAATTCCACCAAGAAACTGCTACACCTGATAAAAAAAAAAAAAAAAAAAAAAACTTTTAGTAAAATAGCTGGATACAAAATTATCTCACAAAGACTCTATTGCCTGCTTTTTCTTTTTCAGATGTAAGTCACATTTTTGTGTGTTTATTTATTTTTTTATTACAATTTATTCACTTTTTATAATGGCTGTGGCCCCCTCCCTCATCTCTTCCCAATCCCACAATCCCTTCCTCTTCTCCCCTTATGCCCCTCCCCTAGTCCACAGATAGGGGAGGTCCTCCTTCCCTTCCATCTGACCCTAGCTTATCAGGTCTCATCAGGAATGGCTGCAATGTCCTCCTCTGTGGTCAGGCAGGGCTGCTCCTCCCTCAGATGGGGGTGGTCAAAGAGCCTGACACTGAGTTCATGCCAGAGACAGCCTCTGCTCCCCTTACTGGGGACCCCACTAGGAGACTGAAGTCATATATTTTTATTTTATTTTATTAAATTATAATTAATATGACCCCAAATCAAGACATTTAAAATTTAATATAGTAGTCATGTCTCTTATTTCATCTAAAAAGGAAACTAAGATTGATTTTTCAGTTAATCCATTCTACTTCCTCATCCACACTCCCTCCTGAAAAATAAGAATATACTTAATCATTATTCATTTTCATACAATACATTTTGCTCATATTTTTTACCTTCTGTAGTGTCTTCCAGCTTTCCTGGTCCCTATCTACCCAACCTACTTCTCTCTCTCTATCTCCCTCTCTTGTTTTCTCCAATCAATTTTCATTTTACTATTTTTATCTGTGTGGTGTTTGCCTATTATAAATTTTTCTAATTGAAATCTCTGCTGACGTTCCATTCTTTTTTTGTCATGACTGGCTCTTTTTATTTGTTTATTTTTAATTTATATGTGTGCTTAACTTATGTTTCACATTGTTTTGGAAGATAAACAAGTTTTGTTATGTTGGAATTTGGAAAGCTTTTCCTCCTCCTTTAAGGTTGAATTACAGGGTGAGATACAGTGGAACAAGGCTTTGATCCCAGCACTCAGAAGTTTGAGGCCAGCCTGCTCTACACAGCAAGTTCCAGGACAGCCAGCAATACATAGGGAGACTCTGTCTCAAACAAACAAACAAACTGAATTACATCAAAGTAATTTAGTGAAGGCTGACGTAGTACAGATCTCACTTTTTTATTGTTTTTATTAATTACAGTTCACTTTGTATTCCCCCATAAGCCCCTCCCTCCTCCCCTCCTGATCCCACCCTCCCTCCCCCTTCTTCGAGCATGCCCCTCCCCAAGTCCACTGATAGGGGAGGTCCTCCTCTCCTTCCTTCTGATCTTAGTCTATCAGATCACATCAGGAATGGCTGCATTGTCATGTTCTGTGGCCTGGTAAGGCTGCTCTCGCCTCAGAGGGAGATGATCAAAGAACAGGCCTATCAGATTATGTCAGAGGCAGTCCCTCTTCCCATTACTATGTAACCCACTTGGACACTACACTGCCATGGACTACATCTGTGCAGGGTTCTAGGTTATCTCCATGCATGTTCCTTGGTTGGAATATGAGTCTCTGGGAAGACCCCTGTGTTCAAATTTTCTGGTTCTGTTGCTCTCCTTGTGGGGTTCCTGTCCTCTTCAGATCTTACTATTTCCCACTTCTTACATAAGATTCCATGCACATTGCCCAACAGTTGGCCATAAGTCTCAGTGTCTGCTTTGATAGTCTGCAGGGCAGAGCCTTTCAGAGCCCCTCTGTGGCAGGTTCCTAGGTTGTTTCCTGTTTCCTTCTTCTTCTGATGTATATCCTCTTTGCCTTTCGGGATGGAGATTAAGTGTTTTAGTCAGGGTCCTCTCTCTGCTTTTAATCACTTCTCCCTAACAGGGCTGCCTTGCTTGTCCTCAGTGAATGAGGATGAGTGTAATCCTAATGCTACTTGATATGCTGGGTTGTGTTGGGAGGGGGGGGTCTCCTTTTCTGTGAGGACAAAGGGAAAAAAGATAGGGGGACTAGAGTGGAAGGGTGGGGGCAGGAGTAGAAGAGATAGGGGGCTGCGGTCAGGATGTAAAATGAATAAATAAATTTAAAATAAATTTAAAAAGATTTATAGCTTCCTATATACAAATGGCAAGCAGACTGTGAAAGAAAGCAGGGAAACTACATTTTTCATAATAGCCTCAAATAATATAATATTTTGGGATAGCTCTAACCAAGCAAGTGAAAGCTTGTAGATAAAAAACTTTAAGACAATAAAGAAATTGAAGATATCAGAAAATAGAAAGGTCTCCGATTACTCATGGATCAGTAGGATTAACATAGTAAAAATGGCCATCCTACCAAAAGCAATAAACAGATTCAATGTGATCCCCATCAATATTCCAACACAATTCTTCATAGATCTTGACAGGAAAATTTTCACCTTCCTGTGGAAACACACACACATACACACACACACAACAGGAAAGCGAAAATAACCCTAAATAATAAAAGAACTGCTATAGCTATCACCATCCCCAATTTCAAGTTGTACTACAGAGGTATAGTAAAAAAAAAAAAAAAACCCACATGGTATTGGCATAAAAACAGACACTTTGATCAATGGAATTAAACTGAAGACACAGGCATAAATCCATACACCTATTGATTCCTAGGTAGCCCAGGGACTAAGAGTAAAAGCAAATCTTGCTGTTTTATATAAAAAAAAAAAACTAAGTGATAAAATGACTCCAGTACTCATAGATCAGTGCTTTCCTCAGCCATCATTAGAGAAGCTTCTTCCTGCAACAGATGAAATCAAATACAGAGACCCACAGCCACACATTATGCAGATTGTGAGAGACCTTGGAACACTCAGTCTTAAATGGGATGTCTCCATCAAATCCCTCCCCTCCAAAACTTAGGGCTCAAGGAATACTGCAGAAATGGAGGCAGAAAAAGTATAAGGGCCAGAGGGGATAGAGAATACAAGAAGCAAGGTCCTTTTAATCAATATGATCAGACTTACACAAGAACTCTAAGGACTGAGGCAGCCTGCACAGAGCCTGCATGAGTCTGCACCAAATGGGACACTAAACCCGAAAGAAGTGGACACATGCCCCCATCCCTAACTCAGAATCAATATTCAATTGAGCCAGGCAGTGGTACCTGGCCACTTTTAATCCCTTTAATGCCTCAAACTCTGTGAGTTTGAGACCAGCATGATTCACAAAGTGAGTTCCATGACACCCAGGACTACATAGAGAAAATCCATACCTGACACTGCTTGGGTGTCCCACCTTTAATCCCAGCATTTGGGAGGCAGAGGCAGGTTTATCTCTAAGTTTACGGTGAATGTGATCTACATAGTGAGTTCCAAGACGACCAGGACTACACAGAGAGACTCTGTCTCAAATAAGCAAATGAATATATAGAGATATATTTGTTTTGGTAACTAATTGCAAATGAGTCTCAAGGGGGAAACAAACTATTCTTGAGGATAGGCTGCTTGCCCAGCAGTAGATGGTTACATAAAACCAACTCAACGGCATCTTTGGAGGTTCCATATCTCACAGTGTTATGCCATGGCTTTTTCCTTTTGTTTCTTCTTTTAATTTTTTAATATTATTTTAATTTTATTTTTATATTTTTCTTGTCTCTTTTTACCCTACAAGGTTCCAGTTTAGTGATTTTATGGGATTTCTGAGTTTGAGAACAAGTGGGTCTCTGCGTCTGTTTCTTGTGACTTTTCCTGGGCTCTTTTCCTTTTGTTTTGGTGGCTTTGTCCAATTCCAATGTGTTAGTTTTTGTTTTATCTTATTATAATTTATAATAAAAACAAAAAAGAATAAGAAATATTGCTTGACTTACAACAATGTATATTAGTTTTAATGCTTATATAGTTTTTGGAAATAGAATACTACAGGAATAGAGCTGGTTCTGGATTCTTTTCTTTTGGTTGGTGCTTAAAGTTCAATTCATATTATGGTGGGCAGTGACAACTCAGTCTCCTTGGGCAATAAACACACCAATTCACCTTTCTGGTTATAAGCACCTAAGCCTTCACATGTTGTGATATTAATGAATGTGTTTTTGTGATCATATGAGACATGTTTGGTTTTAAATATGTAACTCTCTTGAATACCCATACAGGATTGGATTTGCCTAATAAATAATAGGGTACGAAGCCCTAAGTTAACACTAGTTAATGGTTTTCAAATTGATTACATTATTTTATACTTTGAAATAAATAAATAAATAGATCCAACATCTTCAGTAGAGGTAAGCATAATAAATGTGTTGAGAATCCATGAGCTCTAGGTCTGGAGAGATGGCTCATTGGCTAATAGTATACACTTCCCTTGCACAAGAACTGAGTTCAGTTCTCATCACCCACATCAGGTGGCTCACAGCTCAAGTTCTAGAAGATCTGGCACCCTCTTCTGGATTCCATGGGCACTCAGGCATATACACATACACATTAATTTTTTTTAAATAAACCTTTTCTACAAAATACAGGAGCTCATGATGATATCAAAATGAACAAAGTGGTCATCATCTGAGGAGTGTAAAAGAATCAATCAGTTCCTTTGTTTTTCCTGTATAACTAGGATAGATTACTATATAGTAGATAAGGAAAAGTTATTTTTACAAAAAAAAAGTGACTAGGGATATAGTTTAAGGGTAAATATGGCTGCCTACAATGGATAAGGCTCAATACCATCAAAAAGAAAAAGGAAGAGGAAGAGGAGGAGGAAGAACAATCATTCTAAGTAATAAATGAAGAAGACATGATAAACTTACAATCATCCCCCCATTACAACCATTCATTAAACTGATACACACAAGCAATGATCAGCTGCTAAAGTCATTAAGTGAAATACTGATGGTAGCTGGAAACAGTAGCATACATGTTTAGGAATCTGAGAAAAGAGGATCATGAGTTCCTGGGATATGTGGTATGACCCTGACTCAACACAAACAAATCTAATGGGAAACTTTTTAGTGAGTACATGCAGCTGACAACATATGGATCCACTGTTTGATTTTATGATAGTTTTTTATATCACTGAAAAAAAAGCTATCATATGTGCATGTCAAAAATCAAAATCTGGGGCTGGTAAAAGCACATAGGTAATTTTGATGGCCTGGAATAATTTTATGCCTGGAGCCAGCAAAAAAAAAATAGATGTGGTGGTTCAAGTCTGTAATTCCAGCCCAAGCACTCCTATGGCAAAACTAAAGTAAAGAAAATGGAGTTAGCCAGAAGTTTGCACAGGAAGCTGCAAAGTGGCAAAACAGATAGAACCTGCATTAAAAACAAAGTGGAAGGAGACAACTCCCTCCTAAAAAGTTATTGTCTGACCTCCACACTTACTCTATGGCATGCATGTACCCCCTCACTTCCCAATGCGCGCACACACACACACACACACACACACAGAGAGAGAGAGAGAGAGAGAGAGAGAGAGAGAGAAGAGGAGCGAGCTCACAATATAAATAAATAACATTTTTTTAAAAATCAAAATCTTGGTCTGGTAGGGGTACTTGTACAAGCATAAAGACCTGAGTTTGGGTCCCAGCCACCCATGTTAAACAAACAAAGCTGGGCATAGTGGCATACATCTATAATCCCAGTAACAGAGGATCAGAGGGAATAGCAGAAGGATCTCTGGAGCTTGCAGGCATTTAGTATGGCCAAAAACTCAGAGGCTCCAGATTTAGTAAGAGCCCTGTCTCAAAAGACTATGACAGACACTGAAGGAGAAAAATAGCCAGTACATTCCTGTGGCGTCTCCTCTGCAAGCATGGACACAAGTACACATACCTGCATACCAATGGGTCTATAAGCACTATATACACACAAATTAAAACATCAAGTTTTTGCTTTAATCTGAAAATGGCTTAATGGATCCTACCTATAATCCCAGCTCTCAGAAGCCGAGGCAGGAAACTAACTGTAAGTGTGAGGACAAAATAAGCTACCCAGGAGTTTCAGGACATCCTGGCCTTCAGAGAGAGACCCTGTCTAAAAGAAACAAGAAACCAAATGTAAAAATAAAAGTGTGAGCCTGGCGTGGTGGCACGTGCCTGTAACCCCAGCACTCAGGGAAGCAGAGGCAGGCAGATCTCTGTGAGTTCGAGGCCAGCCTTGTCTACAAAGAGAGTTCACACACACACACAGGGCAAGGCTACACAGAGAAATCCTGTCTCAAAAAACAAAAAAAATAAAAACAGATAAATAAATAAAATGTGATGCCATAGGCTGGCAAAATGTCTTAGAGGGTAAAGTTCCTTGCCACATAAGCTTGGGGACCTGAGTTTAATCCCCAGAACTCACATGGTAAAAAGAGAGAACCAAATTCTGTAAATTGTCCTCTGATCTCCACGCTCATGCTATGGCATATACTCTTGCACTCCCATTCAAAAAAATAAACAAACTTTTTAAAACTAATGTTTTAAAAAAGTATCTGCACTGAATGTCTACAGACTGTTTTCTTTTTTGTCCCCAAACAGTACAGTATAACAACTATTTATATAGCTGTTGATTTGACATTTACACAACATTTACATTGTGTTAAGAATTACAGGGAGGAGGTCCTCCCCTATCAGTGGACTTGGAGAGGGACATGGGAGGAGATGAGGGAGGGTGGATGGGATTGGAAGGGAATGAGGTAGGGGGCTAGAACTGGGATAAAAAAAATGAATAAACTGTAATTAATACAAAAAATAAAAATTCAATAAAAATAATTATAAGTAATCCAGAGATCATCACTACACCATATAAGGGACTTGAGCACCCACAGATGTTGGTATGTATAAGAAGCCTGGACTCGATGCACAAGGTTACCAAGAACAAAGCTTGTTAAAATATTGACTTGAGACCATGCAGCCAGTCCTGATGAGACCTGATAAACTAGGGTCAGATGGAAGGGGAGGGGGACCTCCTCTTATCAGTGGACTTGGAGAAGGGTATGGGAGGAGAAGAGGGATGGAGAGTGGGATTGGTAGGGAAAGAAGGTGGGGGCTACAGCTGGGATACAAAGCAAATAAACTATAATTAATATAAAAAATAAAAATAATTTAAAAATAATGACTTGAGAAAAACAACTATAAAAAATCAAAATACTGGATAAATTAATGTCAAAATCTAAGTACCTTTAATATTATTTTATATGTTGGGTAAATGTCTATATTTAGGTATGATGTTGATAAAAGGTTATATTTAAAAATAATTTTCTTCTCCTAGAACTCATATCATTTTATGTGATATGTTGAAAATGTGCTTCAAAATAATCTTAAAAAAGATAAATGGAAAGTATGTGTGAACACAGATAAAAATAAGTATTAATTCACCAAACATGCTTAACTCAAACATATTATGTATGAATCAGTACTGGGTGCTATACAAAGTTAGATAACACATAGCTGCTACCTCTGCCGGCTAGTATGGGAAGAACCCACAGACAATGAAATATGGTGTACCTGGTGCTGTACAAGAGATGCATAGTAGAGATATCCACTTACAGAAGACAAGGACTCTTAATCAGACTGAGGGGTTGGATACAGTTTTCTATAGAGCCAATGCTTGAAGTGAATCTTGCAGAATAAATAGCAGTGACAGTGGAAGTGGCAGAGATGGGTTGCAAACTGAAGATATTCTAGACACAAAGAGCAGGCAGGCCAGAATGAGATAGCATGGTAGTGTCACACCAGATCAGTACAAATAGAAATAAGAAAGCACGGAGGCATAGGGCCGAAGATAAGGCTTGAAACCTTGTCACAAAGACCCCAAAAAGATACTGGGCAGAGATGGCAAGATGGCTCAGTGGATAAAGGTAATTGTTGTTAATCCTAGCAATCTGAGCTTGATCCCTGGGACCCATATGGTAGAAGGAGAGAATTAACTCTAGCAAGCTGTCTTCTGATATCTACATGTGTGCCATGGCCTATGTGTGTATGCATACACAAATAGACACACACATACAAATATAAATATATGCATTATTTTTTAAAGAGTTAAAAGTGACTGGACAACGACTGTAGAATTTTCAGCAGGAAAATAGCACTGTTGTTTTCAGTTTATAGACAGCTGGGGCTTCTAAGTGGAGAATGCATTGAAAAAAGGGCTGGAACCAGACATCACTGCAATAGTGCAGACAATGAAGAGCAGTCATTTGAATTCAAGTGCTGACAGTGTAGAATTGAGTGGATTCAAGATATTTCTAGAATAGTTAAAACTGACAAGAATAAGGATTAGATGTTGAAGAGGAAGGGAGTGGGGAATTTAGACAGGAGCTAAGATGATACAAATTTCTAGTCCACTGTAAGGCCAATAACCAAAGTATGGAGGAAACATTTGGGAAAATAAGAGGGTAAACTTAGTTTAGAGCAGTGGTTATCAGTATTAGGAGACTCTGTTCAAAAGGACACATATGGAAGCAATTTTGTTTACTACAAACTAATGGTGTCTAGTAGTCAGATACCTCAGCCACTGCTAATCATGATACCATGGACTTAATAGGCCCACACAAGAGAAAATAATACAATATACACTAACTAGCAACAGCACAGATGTTGAGAAGACCTAATTAGGACAACACTGGTTTCAAGATCTCCAGAAAATGGCTTTCCCAGGATGGTCAGCAGCCTCTGAAAACTTCCTCAAGCTCAAGAGGGCAGTAAAATGTAAATACAAGTAACAGCTGTCAGTTTATTAAGTAGCTATTAGAGGCAGCAGTTAAGGTTGGGTGCTGACTCCCAAGAATATATTCAGAAAGAAGAAGGCCATAGAGTCTTCAGTGACACCAACATTGATTGTAAAAAAGGGGAATTAATTTTTTTTAATCCCACGAGAAAGACTAAGAAGGGGTCGGCAAGATAGGAGAAATGTTGGGGCTAAAGAAATGGCTCAAAGGTTAAAAGAGCTTGTTGTTCTTCCAGAAGACCCAAGTTCACTTTCCAGCACCTATGTCAGGTAGTCACAGCTGCCCATGACTCTAGCTCCAGGGAATCTGACACCCTTAACCTTTGCCAGCACCTGCACCCACACATGGCATACATGCACACAAAATAAATATTTAGAAGAAAGATAGGAGGAAAGCCGTCAGAGAATAGTATCGCAAACCAAATGAAGAAGGCAGTATCTCAAGAGGAAAAGAAGGATAAGCTACATAAAGGAAGAGAAAATAACAGTAAGCTAGGGGCAGAAAGCTTCTATGGGCTTAAAAAAAAACAAGTTCACTGATAACTTAGGCAAGATCAACTTCTATACAGTGTTCAGGACACAGTAAGAACCATTAGAATTTCTTCAAGATAAAAAATATTAATCACGCTACAAATTAAAAAGAGCTATGAGGCAGGTGTGAGCAAAGAAACAAGAAAACAGGTACGTAATGAAAGACAAGGAAACTAAAAAGTAGGAAGTAAGTCCAAAGAGAAGCATAAGCTTTGATGGCAGCAAAAGGAAACAGCTACCTCTTTCACTTCGAAGTAAAGAACGGTCGGATTTCAGTGACATTTATATATGGACAAAGAGCCAAACGTGTTTACTTCTAAGAGCTGTAACTTTTTCCTGTTAATCTTTCAAAACAAAAGGTAGTTAGTTAAAAAGTGTAAAGAAAGGTAAAAGTTGTACATTACTTTTTGTTTGGTTGGTTTTTCAAGACAGGGTTTCTCTGTGTAGCCTTGGCTGTCCTGAACTGGCTTTGTAGACGAAGCTGGCCTCAAACTCACAGAGATCTGCCTGCCTCTGCTTCCAGACTGCTGGGATTACAGATGTGTGCCACCATGCCCAGCTTAGAATAATTACTAACAAGAGACCAATAATATGGCTCACTGCAAGAGGGCTTGACACCAAGACTGACAACCTGAATTTGACACCTGAAACTCTTGTTCTCTGACCTCCCCAGGCATACCACAGCACACATGTACATGTGTACACACACAGCATGCATTAAATATAAATAAACAAACAGACAAACAAAGAAAGAAGGGCTAAAGAGATAGTAGCTCCAGTGGTTAAGAGCACTGGCTGCTCTTGCAGAGGACCTGGGTTCTATTCCCGGCACTCATACAGTATCTCACAGACACCTGTAACTTCTGTTCCAGGGGATCTGATGGCCTGTTCTGACCGCCACAGGAACCATGTACACACATGTCGAACAGATATACATGCAGGCAAAGCATTCATACAAGAAAAAGGAATAAAGCAAAAATTTTAAAATAATAAGTAAATGTAATAAAATAGAAAAATCCCTCACACAAATAGGACAGGGTGGACATGAGGGGCATGAGGATTCTGGAAAATGAGCCTATAAAAAGAGATGTGGGGAGTTCTGGAACTTATTATGTGTCCCATGAAAAAGCAGCACCACAATGTCAGAAGCAAAAATTACTAAAAGTATAGGTGCTGGTAAGAATGAAGGAGAGAAGGAGAGTTGTTATTTGGGAGTCTAACTCAGTCATCAGTAAGGTTTCAGACTTTTGTTGTTCAGATCTGTGAGCATAAGCATAATTTGTAGTGACAAACTGAGTTACCACTGTAGCCTCACTCAAGGTACAGTGCCTGAAAGGCAGTAGGCATTCAGTAATAGATCCATAAAACAGACAGATTAAAAATGTCTCAGGGGCCAATCCCATGAGAAGTTTGTTTTTCTGTGATGCAAGGAATCAAAGCAAGGTCTTCATGCATGCTAAATATGCATTCCACTGCTGAGCTATGTCCCCAGCTCAGTCTCATTAGAGGTGCCTTACTGCCATCCCTACAGCCCTCATGGTATTTCTTTGTTCTGCTGAAAGCATTAACATTTCAAAGATATTGAACCCCTGACACAACACAGTGGTCTCAGCAGTACCTCTTTCCTGATAATTCCCTACTACTAATGTCCTTGGACCCCTTGACATTTCCAATAACAACAGTACTTCTGCCTCCCACTCTACACTATCCCTGGAACAAAACAAGGGCAATGTTCTATCCACGTTAAAAGGTAGGCTTTCAGTATAGAGCCCCTCCTTTCGCAGCAATCACAGCAGGCACCCATATTAAAATGTCAGGAACACTTCAGTTAGAGACTACAATGCCCCGGGTCATCATCAACCAGCCCTTGTTCATTTTTACCTGAGCCACTTGACTATGTTTCTCTGGGATGTTTTTCAAATGGTTACACGGTACACAGACAACATTCCCATTTATGTAAACAAAATGATTTACTTGTGTGGTTTTCCTCCTAACCCAGCAGCTGGAATTTCCTCCTTCGGAGGCATATGTTAATACAAAGGCACAAAAGGCCTAATTCAAGTACATAGCTATGTTTTCAGAGAAAACCTAATTATTTTCTAGTTTAGGCATTCATCAGCTGATTCTTAACGGAGCTAGTCCTAAACACTTCCCCTCATACCACGAGAATGCCATGCAATGATATCTGCATTCTGTTCAGATTTTAAGAGGGAAATAAAATGAATTGGGTTTTGTTTTTCTATTACTGAATAACAGAATCCTGATGTCATAAAATCATTTAATCCAGCACATGAAGGGAAAAGCCAAAAGTATTATTTGTCCTAACAAACTGTAGTTCAAGGCATATGGATATCAAACAGTGTGATTAATATGAAATGTTGGTGCTTCAAGTAGATTTATTGAAAACAGGCAAGTAAAAAGCTCAGGAATAGAATCTAGGAATCGATGTAGGAGGTAAGTTTCAGAAAATGCCATTGTGATTTCCCTCAACGTTTACTCCCTTTTCCCTTCCAATTCTTTTAAGACAGATTCACCACAGAGAGCTCTGGTTTTTTAGGTCTATGAGGATAAGAAACTGATAGTGACTTCCTAACAATTGAGGACACTGCTCCCAATATGGACAGGAGCAAAAACAAGGACAACAATGACAATGATGAGGTGACAGCAGTGATAACAGAAACCTTTACCCTAAGCCTTCACTGTCTCATCTGGTAAATAACATTTGGATGAAGAATAAGCAAGAGCAGTGATGTCCATCACTGCTATAATCATTAGAAATTAACCCAGTTCAACCCTGTGATCCTGAGCTGCACTGAAGGAGTCAGTCTTCTTTAAGGTCATTGTATGTTCCTTAACTCCTGTTGACACTGTTATATGTGTCCTCCTCTTCCTTCTCAGCCACTGTTTTGTATTGTTATCTTTTGAACTGACCTCTCCAAGTTCCTAGGTAGTAGTCCACAGTCTTTGGATTGCCATCTGGACTCCAGTTCACAGAAAAGGTGGACTTTTTCCAGTAGCCATTGATGGTACCCTAGAGAGGACAGAAAGAAAAACAAATGTAAGCAGGAGATCAAACAAAATCAAAGAGGATGACAAGAAAGGGAATGCAGCCATGTTCTCTAAATGAGGACCAGTGATGCTGACTCAAAAGGCATGGTACAGGTGAAAGCCTGTGCCTGGAATGATCCACATAGTCCAGAGCAGAAAGAGCTGCCAAGACTCTGAGAACTCTGTCATGTGATGTCGTGGCACTTTTGACAGCATGTTTCTCATCTGTGTTGTTGCTTTGCTTTTGAATAGTTTCTTTGCTACTCTGAAAAAGAAAAAGAAATTTCCAAGTTTTCCATAAAGCAGGAGCGAGCAAAACTGACCTGTCAAGAGCTTGGCAAGACCTATAGCATCTGTCATAACTGCTAGACAGTGGCACTGTAGCCCCGAAAACAGCCACAGACACAAACACATAAGCTCAGCTGTAATACAAAAAGACAGTTTGGTCTAAGAGCTGTGGTATGCCAAAATGTGCCATAAATGAAACTATGCTGTTTGGAAGCACCATGAGGAAGGTTTTTAAAGCCGTGAATCTGCCAAAGGAAGAAGTAGGATTGTGGCTGATAAAGTGGGCTCTGTATCACAGTCCAAACTACATATACATTAGCTCTGACACTTTCTAGATGGGTGTCCTTGCTTAATCTCTGTATTCTCTGACAGCTTCCTTTACAAAATGACAGCATGATAATCACCTAGCTCCAGCAAGTGCCCAGTAAATACTGCTGATATCATTTCAGGGTCATAGTAGGTAAGAACTGGGAAGGTGAGGACTTACAGAGGGGCTAATAGGATGGAGGACACAGTGGAGCTCCTCAGACTGCAGTACAGCCACTGTGCCACTGACTCCATGGAGCACTTGTAGGTAAGACTCTAGTCTTTGTAAAATTTTCTTCTGAGCTTCAAATGTCGCCTGCAACAGAAAGAATATAAGCAATGAAGCAAATGTATTTTCATTGTGAAGAATAGAAAAGAATACAAAAGCGGTCTCTCCAAGATTCATGAGTTATACTCTTAACAGATAACAGAAGCAGGGAATCCAGCACAGGCGAAGACTTAATAAGATGTTAAGAAAAGGTCAAGAGGGAGTTATGTGGGAGCTCATCTTTTTATCTGACCTTTAAGATTAAACATTTAAAGTACATGTCAGTGCTGCCCATTAGAATGTCCTATAATGGAGATGCTCTGTCTGTGCTATGTTCTTCATATACAGTAGCCACTAGTCACTTGTGGCTAGAACACTTGAAATGTGCCTATTGAGACTAAGGAAAGGCTTGTGGGAGAAACAGGGCTAGGCAAACAACATTTGAAAATACATCAGTAATTCACACAAGTAAACAGCTTTTGGAGAAAGCATAGTTGGGAATGTGATTGTATTACAATGCTCTAAATGCAGCTCATCAGAAAGTATCCCCCGCTCAACCTTGTGCTCAAATTCTACACCAAACATTTTGAATTCAACCTTCTTTAAGGGCCACTACATAGTCTGTTCCTGCTGATCCTGTTCTCTGTACCCTTCCCTGGCCACTCAGCCTTTCTGTGCTTATTTCTGCTTGTCACAGACTTCACCTCACTTCTCCAGATTCCCAGGGAATACCCACAGTATATAGATTGTTAGCTAGCCCTTGGTTCCCTTCTTGCTTTTTTTCCCCCATCATTCTTTGGTTTTGGTTCTTTGGGATTTTTAAATTTTACTTGCTTTTATTTTCTTGTGTCTGAGTATTTGTCTGTATGTATGTCTATTTACCATGTATATTTATGGTGCCCATGGAAGCCAGGAGAGGATATCAGATCCCCTGGAACTGCAGTTACAGATGATTGCGAGCTACCAGTTGGGTACTAGGGATTAAACCCAGGTCTTCTGGAAGAACAGCCAAAATTCTTAAGCACTAAGTCATCTCTCCAAGCCCCTGTTCTTTGCTTTGTTTTTTGTTTGTTTGTTTTATTTTGTTTTCTTAGTCAGAGATTTCTTTTCTTTTTATTTATATTTTTTCTTATTTACTTATTACAGTTTATTCACTTTGTATTCCCGCTGTAGCCCACTCTCAGTGTCTCCTCCCAGTCCTACCCACCCTCCCTCTTCGCCCCCTATGCCCTTTGCCTAGTCCCCTAATAGGGGAGGACCTCCTCCCCTTCTATCTGACCCTAGATTATCAGGTTTCATTAATGCTGGATACATCATCTTCCTCTGTGGCCTGGTAAGGCTGCAACCCCAAAAGGGAGGTGATCAAAGGGCCAGTCACTGAGTTCATGTCAGAGACATCCCCTGTTCCCCTTAGTAAGGGAACCCACTTGGAAACTGAGCAGCCAATGAGTTTCCTTTGAACAAGGGGTCTAGGTCCTCTCCATTCATGGTCCTTGGTGGGAGTATCAGTCTCTGCAGGCCACCCCTGGTCCCAGGTATTTTGGCTCTGTTTTTCTCCTTGTGGAGTTCCTGTCCCCTCCAGGTCTTTCTAGCTCCCTCTTCTTCCATAAGGAATCCAGTATTCTGCCCAAAGTTTGACGACAAGTCTCAGTATCTCCTTAGATACCCTAGTGGGTAGAGTCTTTCAGAGGTCCTCTGTGGTAGTCTCCTGTCCTATTCCTTGTCTTCTCCTACTTCCGATGTCTATCCTGTTTGCCCTTCTGAATGAGGATTAAGCATCTTCCCTAGGGTCCTCCTTGTTGTTTAGCTTCTTTAGGGATATAGATTTTAGTATGTTTATCCTATATTATATGGTTAATATCCACTTATAAGTGAGTATATATCATATGTGTCTTTCTGCTTCTAGGTTACCTGACTCAGGATGATCTTTTCTAGTTCCCACCATTTGCCTGAAAATTTAACTATTTCCTTCTTTTTAATTGCTGAGTAGTATTCCACTGTGTAAATATACCACACATTCTATATCCATTCTTCCTTGAGGGACATCTAGGTTGTTTCCAGATTCTGGCTATTAAAATAAAGTTGCTATGAACATAGTTGAGGAGATGTCCTTATTGAATGGTAGGGCATTGTTTGGATGTATGCCTAGGAGTGGTATAGCTGGATCTTGGGGTAGCACTATTCCTAATTTTCTGAGAAAGTGCCAGATTGATTTCCAAAGTGGTTGTACAAAGTTACATACACACAAGCAATTGAGGAGGGTTCCCCTTTCTCCACACCCTCTCCAGCATGCATCATCCCTTGAGTTTTTTATATCAACCATACTAATGGATGTAAGGTGATATCTCAGGGTCATTTTGATTTGCATTTCTCCAATGACTAAGGATGTTGAGCATTTCTTTAGGTGTTTCTCTGCCATTTGATATTTCTCTTTTGAGAATTCTCTGTTTAGCTCTGTACCCCATTTTTTAATTGGATTACTCAATTTGTTGCTTTTTAACTTCTTTAGTTCTTTATATATGCTGGATATCAGCCCTCTGTCAAGTGTAGGTTTGGTCAAGATCTTCCCCTAGTCTGTAGGCTGTCATTTTGTTCTAACAACAGTGTCTCTTGCTTTACAGAAGCTTTTCAGTTTTATGAGGCCCCATTTATTGATTGTTGATCTTAGAGCCTGTACTGTTGGTATTCTGTTCAGGAAGTTGTCTCCTGTGCCAAAGAGGTCAAGGCTCTTCCCCACTTTTTCTTCTAACTGATTTAGTGTGTCTGGTTTTATGTTGAGGTCTTTGATCCACTTGGATTTTAGTTTTGTGCAGGGTGATAAATATGGATAGATTTGCATTTTACTACATGTAGACATCCAGTTAGACCAGCACCATTTGTTGAAGATGCTATATTTTTTTTCCATTGTATGGTTTTGGCTTATTTGTCAAAAATTAAGTTTCCATAGGTGTGTGGGTTATTTCTTAATAATCTTCGATTTGATTCCATTGAGCCACCAGTTTGTTTCTATGCCAGTACCATGCAGTTTTTATTTTGTTTTGTTTTTTTAAGCCAGGGACTCACCATGTAGCCCTGGCTGGCCTGGAACTCATTATATAAACTAGGATCACCTCCCACTTAAGAACCACCTACCTCCACCTGCCAGGTGCTGGGATTAAAGTTTTGTACTACTATGGTAACTTCTTACTGTCATTCTTACAAAGAGTGTATGCGTGTGTGTGTGTGTGTGTGTGTGTGTGTGTGTGTACACATGTAGGAACACTCATGCACTTTTTAACATGGGCTGTAACAAGAACAGCATACTTTATGCATGTCAAATAGGTAAAAGAAATAATAAGAATATGGGGCTACAGAATTGGCTCATCAGTTAAGAGCACTTATTCCTACAAAGGACCCAGGTTCAATTCCTAACACTGACATTATGTCTCAGAACTGTTTGCAACTCCAGTCCCACAGATATGATGCCTTCTGACTTCTGAAGGAAACAAGCATGAATGTGGAGCACACACATACATGTAGGCAAAACAATCATACATATAATAAATAAATCTAAAAGTTTGTGAAAAGAAAGAATAATATGACAATAAGGCTAGAATTTTTCCCCAAAGACCTAAGATTTGTCATTGAATGCAGGGGCCAAAAGGTCCACCACTTCGGGAGCAATATAAGGAACTAAAACTGTACTGGGTAGAGTACTGATCACTAGCAGTGAAGAAGTATGGTCCAAAACATCGTCAGAGAACTGAGTGAACTAGCAGATGGTTGACATGCGTGCATGTGCACTTTACACATTTTTATATAGCCCAGTTCAACTGAGTGCCATTTCCTTCTTTCATCTAACACTTCTCATGAACAAAATTGCTCCTGGCTAACATGAAATCCGCATTATGCTCAAATTGTTCCCTAATACATCAATCCACTGGAACAAATTTGTTTTCAAAGCAAGCATTATGGCAAAATTACCTATACTTAAATTTAAACAGACACATGTGGCTGGTAGCTCCTGCAGGATGGGCGGGGAACATGGTTTCCTTGACACGGTGCTTGTCTGGAATGCATGAAACCCTGGAACTGAATAAAGTAAACGTGATAGTGCACTCCTCTAATCCAGGAGGCAGGAGGATCAAAAGGTTCAAGGTCCTCCATAGTTACTTAGTGAATTGGAGTCCAGCCTGGTCTACATGACACCTTGCTTCTTCATAAACAGAAACAATAACAACAAGGAACTATTGGGTAACTGGACTGATCTCTTCAATCAGGCTTTCCATATTGTAGTGCCCTTCTGCTGCAGGGGTTAGGGAAAAGACTGAAGCTACACACCAACCTTGAGTTGTTCTTCACAGCTCAGCCTCCAGAGTGGAGTCACAATGTCAACCAGCCTTGAATAAAATAATCCAGACACACTGTTAATTATCTCAAAATGTACTGAGCACCCATGATGCATAAGTACCTCCTGCATCCAGTCACTCTGATGTTTCACTTAACTTCAGAAGATACAACTGACTCTCACTGCCCTAGGGAGATGGGAGTCTGGGAGAAGAGTCCATTTTGGTGATGTCTACTACTTATCAGAGCAGAACAGATGGGCAAATTCAATACAAAAAAATTCCAGATTTATCAGGGGGTAATTAGTCATATTCCAAAAAGTGTTATTCCTGAGTTCCTCTATAAAGCTTACTTCCTTAATGCTTTTAAAATATAACTTGATCTCAAAAATATATTTGGTGCATAAAATTGGGTATATTTGTGCTTGTTTGGCTGTAAAGGGACTATTCATGTCCAATCCATATACTATTTCTCTCCCCCACCCCCCCTCTCTCTTTGTCTTTTTGAGACAGGGTATCACTATGTAGCTCTAGCTGATCTATAACTTTTTATGTAAACTAGGCTGGCCTTGCACTCATTCACCTGCTTCTGCCTCTGAAGCACTGAGATTAAAGGCAGGCACTTCCATGCCTAAACACTATTTTGATTTTTATTTTCCTTGCTTTTAAATTGTTTCAATTTACTTTGGTTTTGGAGATAAGGCCTCACATAGCATAGGCTAGCCTCAAACTTGCTATGTAGCTGAAGATGATTCCAGATCTTCCTGCCTTCATCTCCTGACTATTGTAGTTACAAGTGTGTACCACCATGTCCAGCTCCATAGACCTTCTGAGAAGGAAGTTTCTAGTTTATGATAGCCTTTCTGACAAAGATGCACTCTAAGACAAGCATATTTCCTACAATCCCAAAGTCATTCTATTGCTATCCTACACAATTCCTCAAGATTGCCCTGATCACAGTACTTCAAGTACCCTCATGAATTGTCACAATGATACGTTAGTCAGATTGTCCAAACAGAATCTCAGTGGATCTCAGAATCCATAGATTCTGACTTGCTGAAAACAAATGGCATCAGCTTGATCATACCTTTCCTGCCAGGTGTCACCTAGTGGTCTCAAATGCCTTTGCGTCTTCTGATACTTTTGTCCACTTGGGTACATCCTAGCTGTCACACTGGTGAAACTTTTGGCTCTACCCAAAATGTACTGTGACAAATCTAGTGGTCTTGCAGTAAACCAGGGAAGCAGTCCTGGTTTGGAGAAGAAACCCACCCTGGAACAAAAATAATCCTGGGCTGTGCATTAGGAATCTTGATGCCTGCCAATCAAACACACATGGAAAGGCAGATACCTAGGCACAACTCATAGGGCTCTTCATTTATTTACAAACCCTTATGGAGCCACCAAGCATAGTACCAACACAGAATATTCAGTAAAGCATACCTCTTCAACAGAACTTAGAACATGTAAGATAAAGTTTTAAGCCAGACTTAATGGTGTAGACCTGAAAAAAAAAAGGAAGGAAGGAAGGAAGGAGGGAAGGAAGGAAGGAAGGAAGGAAGGAAGGGAAGGAAGGAAGGAAGGAAGGAAGGAAGGAAGGAAGGAAGGAAGGAAGGAAGATCAATTCAAAAGGCTAACCTGGAAGATCAAGAGGCCAAGGCCCATCAAAGTTACTCAGTGAGTTCAAGGTTAGCCTGGCTAACTTAATGATATCCTATCTCAAATTTTAAAAAAGTAATACTAAGGATCGAAGGGATGGGGAGTAGCCCAGTTTGTAGAGCATTTGCTTAACACAAGCCCTGAGTTTGAATCCCAGCACTCAGGAAGTGGAAGCAGGAATATCAGAAGTTCAAGGTCATCCTTAGTTATATTTTGTATTCTGAGACCAGCCTAGACTACTTGAGACCATGTCTCAAAAAAAAAAAATTAAGGGGGGCAGAGCCAAGATGGAGACTAGCACACACAGTTTCTGAGCTGTGGAAGAGCAAAACGCCTGAGTTGCTGCAGCAGGACCTCATAACCTGGCAGTGACAACAGCACGGAGCTGGCGGAGCACATCAAAGAAGCAGGGCCAAACCAGAGAGCAGAGAGCCCAGATACCCCGATCTCTGCCAAGTGACCTGCCTGTACAGGGGCCTCTCTCAGCTTCCTGAAGAACTCACCAGATGCCAGAGAAAGACAGTACCAGTCTGATCTGCAGAATCCAAAAATAAACAGGGAAGATTTCAGATAAGCAAATGGCCAGGGGTAGGAGAAAGAACACTTCCAACATAAATCAGAACATCATGACTTCACCAGCAAACCCCAAAATTTATGGATACTCCAATTCATCAAAAGCACAGGAAAATGACTTTAAAGCCATGCTTACCTAATTATTTGAGGCTCATAAGGAGGAAATGAACAAATCTTTCAAAGAGTTGGCCAGTCAATTGGAGGTAAAGAAAGAAGAAATACACAAAATCCTTAAAGAAACACAGGCAAACATAGCCAAACAAATAGAGGCACAAGTAGAGATAAAATTAGTGGCATATAAAAAGGAAATGAACAAAGAAATAGAGACCATTGTAGAGAGACAGGAATCCAAATTCAAACACATGAAAGAAATGGTGCAAGGCATGAAAACAGAATTAGAATCAATAAAGAAAACACAAACTGAGAAAACCCTTGAGCTGGAGAACTTGGAGAAAAGATCAGGAACCACAAAAGTAAGCACCACCAAGAGAATACAAGAGATGGAAGAGAGAATCTCTGGAACTGAAGACACATTTGCAGAAATTGATACTTCTATCAAAGAAAAAGTAAAATCAGAAAAGTTCCAATCACAAAATATCCAAGAAATCAAGGACGCTATGAAAAGACAAAATCTAAGAATAATAGGAATTGATGAAAAAGAAGACTCCAGGCTCCAAAGTCCAGAAAATATTTTCAAGAAAATCATAGAAGAAAATTTTTCCAACTTAAAGAAAGAGATGCCCATAAATATACAAGAGGCCTACAGAACACCAAATAGACTAGACCAGAAAAGAAACACATCACGTCACATCATAGTCAAAACACGAAAGCATCTTTGCATACTAATGTGATAAATATGCTTGTTTAACATAAAGAATTAAATCTTGGGCTGAAGAGATAGCTCAGTGATTAAGAGCACTGAATGCTTTTGCAGAGGTCCTTGGTTTGGTTCGTAACACCCACACTGAGTGGCACAGGAGATCTGAAGGTAGACCTATAAGAATCACACCGGACTTCTCATCAGAAACTATGAAAGCCAGAAGGGCCTGGGCAAGTATCATGGAGACTCTAAGAGATCACAAATGTCAACCCAGACTACTATACCCTGCAAAGCTTTCAATCAACATAGATGGAGAAAACAAAATATTCCATGACAAAACTAAATTTACACAATATCTACACAGCAAACCAACCCTACAGAAGATACTAGAAGGAAAACTCCAATCCAACGAAAACAACTTCACCCAAGAAAACAGGGCATACAGATAATATGCCAACAAAAATGAAAAGAAAACAAGCAATGAAACAGGGTAAGATCACCAACTTCATTAAAAAAGAAACTAACATGCATTGGTCACTCTTATCTATCAATATCAATGGACTCAACTCACCAATAAAAAGACACAGGCTAACTAAATGGTTGCGGAAACAGGATCCAACATTCTGTTGCATCCAAGAAACGCACCTATGCAACAAAGATAAACACTAACTCAGAGTAAAGGGCTGGAAAAATGTTTTTCAAGCAAATGGTTCCAGAAAACAAGCTGGAGTAGCCATCCTAATATCTAATAAAATAGACTTTCATCCAAAGTTAATAAAAAAAGATAAGGAGGGTCACTATATTCTCATCAAAGGAAAAATCCAAGAAGAGGACATCACAATTTTGAATATCTATGCCCCAAATACAAGAGCACCTACATTCGTAAATGAAACAATATTAAAGCTTAAATCATACATTGATCCTAATACCTTAATAGTGGGAGACTTCAACACCCCACTCTCATCAAGGGACAGATCAACCAGACAGACACCAAATAGGGAAATAAAAGCACTCACAGAATCCCTAAATCAAATGGACCTAATAGACGTCTACAGATCTTTTCACCCAAACTCAAAAGAGTACACCTTCTTTTCAGCACCACATGGAACCTTCTCCAAAATAGACCATATAGTTGGTCACAAAGCAAGCCTCAACAGATACAAAAGGATTGAAATAATCCCTTGTATACTATCTAACCACCATGGACTAAAGCTGGACATCAACAACAACAGTAACAACAAAAAGCCGACACTCACATGGAAACTGAACAACTTACTACTCAATGACAGCTGGGTCAAGGAAGAAATAAAGAAAGAAATTAAAGACTTTCTAGAATTCAATGAAAATGAAGGCACAACATACCCAAATTTATGGGACACATTGAAAGCAGTGCTCAGAGGAAAATTTATAGCACTAAGTGCCTACAAGAAGAAATCCGTAACATCACATACAAACAACTTAATGGCCCAACTGAAAAACCTAGAAAAAAAAAGAAGCAGATACACCCAAGAGGAGCAGACGGCTGGAAATAATCAAACTAAGGGCAGAAATCAATCAATTAGAAACAAATAAAATTATCCAAAGAATCAATGAAACAAAAAGCTGGTTCTTTGAGAAAATCAACAAGATAGACAAACCCTTAGCCAAACTAACTAAAAAGCAGAGAGAAACCATACAAATCAGCAAAATCAGAAAGGAAAATGGGGACATAACTACAGACACTAAGGAAATCCAAACGATTATTAGGTCATACTACAAAAGCCTATATGGCACAAAATTTGAAAATCTAAATGAAATGGATAACTTTCTTGACAGATTCCATCTACCAAAATTAAGTCAAGATCAGGTAGAAAGACTGAATAGTCCTATATCTCCCAAGGAAATTGAAGCAGTCATTAACAGTCTCCCCTCCAAAAAAAGCCCTGGACCAGATGGCTTCAGCGCAGAATTCTACAAGACCTTCAAAGAAGTACTAACACCAATTCTCCTCAAACTATTCCATAAAATAGAAACAGAAGGAACACTACCAAACTCATTCTATGAAGCCACAGTCACTTTGATACCTAAACCACACAAAGATCCAACAAAAAAAGAGAACTTCAGACCTATCTCTCTTATGAACATTGATGCAAAAATACTCAATAAAATACTTGCAAACAGAATCCAAGAACACATCAAAGATATCATCCACCATGACCAAGTAGGCTTCATCCCAGGAATGCAAGGGTGGTTCAACATACGGAAATCCATCAATGTAATCCACCACATAAACAAAATGAAGGAGAAAAACCACATGATCATCTCCTTAGATGCTGAAAAAGCATTTGACAAAGTCCAGCACCCATTTATGTTTAAAGTCTTGGAGAGATCAGGGATACAAGGCACATACCTAAAGATAGTAAAGGCAATATACAGCAAGCCTATAGCCAACATCAAACTCAATGGAGAGAAACTTAAATCAATCCCACTGAAATCAGGGACAAGACAAGGCTGCCCACTCTCTCCATATCTCTTTAACATTGTACTTGAAGTCCTAGCCAGAGCAATAAGACAACTAAAGGAGATCAAGGGGATACAAATCGGAAAGGAAGAGGTCAAAGTGTCAGTATTTGCAGATGATATGATAGTATACATGAGCCACCCCAAAAATTCAACCAGAGAACTCCTTCAGCTGATAGACACCTTCAGCAAAGTGGCAGGATACAAAATCATCTCAAAAAAATCAGAAGCCCTCCTGTATACCAAAGACAAAAGGGCCGAGAAAGAAATTAGGGAAACAACACCCTTCACAATAGCCACTAATAAGATAAAGTACCTTGGTGTGACTCTAACCAAACAAGTGAAAGACCTGTTTGAGAAAAACTTCAAGTCTCTGAAGAACGAAATCGAAGAAGATCTCAGAAGATGGAAAGATCTCCCGTGCTCATGGATTGGTAGGATTAAAATTGTGAAAATGGCCATCCTGCCAAATGCAATCTACAGATTTAATGCAATTCCCATCAAAATACCATCTCAATTCTTTACAGACCTTGAAAGAAAGATTCTCAGCTTCATATGGAGAAACAAAAAACCAAGAATCTCCAAAACGATCCTGTACAACAACAGATCATCTGGAGGTATCTCCATCCCCGATCTCAAGCTGTACTACAGGGCAACAGTAATAAAAACTGCATGGTATTGGCATAGAAACAGAAAGGAGGATCAATGGAACCGCATAGAAGACCCACAAATAAACCCACACACCTATGAATATTCCATATTTGACAAAGAAGCCAAATCCATTCAATGGAAAAAAGATAGCATCTTCAACAAATGGTGCTGGACCAACTGGATGTCTACATGCAGAAAAATGAAAATAGATCCATATTTATCACCCTGAACAAAACTAAAGTCCAAGTGGATCAAGGACCTCAACATAAAACCAGATACTCTAAATCAGTTGGAAAAAAAAGTGGGGAACAGCCTAGAACTCATTGGCACAGGAGACAACTTCCTGAACAGCACAGGCTCTAAGAGCAATAATAATCAAGAAATGGGACCTCATGAAGCTGAAAAGCTTCTGTAAAGCAAAAGACACTGTCATCAAAACAAAACGACTGCCTACAGATTGGGAAAGAATCTTCGCCAACCCTTTATCTGACAGAGGGCTAATATCCAGTATATACAAAGAACTAAAGAAGCAGAAAAGCCACAAACCAAGTAATCCAATTAAAAAATGGGGAACGAAGCTAAACAGAGAATTATCGATAGAGGAACATCGAATGGCAGAGAAACACTTAAAGAAATGCTCAAACTCATTAGCAGTCAGGGAAATGCAAATCAAAATGACCCTGAGATTTCACCTTACACCCATCAGAATGGCCAAGATGAAAAACTCAAGTGACAACACATGCTGGAGAGGTTGTGGAGAAAGGGGAACCCTCCTCCATTGCTTGTGGGAATGTAAACTTGTACAACCACTTTGGAAGTCAATCTGGCGCTTTCTCAGACAATTAGGAATAGTGCTACCTCAAGACCCAGCTATACCACTGCTAGGTATATACCCAAAATTTGCTCAAGTACACAACAAGGACATTTGTTCAACCATGTTTTTAGCAGCTTTATTTGTAATAGCCAGAACCTGGAAACAACCCAGATGTCCATCAACGGAGGAATGGATACAAAAATTGTGGTATTTTTACACAATGGAATACTACTCAGCAATCAAAAAGGATGAAATTATGAAATTTGCAGGCAAATGGTGGGATCTAGAAAAGATCATTCTGAGTGAAGTATCCCAGAAGGAGAAAGACAAACATGGTATATACTCGCTTATATAGACCTATAAGATATGATAAACATAATGATAATCAAGAAGATAATCAAGAAAGCAGACACAGGTGAAGATGATCAATCCTCAATTAGAAAGACAAATGGGATATGCATTGAACGTATGATAGGAGTCTACCGCAAAAGGCATCTGAAAGACTTTACCTAGCAGTGTTTCAAAGCAGACACTAAGACTCATGACTAAACCCTCGGCAGAGTGCAGGGAATCATATGAAAGAAGGGAAGTTAGTATGATATGGAAAGGATAGGAGTTCTACAAGGACCAAATATATCCGGGCACAGGGTCTTTTCTGAGACTGACACTCAACCAAGGACCATCTATGGATATAACCTAGAACTTCTGTTCGGATGTGGCCTGTGGTAGCTCAGTAACCAATTGGTTTCCCATAGTAAGGGGAACAAGGACTATTTCTAACAGGATATCAAGGGCAGGCTCTTTGACCTCCCCACCCCCCCAGGGGAGGAGCTGTCCTGTTAGGCCACAGAGGAGGACTTTGCAGCCAGCCCTGAAGATACCTGATAAAACAGGGTCAAATGAAAGGGGAGGAGGTCCCCCCATCAGTGGACTTGGAAAGGGGCATGGAGGAGACCAGGGAGGGAGTGTGGGGTTGGGGAGGGAATGAGGGAGCGGGATACAGCTGGGACACAGAGTTAACAAAATGTAACTAATAAGAAAAATAAAATAAAAAAATTTTTGAAAAAAAGTAAGATTAAAATTAAAAAAATGTTGGGTGTGGCAATATAACCTTGAATCCAGCACTTGGGAGATAGAGACAAGCAGATCTCTATGAGTTTGTAGCCAGAGATTGAACTCCACAGCAGTTTTCAGTTCAGCTGTGGCCATGAGACCCTGTCTTAAAATCAAAAGGTTAGGGGTAAACCTCAGTGGTAGAGTAGCTTCCTAGAATGTGTGATGCCCTTAGTTTAATCTCTAGTACTGCAAATATGAATAAGTGTAAGTAAATAAATAAATAACCAGCTCATGTCTCTGACATGGACTCTGTTGCCTGCTCTTTGATGACTTCCTTCAGGGCAGGGGTGGGGGAGTGGGATATGGACTTGCCAGGCCACAGAGTAAGAAGATGAGGCAGTCCTGATGAAACTTGAAAGACTGGGGTTAGATGGTAGGGAAGGAGGGCTCCCCCTTTTTAAAGACTAGGGGAGGGAGATAGGGAGGAAGAGGGAGGGATGGGGGGACAGGGAGGAGACAAGGGAGGGGGACAACAATTAGGATATAAAGTGAATAAATTTTTTTTAAAAAAATTAAATTTAAAAAAAAGAGATGAATAAAATAAGATTCTGTTCCCCAGGATACATTTCTACAGCCAGTCTCTTACCTATCCTACAGTCCTACCCAACAGTCAATCAACCAAGCAATATTTAGTAAGTGCTTACTATGTACAAGGCAGCATGTCACAGTAGTACAGAAAGAATAACAAGGTTACAGCCTAATTGAGAAGATCAAATGAAGACACAGGAAAAATGCTAGTGAATACTCTGATAAACTTGTTTCTTGATGCATGCTTAAGAAAAGCTTCTCAGAGCAGACAGGTCTAGCATGGAAAAGATCTGTCCAAGCAGTTCTGTAAGCACAAGTTATCATATAAAACAGAGCTTTGAATACAGAGAAGAACTAAAGACCAGTTACTCCACCTAAAAGAGAGCAAGAGGAGATGCTGCTGACTTAAAAGAGGAACCAGTGAGGCCAGGCATGGTAGCACATCTGTAATCCCAGTGCTAAGGTATGCCAGCTTGGGATAGATGGTAAATTGAGTTCTAGATAGCCAGGGCTGCATAATCAGATCCTGACAAAAAAAATGAAAGGATAAAAGAAAGAAAGGAGGAAAAGAAAGAAAGAAGGGGGAGGGCAGGAATGGGGAAAAAGAAAAATATTAAGGTTTAAAAGGGAAAAGAATTTAAACAAAAGAGAAGTAGCACCTACTGAGTTATAGAGGCTAAGGAAAGTAAGCATCTTTGATATAGGCACTGACATAGTCAGGACAACATCTGAAGCACAAAAGGGAAAGAAAGTGATGGATAAAGTCAAACCACTGAGACAAAAGAAAGCTTTGGGCTTTCTGTGCAACAGGAGAACTATAGAATGAGCTTGGGCCGTCTGTTGGCTCTAACACTTACTAGCTAGATGGCTTCTCAGGTTAGCATTCCTTTTCTTTCATCTGCAAAAGAGAGAATATCATAATGATACCTACTTCATATAGTATCTATAAGAGCTAAGTAAAGATAATTAATAAAAAACAAAATGCACTGCTGGGGGAATAGATCAATAATACAGCACTTGCCTAGCAAGTACAAGGCCCTACATCCAGTTCCCCACACTACGTAAAAAAGAACTCAACTGAAGATTAAAGAGAGATGACATCTGCAAAGCACTAAGCACAGTGCCCAGTACCTGGCAAAAGCTCTTCTGTGTTATTACTGTCACAATGCATTTAATGATACCATGGAACTGAATAGGGGAGGCAATACAGATGGAGAGCACAAGAAAGGAATTAGGTGATTAACTCTGAGGACAACTCTGAAACAGTTGCTGGAAGAGTAAAGAAATGTGACCCTAGGAATACAGTGGAAGGCACTGCAGCTGCCAGTGCCTCTATCTGAGTATTTTGAGAGGGAACCCCCCTTCCTGCATTACAGGGCTTCCCTTCTGCCTGCTTACCTTAAGGTGTGTGCTAGTTAGTTTTTTTGTCAACTTGACACAGTCTAGGGTCATCTGGGAAAAGGCATCTCAAGTGAGAAAATGCCTCCATCAGACTGGCCTAGAGGAAAGCCTGTGGTGCATTTTCTTGATTAACATTTGATGGGGGAGGGCTTAGATTACTGTGGGCAGTTATAGCCATGGGTCAATGTTCCTAAAAAGCAGGCTGAGCACACCAAGAGGAAGAAGTCAGTAAGCAGCACTTCTCCACCACTTCTGCTTCAGTTCCTACCTCCAGGTTCCTTCCTCAGTCTCTGCACTGAATGCCCTCGGTGATGGACAACAAACTATCAGTAGAAATAAACCTTTTCCACCCCAAGCCATCTTTGGCCATAGTGTTTATCACAGCAACAGAAAACAAACTAAGACAGGCTATCTGTTGTTCCATAAGCATCTTTACCTTTTCTGTCTTTCCTTAAAGCACTGGACACCGAGCCTACTATATATGCTAGGCAAGCACACTATTATCACCAGCTGTATCACCAGCTCTCACTTTACTTTTTATTTAAGACAGTCTAACTAAGTTGCCCGGGCTGGCCTTGAACTCACTGTGTAACTCAGACAGACCTTGAACTTGTCCTGCCGTTGCATCTTGAATAGCTGGGGAGTACAGCCCTGTGCCACCAGGCCGGCTGAGCACTCTTCTTAAGTGTCCCAGAAGATGTGAATAAACATGGCATGATGACCTATTGATCTGCTATGAAAATACCTTCAGCTATTGAGCGCCACCTTAGGTTTTGTCAAAATGACATTATTTGGGTTTGGGAAGATTTTAAATATCTAACAGGATATATTTAAGCTGGTCCATAAGTTCAGATGTTAATAATAGCATTCTCCATCTACTGACATCCATAAGAGGCAATCAGTTGTCATATTTAAGGACATAGACTTTGGGGCTGGAGCGATATCTTAGTGGCTAAAAGCACTTGTTGCTCTACCAGAGGACCCAGTTTAATTCCCAGCACCCACATGGTACCTCACAACCATCTGTAACTTCAGTTCCAGGAGACTCAATGCTCTCTTCTGACCTCCATGGGAGTCAGGAATGCTTGTGGTACATATACATACATGCAGACAAAATGGTCATATACATAAAATAAGCAAATCTAAAATTTAAAAAAAACGAACATAGGCTTTAAAGCTGAGGTCACATTAGCTTAAAAACAGAGTGTTCAACTAGTATGTATAAGGCCTTGGGCTCAATTCCTATCACCAGGGGGAAAAAAGGAAAGAAAAAGAAAAGAAAGGCTTGGAGCATAATTCAGTGACAGGAAAGCCACTGGTCCAGTCGTTAACACTTAAATAAAAAAAGGAGTCTTCAACAAATGGTATTGGAAGAACTGGGTAGGTATGTGTAAAAGAATGAAAATAGATCCTTACCTCCCACCCTGCAAAAACTCAACTTCAAATGGATCAAGAACCTCAACATAAAACCTAAAACAAGCTGGGTGTGGTGGTGCATGCATTTAGTCCCAGCACTCAAGAAGCAGAGGCAGTCATATGTTTGAGTTTGAGGCCAGCTTGGTCTACAGAGTGAGGTCCAGGACAGCCAGGGCTACACAGAGAAACAGCAACAACAAAAACACCTAAAACTAGAGGCAAAAAAAACTTCAAGCCAAAACAAACAAAAAGAAAACTACAAGAAAAAACTTTAAGACCTTGCCAGAAGTCATGATTTTCTGAACAGGACACTAGTTACTCAGGAAATAAGGCCAATGGTTGAGTAACTGAGGCTCATTAAAATAAAAAGCTTTTGTACAGCAAAAGCAAAACAGAGAGTCAGCCTACAGAATGTGAAAGAAATCATTGCTAGCCATACAGCTGACAGAGGATTGATACCTAGAATACTTAAAGAACTAAAAAGTTAAAAATAAAAATAAATAAACAACAAATGTAGATTAAAACTACTTTGTGTCAGGCAATGGTGGCACACCCTTTAATCCCAGCACTCAGGAGGCAGAGGGAGGCCAGGCTGGTCTACAGAGTGAGTTCCAGGACAGCCAGGACTACACAGAGAAAGCTTGCCTCAAAAAACAAACAAACAAACAAAAACACTACTTCGTGATTCCATCTTAGCCCAGCCAGAATGGCTGTTGACAAGGATATGTGGAAATGGAAACCTTTATTCACAGTTGATGGGAGTGTAAACTGGTGATGTAATTATGGAAATCAGTTTATCCAAACACTAAAAATAGCACTACCATAATACCCAGCTCTTCCATTTTTGGGTACATCCCCAAATGACTCTGAAACCTACCATAAAGATACCTGCACATTAATGTTGACTGCTGTTATAGGCAAAAAAGCCAGGAAATGTAATCAACCTACATGCCCACCAACAGAATGGTAATGAAAATGTGTTACATATACACAATTGAATTTTAATAGCCATAAAATCGAAATTTACAAGAAAATAGGTGGTAGTAGAATATATGACAAAGAGTGATGGCTGAGAGTGGTGGTTGTACGCCTTTAATCCCAATCCTCTGGAGGCAGAGGCAGGTAGATGGACCTCTGTGAGTTTGAGGCCACCCTAGTATATGTAGTGAGTTTCAGGACAGTTGGGACTGTGTATGTAGAGAGAGACCCTGTCTCCAAATAATAATAATAATAATACAGAAAAGAAAAAAAAAAGAAACCCAGTAACCCTGATTTAGATAAACAAGCATCCCATCTTCTCTCTTAAGCAGATTCCAGCTTCTAATTTTTAATATATGTACATTAATGTGGGAGTACAGAGGCCAGGACACTAGAAAAGGGCCATAAGAGAAGGACAAGAGGCTTTAAAAAAGAGAAGTGGGGAAGGTAATAAAACACACATGTATGAAAGCAGAATGGAAAACATACACTCAAATACTCAGACACATAAAATAAAAACAAATACATATATTTTTTTAATGTTAATAGGCCCCAAACCCATATTCTAATCCAGATTCTACTTCTCCCTAGCTATGTTGCTTTGGACAGGTTAGCTAAGTACAATGAATGTCAAATCACCACCTATAAAAACAGGACTAATAGTGCCAACTTTTCACAGCTGTAGTAAGAGCTTACATATTCATGAGGCACTATGTGTCATATAGCAGGTGCTCAACTGCCCTTTCTTACACTGTGATTCAAAGCATGCCACTTGGGTCACTTAGCTTCTTAAATGTCTACAACCTATCAGCCAGCATTGTGAGGATGAATATAGTTATATGAGAAGTTAAAAAAAAAATAAGACACAAACACAGCCTCCGACCTGCTGAGTGAGTGCCTGCTGGAGTGTGGAGAGGCTATGGCCTGACAAGAACCACCTGTTAGTAAGACAACAATCGTGTGACCTAGGATCATCCAGGTGAGAGAATTGTATATATTGGATATGGAAAATAACAAAGGCCTGTGAGAAGAAGAAATTAAGGAAGAAGTGAGAGGTAAAGTATAAACAATGAGGGCTGAAGATGTATCAATTAGTAGAGTGCCTCCCCAGCATATAGGAAGCCTGGTGTCTATCCTCAGCACCAGACATGGTGTGCACACCTGTAATTCCAGCCTTTGCCTTTGGGAGGAAGGAGAATCAAAAGTTCAAAGCCAGGCCAGCCAGGGCTACATTAAGACCCTAATCTCAAGATAGATAGATAGATAGATAGATAGATAGATAGATAGATAGATAGATAGAAAGATAGATAGATAGATAGATATACAATTTCACACGTAAAAAGAAAAAAAGACTGGGCATGGTGGCTTGTGCTTATAACCGAAGCACTGGAGATTCTGAAACATGATACTCATGAGATTGAGGCTAGCCTGGTCTAATAAGACATATTCTCCAAAATAACAAAAAAAAATTAAAAGAAAAAAAGGCTCCTGCTTTTTCAGCATACAAAGAGTCATTTATTGCATTTAGTAATTTCTGTAGCTAAAGGCACTTTTCAGGGCAAGACAGTAATACCAATCAAGTAAGTTCTATTTCCTTTGTTTTCTAATGTCACAGAGAGCAACTCATCACAGGAAAAAACCTAATTTCTTCCTGTGTTTTTTTTTCTGTCTTAAATATAAATGCTGATAATTTGTGTGAGAGAGATAAACAGACAGACAGACACACACACACACACACACACACAGAGAGAGAGAGAGAGAGAGAGAGAGAGAGAGAGAGAGAGAGAGAGAGCTTCTCTGTTCCTGGGTCAGGATTAATCAAAGACTAGAAAATCCAAGAGTTTATGGCAACCATCTATAGTTAATGCTTATTTAGGGAAAAATTAATTTACTAATGTATCCCACTGTAAACCACATGCAGTCTGGTCCATCCTTCCCTGACCAGGATTCCAAGCCCCTCTCTGACAAGTCTGTCCCACAAGGGTCTATAAGCTGGGTGTGACGGCTCATTTGAATTGTCAAGGCTACATCCAGGAGGAGAGTATGTAGGGATAAATATCTAGATCAATGATTCTCAACTTTCCTAATGCTATGACCCTTTAATATAGTTAGTTCTTCATGTTATGATGACCCCCAACCATAAAATTATTTTTTATGCTACTTCATAACTGTAATTTTGCTACTGTTATGAATCTGTAAATATCTGATAATCAGGATGGTCTTAGGCGACCCTTGTGAAAGGATTGTTTGACTTCCAGATGAGTTGCTACCTACAGGCTGAGAATAACTGTTTTTGATCAGGTTGGCCTGTGGACAATGTGGGAAGAGTTTATCTAGATTATATTAGTAGTTGTGGAAAGACCCAGTCGACTGTGGGCACTATCTCTGGGTTCAGTCCTGACTGCAGAACACTGTAGAAACTGAGCTGAGTAGGAATCATGCATATATTCATTCTCTCTATGCCATTGACTGTGGATGTGACTAGCTGCTTCAAGTTCCTGTCTTGATTTTTTCATAACGAATTACTGGAAGCTGCAATTGTACACCTAACAAACCCTTTCTCCCTTAAAGTTGCTTTTTTTTTACATTTTTTTTATTTGATGATTTTATTATTATTATTATTATTTACATTTTATTCACTTTGTATCCCCCCATAAGCCCCTCCCTCCTCCCCTCCCGATCCCACCCTCCCTCCCCCTTTTTCATGCATGCCCCTCCCCACGTCCACTGATAGGGGAGGTCCTCTACTCCTTCCTTTCTGATCTTAGTCTATCAGATCTCATCAGAAGTGGCTGCATTGTCCTCTTCTGTGGCCTGGTAAGGCTGCTCCCCCCTCAGGGGGAGGTGATCAAAGAGCAGGCCAATCAGATTATGTCAGAGGCAGTCCCTCTTCCCATTACTATGTAACCCACTTAGACACTAAACTGCCATGGATTACATCTACGCAGGGGTTCTAGGTTATCTCCATGCCTGGTACTTGGTTGGAGTATGGGTCTTTGGGAAGAATCCTGTGCTGCTTTTGCTAGGGGATTTTACCACAGGAATAGGAATGGAAACTAAGTGGGTTAGCACACAGACACTAGAACAAACCACTAAAAAACACACAAACTCTAGGCAGGTTGCAGGGTTGAGCTGGGGAAGAGACGGGGAGAGGTACTGCGATGATAGGCGCTAGGCTAGCTGCAACCTTGCAAAGCCATCCTGGGTGGTTATCCTAGGACCATCCTGCCTCCTTCCTGTCCCAAACCCGACACTTCGGGCGCGCGGGGGTGGCTCCTTCTTTCTGAGCCACTAAACCATAAGGCCACCGGATGGCGCCAGCCGGTCGCAGGGGTGAGTCACTTCCTGGTGCGCATCCTAGCCCTCCTGTCCAGGCTCCTCCCAGGGCTGCGCGGCTCCGCCTTCCGCAGGCATGCAGCCCAAACTGCCTGATTCTACCTGAGCCTCTCCTCAAAAGTGTTCCTGTCTCAGCTGCCTGCAGGGCTTTTTTTTTTTTCCAAGTTCCTTTCTGAGACCCCTCCCACCAGTGCTCCTTTTTCCTCATCTAATAGGGATCTGGATAAGACAAGGAAGAAAATCCTGAAGAAATTCACATTGCCTTGTTAATGGTATTGTCCATTCCAGAGATCCACCTGTCTCTGCCTCCCATATGCTGGGATTAAAGGTGTATAATCTTCCTGCCTCAAGTGTTGAGATGGTACTTCCTTCCCAAGTGTTGAGATACAAACCTTCCCCATGTGCATTTTGGCTAGTTTTTATGCTTATGTAATTGAGTATAAATAGTAAACACATTTTAGTTGGTGTTTCGTTTCATTCAAAGCATTGCATGCATATTATGTGCAAGATAATACATTAGTCTCAGGGAAGGAATAAAACAAGGCCCACTACCTCAAATAGTAACATGTACTGAGGCAGGCAAAGCGTCAAGACCACACTGCCAGCTGGAATGGTGGCTCAGGCCTGTAATACTGGAGGTTGAAGTGGGAGGATAAGATCCTCCTGGCCTATGGAGTGAATCCCAGGTCAGCCTAAACTACGGAGTACAGCTTTGTCTCAAAAAAAAAAACAAAAACAAAAACAAAAACAAAAACAAAAACAAAAACAAAAAAACAATAACCAAAAAACAGGGCTAGGAATGTATCTCAGAGTGCTTGCTAGCATGTACAAGGCCCTGTGGTTCATCTCCAACACCATATAAACTAGGTGTGGAACTTTACATTTGTAACCCCAGCACTCAGGAAGTAGAAGCAAGAGAATCAGGAGTTAAAGGTTATAGTGAGTTCAAGGCCTGTCTAGACTATATGAGACCCTGTCTCAAGAAAACATTATACTTTGGGTTAGTGAGATAGCACGTTGAATAAAGGCACTTGCCCCTGAGCCTGATGAGCTGAATTCGGTCCACAAATCCCACATGGGGATGGAGAGAGCTAACTCCCCAAAGTTGCCCTCTGACCTGTACACAAGCACTGTGACATGAATGTCCCCCCCACACACAGTAAATAAATATAAAAAAATAAATTTTAAGTGATGCTTAACATAGTAAACATTCGGTAAAATACATCTGTTTAAAAAAAGAAAAGGACCGGGAGCTACAGAGGTGGCTCAGTGGTTAAGAGCACTGGCTGCTCTTCCAGAGATCCTGACTGCAATTCCCAGCAACCACATGGTAGCTCATAACCATCTATAATGTGATCTGGTGACATCTTTTGGAGTGCACATTGCAAATAGAGTGCTCATATGTATAAATTAATAATTAAATCTAAACAAACAAACAAACAAAGGACCACATTGATACCTAAATGCTATGTGCACTTGAGCAAATTCTTTAGCTGTTCCATGCCTAAGCTTAATCATAGTTGTATCTACCTCATGTGACTGTGATGAAGATTGAATGAGTTAATGCTGGGAAAGTGAAAGTTCTTCAGACACAACAAGCACACAATAAATGTCACCTGTTATCACTCAAAAAATTATAGGGAGCTAAAGAGATGTCTAATTGACTAAGAGCACTTCCTGCTCTTCCAGAGAACCTGGTTCAGTTCCCAGCATACACATAAGGTCCCACAGTTGTCTATAAGTCCAGTTCCAGGAGATCCAAAACACTTTTCTGAACTTTGAGGCCTCTGAGCACACCTATTTTGCACATATATACATCTAGGCAAAAACGCTTACACATAGAAAATAAATATTAAAAAATATGAACAGGCTGAAGAGATGGCTCAGTGGTTAAGAATACTTCTTGCTCTTTAAGAGGACCTAGTTTCAATTCCCGGCAACTACATGATGGCTCACAACCATATGCATTGTGTGCATTTATACAGTATCCCACCACCCAAAAAAAAAAAAAAAAAAAAAAAAAAGCCGGGTGTGGTGCCACACTCCTTTAGTTCTAGCACTTGGAAGGCAGAAGCAGGTGGATTTCTGCGAGTTTGTCGACAGCCAGAACTACACAGTGAGACCATGTCTTGAAAACAAACAAAACAAAATACAAACAAAAAATTTAGGGACTAACGATTTAATTCAGAGGAAGAGTGCTTTTGCTTGATAGTCAGTATGACAAAAGTAATAATAATGAACATATAGCGTATGCACACACAAAACTCATTTGTAGTTGCTCTTTATTTGAAAGAGACCTTTTACTTCTTAGTAGGCCTCAAGCAAGTAAATTTGACTGAAACTGTGACCATCGTAAAGGTGTGCTCTAAAGGTTCTCAAAATCCAAGCTCAGGCCGTAGCTGCAATGGTTCTTGGGCCCTTCTGGTGCTATCACATAAAAGGAAGCCAGAGAGTTCACCTCTGCTCTCTTTTCCTTTCCTCCTTTCTAGTACCCTCCTATGTGGATTGTCAGATTGTCAGATTGACAATCCACATAGGAGGGTGAAGAAAAGATTGACTCTTTTCTTCACTTACTAAAGTTTCCCCTTTTCCTTCCCCCGCCCTTCCACACCCAGTCATCACTTTTCATATTGGTGTTCTCTGTTGTGCTGTGTACAGAGCTAGGTGCCTAGGAGACCTAAATAAATATTTGATGAACCAAATCTCACCATCTTGTCTACTGCAAGAGAAAGGGCATTTCCTTCACTGTCTCCACCTACTCCACACATCCAGGCAAACTCATTTAAAGCCCTTCTGTCCTTCAGAGACAGGGAGGTAGAACCCTGAAGGGTAAAGAGAAAAAAGAGATTAAGGAAGCCAAAATGAAATTATTTAGCCACTAACCCCTTTGTATTTATTTAATCCAATAAAACATGCTCTTCTAGAAAAAGAGAAACCATTACATTTGTAAGAGGAAAAAGAAATATCTCATATTATAGTAAAAGTTAGACTCTTCAGGCAGAAAATCCGTAAGTGGGCATGTCATAGGTGATAAACAATTTGTTGAATTAGATAAACACTTAAACCAAGATAACCTTTTTGTTTGTTTGTTTTTATGTTTTATTCATGAACACCAAAACAGCAAAATGCACTTATAAGTTTTCAGAATAAAAATAATAAGGCTAAAAAGATTGCTAGTGGGTTGGAGAGATGGCTCAGAGGTTAAGAACACTCACTATTCTTTCAAAGGTCCTGAGTTCAATTCCCAGCGACCACATAGTGGCTCATAATCATCTATAGTAATATCTGGTGTGCAGGCAGAATGTTGTATAAATACTAAATATTTTTTTAAAGAAGGATTGCTAGTAATTTTGTTTTTAAATAGAACTGCACTTAAGTCTTTCTAAAGGGAAACTGTATCCACTGACTTCTATGTTTAAAAAAATTAAGCAACTGCAATATAAGTTATTTTCTTTTACTGTTTATCTTGGCATCTTGCAATTCTTTTTAAGACTAACAGATACATGCTAGGACACAGATGACTCTGCATGTTTTTCTTGGCTTTGGTTGAATCAAAACAGCAGTTTATTCCTTACTTCAGAAAATGACACCTCTAACTTCCATGCTAGAGATCTCAACAACAGTAATGTTCACAAAGTTGGATAGCCTAGGAATTTCAGAATGACCTCTGTATGTGCCATCATCTCATTGTTACCCTAAGTACTCTGTGTTTTTGGCTAAACTTCAAAATACCTTTCTTGTAAAAGATGTGATTATCTCAGTTTACATACTCATTTTCTTTTTTTTTCTTTTTTTAATTTTTTTTATTAATTACAGTTTATTTACTTTGTATCCTAGAAGTAGCCCACTCCCTTGTCCCTCCCACTTACACCCTCCCTCCCTGTTCTCCTCCCATGCCCCTCCCCCAGTCTACTGATAGGGGAGGTCCACCTCCCCTTCCTTCTGATCCTAGTCTGTTATTCTCATCAGGAGTGGCTGCATTGTTTTCCTCTGTGGCCTGGTAAGGCTGCTCCCCCTCAGGGAGAGGTGATCAAAGAGCAGGCCAATCAGATTATGTCAGAGGCAGTCTAAAATAACCTTTTGCTTAACTTTGTTATCAGCAAACAAAATCACAACAAAGCAAAATATCTAAACATTGTTTAAAACCTTCTTAGTTTTGTCCAAGAAAAGATTTATGAGTCTAGAGAAATACTTCTTAGAACTGCCATCTATTGGCTGGAGACATGTCTCAATGGTTAACAATACTTACTGCTCTTGCAGAAGATCTGGGTTTGTGTCCTGGCACTCATATCTAGCAGCTCACAACTGCCTGTAACTCCAGTTTCAGAGGATCTGATGCCGTCTGGCCTCCATGGGTGCCTGTGTGCACATGGTGCCCATAAATTCACTCAGATACAAATATATGCACATCACTTTTAAAAATCATTTTTTAAAGAGCATATATTAAAATTATTTGGTGGGGCTGGCTTATTTTTATTCAACAGCACTTCCTCATGCCTAGAGCTATAATAGAGGTTGTGTAGGATAAGATATACATACCATGCCCTTGAAGATTGAATCTGCAGAGAAGACAAGATTCACTGGGTGAAAATACTCAGCAGTCAGAGCATTGGTAATTCTAGGAAGGCAGCCCATCACTTTAGAAGTCAGGAAAGGAAAAGGATTTGAGAACTGGATTGAGTGCCTAGACTGTGTGTCTTCTGGGAATGTGTACGGCTTCAGCATGACAACCACAACAATGGGAATGAAAAATTCAAGGCTGGCTCATCAGTATGCAGGCCTGGCTAGAGAGCAAAATGCTGACACAGTCCTTCTGGATGATTAGATTGATCCCAAAAGATAGGTGAGGGCCTGGAATGCTGGCTTAAGGAGTTTGAGATGATTCTTTTAACAACAGGAAGCTAACAGAAAGAGTTTTCTTTAGATGTTTCCATAGGAGAACTCCAGTAGCAATCTATAGATAACTTGTAGTATGTAATAACCTAGAAGCTGAAGGAGACTGCCACAGTCACTAAGCAGACTATATTACATACCATAATAGTTTCTGAAAATATTATCAGGGCCATTGTACACCAAAATTACCTGGAGTGATTGATGCAAATGTGAATTTCTGATCCCTGTCTTCATACCTACCAAGTGAAATCTCAAGGAGGGGAGGTATCAGGAATTCCTGGGTTTGTAATATTATGCACATACTAAAATATGATCCCAGTGATCAGGGGAGAGGGATCAGTGGATAACTGGTTTGCCATGCAAGTATGAAAACTAAAGTTTGGATACCCAGAACTCATGTGAAAAATTAGGTGAGTGTGGTAGCCCACCTGTAATAGCAGCATTTGCAAGACAGAGACAGGCGATCCCCAAGGCAAGCTGGCTAGCTATGCTAGCAGAGTTGGCAAGAAACCCTAACAGAGTAGACTAATCTAGCCTGCACACACATGTGAGCCCACACACGTACAAAACTGCATATACATATTGCCCATATCACATGCATCTACACAGTGGGAAAAGAGTTTAAAAAAATAGAGCCCCAACATATACCAAATGAAATTTCATATGAACTTATTGAACTAAAAAAAATAAAATAAAATAAACCAGCCAGGGATGGTAGCCTACAATCCCAATACTTGGAGGCAGAGACAGAAGGATTGAAACTTTAAGGTCATTCTTGGCTACATAGAGAGTTGGGGACCAGCCTCGGCTACATGAGGTCATTTATAATTTTATATATAATCATCCCCAGGTACTAGGAGGATGGCTTGGTGGGTGAAAGTACTAATCATCAAGACTGACAACCTTAGTTCAAGCTCTAGGACCCACACAGTGAAAAAAAACAGAACTCACTTCTGTAAGTTATCTTCTGACCTCCATACATATGTGCTGTGGAACACACAAACACAGGCACAATGTAAGTAAATGTAATAAAAATATAAATCAAGGGACTGATTTATTATTTTTTTTATTTTTTGATTAATTAATTTAATCAGATATTTACTGATTTATCAGATATTTAGTGATTTAGCAGAGAACTTGAACTCAATCCCCAGCACCTACATTGTGGCTCACAGCTATTCATAACTCCAGTTTTGGGGATCTTATCCCATATTATGACTTCCTCAGGCACTGCATGCACTTGGTTCACATACATAAATGCAGGCAAAACATTCATACACATAAAATAAAAATCCAAAAATAATGTACTGGAAGAGGAGCTAAAGAGATGGCCCTGTGGTTAAGAGCATTTGCTGTAGATGAAATGAATTTAGTTCTCAGCACTCATACTGGGAGGTTCACAACAATCTATATTCCAGCTCCTAGGGATCTGATACCCTTTGCTGGCCTCTGTTGACATCCACATTCACCTGGCATTCACATAGATCATATTCATATATATAAATTTAAAAATTAGAATAAGTGTTTTAAAATGTACTAGAACAAAGACCGAAAAGAAGTGTATGAAATGGTTGTGGTTGTCTGAATAAGAATGGTCTCCAAAGGCTCCTATATTTGAATACTTAGGCATCAGGGAGTGGCACTATTTGTGAAGGCTTAGGAGGTGTGGCTTTGTTGGAGGAAGCGTGTCCCTGGGGGTGGACTTCAAGGTTTCAAAAACCCATGCCAAACCCAGTCTTTCTCTCATGTAACTCTCAGCTACTGCTCCAGCACCTGCCTGACAGCTGAATACCACCATGGTATTAGTGACTAAACCTCTGAAAACGTAAGCAAGTCTCCAGTTAAATGCTTTCTCTTAGAATAGTTGTCTTGCTCATGGTATCTCTTCACAGCAATAGAACTGTGACTAACATGGGGTTTGTTACTATTGCTATGAAGAAACATCATGACTAAGGCAACTTTAAAAGAAAGCTTTTATTTTGGCATCTGATTCCATAGGATTAAGGTTTTTAATGGCAGGAACATCATGGCAGCAGGTGGAGTCATGGCAGCTAGAACAGAGAGCTCACATCTCAAACCACAAGCAAGAAGCAGAGATAGTAAACTGAGAATGGCATGTGTCTTTTGAACTTCAAAATTTGCCCCAGTGGCATACCATCAAGGACATATCTCCTAAACTTACCCAAACAGTGCTACAACTGGAATGAAGGAGTCAAATGCTTGAGACCATGGTGGATATCTCACTTAAAATCTTCCTCTTATAATTTGCCTTGGCCATGGTGTTTTATCTTAGCTCTAGAAAAGGAACTAACATGGGTACCATTCATTTGTTTATCACATTTTCATTTCTGCACATTCCAGTTTTTCTAGAGTGGACATGTATTACAATGATAATAAAGAAAAATGCAGTTGTTGAATCTTGATGAAATCCCTGTAGTCCAGGTTCTGAAATGGAGAACAAGATTTTAATCAGCAAATACAGAAAAGAGTAGACTCTGGGAACTAACTTGTTAAGCAAGCCAAATTCCAGTGAGGAATATCACTTCTAGTGACAGATATATATTTACCTATTAACAGGGGTAATCCCTATGACTATTAATACAGCAGAGAAACCACACTTGTCATCACATAGTCACCAATCATTTGAACAGATGGAGCTCCATGGTGTTGAAGGAGCTCTTGCACTGGCTAATTCGTGACAAGTCGACCAGCCTGGTGTTCCTGTGACTTCAAAAGTTCCTCATAAACACTAACTCTCCAATGTTCCATTTTCAACCACCTCTAACTAGTTACTAAAATCTTCTGTCATTACAATATTACCTGCCTCTATCGTCATTATGCATCACTGTTTCCAAGGTAACAGCTCTCTTACATGAATTACATTTTAGGCTAGTAGCTCCCAGGTGAGATATTGGGAAGCATCTTAATCTCATCTCCAGTATATCTACAAATTATATTTACCAGAAGTTGCTTCTGGGAAGAGTCACAGATGGCTAGTTTCCTCCACTGTAAGCTACCTTAATTTGTTGTTGTTGTTGTTTTTTTTTTTGTTAAGTTGAGGAGTCTATCATTTCCTGATTTTTATATCTGATCTTTTTCTTTTTGTCAAAAGTATATTTCTTGGGTTTATACATACACATTAAATTGGGGTCCCTATGGCTCTCTCATAAGTGTCAAGGTGTTTTGATGAGACCACTTGGGAGAATGGTAGTACCCCTTAGCAAAATAAAGAATTCAGAAAGGGAATCTTTTAAGTAAGAGAACGGATAATGGAATATGGAGATAGGGCCTAGTGGACATGTACATAAAGAGTTAATATAATGCAAAAGCTCTTGCATTTTCAGTAGGAGGAATTACCCTGGGAACTGTCGCCTAACTAACTAGCTCCTTTATACTTCTAGTTTCTAGGGTAACACAGATATTTACTATATCACATTTACATGGCTGCTGTTAATATTCCTCACTTCCTAGGGTCTCAACCTTTTGCTTTTTTTATACTGCTAAAATTTGCAATTCAATGTTCCCAGCATTCCAGCACTGACAGCTCATCCCTCACAGCATAATGGAGAGAAATAACCCAGGAACATCAATTCCCCCATCCTGCCCCACACCAGAACACTATCAGTACAAGTATCTCAGCTTTATGCCAGGGGCTTAGACCAAAAGCACAAATCCTCCAGCTACCTAGAGGCTGTAATTTTTGTTCTCTCCAAATCGCCATCCTCAGAAAACCTGTAATAAAGACACTAGGTTACCTTCTCTTTCCTGATGATGTGCTCCTCGATTTCTTTCAAGTGTCATAGTTAGGTTGCAAGGGATGATAGGATTAGATTGCTTTAGTGTCTCACTGCTTGTGTGTCCCACTGTTCTGTGAAGATTTTGGTAGGTGAAAAATGTTTGTTCACACTCTCCCGGCTGATTTGTTAAAGTATGCCATGTAGCTCGAAATTTCTGGAGAGGACTGGGGAAAGTTGCTAGGGTCTCACATAGCCCAGACTAACCTCATCTAGTTGAGGATGGTCATGGCCTCCCGATATTTCCTTTTGCATTTTCCCAGTACCAGGGTTATAGGTGTGCATGGCCACATCTAGCTGCTTCCTAGGTTTTTTGTTTGTTTGTTCTGTTTTTTAATTAATTAATTAATGAATGAATTAATTAATTCATTCATTAATTAATTTTGAGACAGAGTTTCTCTGTGTAGCTCTGGCTGTCCTGGACTCACTTTATAGACTAGGCTGGCCTCGAACTCACAGAGATCTCCCTGTCTCTGCTTCCTGAGTGTGGCACTATGTCTCACCACACCCAGCTTTTAAGCTTGTTTGTTTGTTTCCTAAATTTCTAATTTGGACACTTCTACCTGTAAGAACCTAATCCTGTTGAAAATGAAAATGATCATCCAGAATAGAGCCTGTTGTAATAAGAGATACCCAGCATTTATTGGATACTTACTTTGTGCCACACAGTCCCATGAGAAGCTGTCCAATTTACAGGGGAGAACACCAATAGCTGTACGTTATGTACAAAATAACTGAGACATACAGAGGAATAAATAATATTAAAGATCACACAGTAAATGATAGAAGTAAAATTAAAATCAGTTGTCAGATACCCATTTTCCCACTTCAATTTCTGAATTTTTAACCAATGACTCTCAAACTTTGGTTTGCATCCACATTCTCTGGAGGGTTTTCTAAGATTCAGACTACTAGTTCTTGGCTGTAATCCTAGTACTTATAAAGCAGGATGAAAACAAAAATATGCAGTTTAATGTTATTGTAGCCCTTACATCATATATATACATATGTATATCATATACATATATCCAGGACTAGACTGATAGCTATATCAGAGAAGTGCTTACCTTACAAGCATGAAGACCCAAGTTTGATACTCTGAACACACTTTAAAAAAAAAAAAAAAGGCAGGCATAATGGTAAGGTTAGTGGTTCACATCTTCAATCTCTCAACATTCATGAAGCAGAGGCGGGTAGATGTCTGTGAGTTTAAGACCAACCTGGTCTACCTAGCAAGTTCCAAGCCAACCACACATTGAGACCTTGTCTCAAAACATGGTGATTTGCTGATATAATGCTCCTGTGGAATGTATACAATTTACCCTTGTTCATTCAAATGCTGATTTCTCTGCTCCACTATCTGGTTTCAATCCGGACATTGCATTGTGATGTTTATTCTAAGCATCTTCTGTCTCAAGGTTGTGTAAACGTTCTCTGTATTTTCAATTAAACGACCAGCCAATGCTGTGCAATGGAGAGATTAGGGTGGGACATCCTGGTCCGGAGGGGAAGAGAAGGAAGCAAGTGGAAAATAGAGAGCAGAGATCATGAGGAGAAATGAGCTGGACCTAAGATATGACTAAAAGCAAGTATAATGGGTGAAATCTGGATGGTAGGAAACTATGGGCTTGGAGGTTTAAGATGGAGTAACTATTGCCCAGCATTGTGCTCTAGGTTAATTAAATGAATCCTAGTCTCTGTGTGGTGATTTGGGTATACATCTGGTTTGGGAATAACCACTGGTTGACTGAAAGATAAATCAATAATAAATATTTACAACCCACAACAGTGATGCCTATTTGTGATCCCATTCTGTGTAGGTGAATCTCAGGTACTGCCCTGCTTGAATAGGTCACTTGTCAATTTCCAGACCAATGACAGACCCTGTCTAAAGAATATAAATAAATAAAATAAAATAAACTGTGGATTGTACCTGAGAAACAGCATTTGAGGTTGACTTCTGGCCCTCACACACATGCACACATGCATGTACCAATGTATACATGAACATGAACACACATACAAAAAAAAACAAACAAAATACTGCTACTTAAATAGTAAAGTCCCATCTTCACCATTTCTGATTGAGTCGGTATAAGAATTTGCATTTTAAGCAAGTGTCCAGGCTATGTTGAGGTAGCTGTTCTTGGCACATTTGGAAAACCTCAGTTTCGTATTCCACCTTCTCCCACAAATGGCAAGTGAATTGTATGACCCTAAGTCACTTGTCTGAAGGAGTGGGCTCACACTCTCCTCTGTGCTCTAAGCTCAGTGCTCAGAGGTCATGAGAACTGAATTTCCTCTCTCTCTTCCAAACAACTAGAAATTGGCTAGCTGTTCTACTCTGAAAGGAAACATAGTTTATAGGGTATGCTCACACAATACAACCTTTCAGGAAAGAGCTGGACATAATGTTGAGGTCTTCACATACCTGGTCTTTATTGCTACTATATGCTGCTATCTATGCAGTATAATATTTATGCTCTGTTTGAAGTAACTCAAAAAGTTAACACTGAAGAGCTGTATTTGCCACGCATAGCTACCGGTCAGCTCAGGATTTAAATACAGTTGACATATCCAGCCTGATCCTGTGGAGGGTCTCGATTAGCACTACCTTGGGAAGCTGAGGAAAGAACCATTACTGTGCAAGCTCTCCTTGGAGTGTTGTTCACACCTACCTTGTAAAGAATATACATTGCCTGCAGTAGACAGCAGAAGCATGAGTTAAATATTTCACTGAGACACAACTGAGGTCCCTGAATTTTCAGACAACAAAGCATAGCACAGTGTTCATTAGTGTGGCTGCACATTAAGATACTTGGTAAGTTCTTGAAAACTACAAATACTCGATTACAGCCATATCTCTGTGGATGGCGTGTGTGTGTGTGTGTGTGTGTGTGTGTGTGTCTGTATGTATGTGAGAAACAGAGATGGCATATGTGGCATACGTATGGTGGCACACACACACACACACACATACACACACAATGCAAACCAAGGTGGTTAAGAGCTAACACTGAGAAAGAAAATAGTTTCTACAACTAGGTATGGCAGTATATACCTGTAATCCCAGTATTTAAGAGGCCAGCCAGGAGATAGCAAATTTGAGGGCTGTCTCAAAAAAAGAAAAAATACCAATCATGCAAGATAAGCTTGGAGCTCTTTTATTTATGGGAATATGACCTTAGACAATTGATCTAAACTCTTTGAGGACCAGTTTTTCTATTTTTAAAAGTCAGTACAAGGGCTAGAGAGATGGTTTCCTAGTTAACCACTCCCACACAGCAACCCACAACAGTGTGTAACCAGCTCCAAGAGATATGACACTCTCTCTGACCTCCATAAGAACTGCACAAATATGCTTCACATCCATACATGTAGGCAAAACACTTACCCACAAAACAAAACAATGAGAGAGAGAGAGAGAGAGAACAATGATAGAACTCAATGCACTTGTTTCAGAGCCTCTTTTGCCAGGGCTGGAAATGAAACTCAAGGCCTTCATCAGGCTAGACAAATGCTATACAACTGAGCTTCCTGGGCCTAGACTGTTAGGATTAATACACTGTAGTTACACAGTTACACAGAAGGATCACTCCCTGCAAAGAGTGATAGAATTAGCCCCTTTAGCTGGTAGGGCAAGCCATGAGGGAGTGGTGCTTGTGAGACATGGAATTGCACCCATTCTGCTATGGATCTCATGGTTTTTCTATTAAGATCTGTTGTAAGGCAAAAGACTGGAAAAACTACACAGAGAGGCAGAAAGGAAAGCATGTAAACTTGTGTCACATGGGATTCACTTGGAGGTGGAGGGTGCTGGCTCAGACATAACCTTAAATGTCTTCTCTAAATCAACACAATTCAAGATTCAAGACAACCCTTACCAGTTTGTGCCCTCCTTACTTGAAACAAAAGGCATACAGATCTAGATGGCAGAAAGATCTATCCGTCTGTGAGTTATGCTGCTGCTGTCAGACATTGGTTGAAAGTGCAGGAAGAATTTGGGTAGCAGAAGTGCCTAGGAAAAGGCCAATTAACTTGTCATATCCTTCCCCTCCTGATAGCAACAGAGTCCATAACAATGATTACTTCCAAATAGTAATAAGCATGGCTTCCTTGCTTCTGCTGGTTCTCCATTTCATGGTTCCTTTGACAAGTGGCAAGTGTGATTCCATTGGTTGCAAATGTTAAAAAGTGGGTTTTTAACAAATAGACTAAGATATGAGAGAAGAAATGAGGTATACACATTGGGAGACAAAAATCATTATTTGCAGTTGATTTGGTTGTCTCTCCAGATAATGCCCAGAGGGAATCAATTGAAGTATGAATAGATTTAAGAACATTCAGAAGAGAGTTCAGCCAAGTGGCTGAAAACAGTCAACAGATTTCCACGGCCAGTTAGAGGATAAAATGGGTGGAATATATTCATGATGGTGACACAAGGATAAAATCTAATACTATGCTTTCTGATCTCAGCTAGATGTGGTATTGTGAACTTTTATGTACAGCTAGTTGGAAGGATGACACAGAAAGATCATTTGAGCCTGATGGTTCCCTGCTACCCTGGGTGATACAGTGAGATCTCATCTTAGCAGATGAATGGGTTCTGTGTCAGCCTTTTATCATCTCTGATAAAATTCTTGGCAAGAAACAACTGACAGGTGGAGGGACTTACTTTGGCTCACAGTTTCAGTCCATGTTCAGTTGTTTCCATTGTTGTAAGTCTGATGAAAAGCTAAATATTATGGTGAGTGCATAGAGTGTAACATGTAGTTCCCCTCTACCCCCTAAGGTGGAAAGGAAACTCAGACAAACTGGAAGGAACCACAACAAAAATCTGCACTCCACAAGGACATTTCTTAGGTGACCTGCTTTCTCTAATTGGGCTCCACTTCTTAAACCTTCCATCAGCTCCTGAAATAAGGTCATCAGCTGCAAACCAAGCTTTTAACACATTAGCTTATGAGGGACTTTTCATATGAAGCAACAACAACAGTACTATATAAAGAAAACAAGGGATCTGGGCATGTAGCTCAGTTGGTAGAATGTTGACCCAGCATGGGAAAAACCCTGCATTTGAGGAACAGCACTACATAAACCAGGTGTGGGGACACACACCTATTATCCCAACACTGAAGAGGTAGATTTGGGAAGATCAGAAGTTCCAAGTCATCATCAGCTTTACATAGCAAGTCTGAAGGCAGCCTGTGCTACAGGAGACCCTGTCTCAAGAGAGAGAGAGAGAGAGAGAGAGAGAGAGAGAGAGAGAGCATTTAAAATGATTTATAGATTCTTCACATAAGTAGGGAAAATCCTAAAAATCATATGGAACCAATATGATGGGGCAATTTCTCATTTGAGGTTCCCCTTTCCTGGGTAACCCAAGTTTGTGGCAAGTTGAAAAAAAACTATCCAGTACAGAATGATTATCTTACATACTAATTGTTTAGAGAAATACCTCAGGTCTCACTCCCACAGAAGTGGAGTTATTAGAGGGTCCAGCCATTAACCTAGTGAGCCCTATTTTCTTGGGAACTCTATCTTTATTAGATTTTCATCATTTTTATGAGTTCTCCTGAGTCTTTTTCTGCTACAGCTGACTAGGATCCCATCAACGCCAAACTTCTCCCTAAGCAAAAGAGAACACTGTGCCTAATCTAAAACTGCATGACTGATCTTGAGTAAATAACCCAAGATAATGATTAATCAGACAACAGACAGGCCAAGATGATATGGACTACTCATGGTGTGGTGGTTTGAGGGAGAATGGTCTCAATAGGCTCATATATCTGAATATTTGTCCCTAGTTGGTGGAACTATTTGGGAAAGATTAGGAGGCATAGTTTTGTTAGGTGTATCAAAAGACTTGCATTACTCCTTGTGTGCCTCCCTCTTCCTCTTACTTGCTCAATATAATAGCTCTCAATTGTTCCTGCTGTCATGCCTTTGCTTGGTCATCAAGGACTCTAACCCCCTGAAACCGAAAGTCCAATTAAACATTTTTTTTATAAGTTGTCGTGTTAAGGGTGTTTTATCACAGCAATAGAAAAGTAATCGAAAAATAAAAGTAACTGAGACACATGGCAATCCCCAATTCTTGCCTTTGTTTCTCTTGCCTTTGTTAACACTAACACACTTATAAGCACTTTGAAGATGCAATCATAGCATTTACAAGCAAGAGTTTCACAAGTTCAATGCCAGCCTGGGTTATATAGCAAGATCTTATCTGCAAAACAAAAACATAGAAGAGAGATTTTAGATTATCAGACATCTATTATTACTGGTACAATCATACTGTTGATAAATATCCTTGCCTACCTGTGTCACTTACTATTCAGTCCTTTGATTGGCTTTCTGAGGAGGTAACAGTAGCTGGATCCCACTGAGATTCCCTGAAGTTAGAACTTTTGTCTTAACTCAGGAATATAGTGCCAAAGAATGCTAATAAGATAATAAAATCCGGATATAAACTATACTAAAGTGGTCAATTCTGAAAATGCATATATGTCTTTTTCATAAAGAGGCAGTTAAGGAAAATGTCAGTTCAAATACTGACCAATAAAGACACCAACAATAATATCTCTTCATAGTGGAACTATGAGTTATTTTCCCTTATTTCCTTTTGCATTTTAAATATTTTATGAGTATGTATTATTTTCATTATCATGTCCTTTGAAATGGAAATCTTATTTTATATAATCAGTAGCATAAGTATGAAACACAGTCTTCCATGAGTGCTCATTTTACTGCCATATTCAGTATAGGGTGTTTGAAAAATAAATTACAAAGATTTACGTTTCATACTTTGTGCGTTCCTTTCCAGTCATTTATTATGTGTATGAAAATAAACAAATTCTACTGTCTGCTATGTAACTACTGTAAGCAAAACAGACTTTTTAAAAATGATTTATTTTTATGTGCATTGGTGTTTGTTGTTGTTGTTGTTGCTGCTGCTGTTTTTGCCTTCATGTGTGTCTGAGTGAGGGTGACAGATCCCGGGAACTGGAGGTCCAGATCATTGTGAGCTGGAAATTGAACCTGGTTCTTCTGGAAGAGCAGCTAGTGCTAACTGCTGAGCCATCTCTCCAGAACCCCAAAGTACCTTAATTTCTTTGATTTTGTTTGTTTTTAGAATCAAGGTTTCTGTAAAGCTCTGGTTGTCCTGAAACTCACTCTGAAGATCAGGCTGGCCTTGAACTCACAGAGATCCACCTACCTCTGCCTCCCAAATACTGTGATTGAAAGCATGTACCACTACTTCCAGGCCATCTTGCAAAATGAACTCTTAAGTTGCTTTTCTCAGGTATTTTGTCACAGTAATGAGTAAGCGCATCATTACACCTGTGAATGAAAAGAAAGAACATCTGAGATGACATTGGGAATAGGAAAAGTGTCTTGAAGGACATTTGTACTGATTTTGTAGTGTCTACTCTCTCTCTCTCTCTCTCTCTCTCTCTATCTCTCTTTTGCTTTCTCCTCTTCCTCCTCTTCCTCTTATTCTTCTTTTTCAAAAGGCATTTGTTTGTCTTTGAGGTCAAGTCTTATAGACCAGGCATCCTCTTACCTCAGCTTCCAGGTGTGTGCCGGGGTTACAGTCAGGAACCACTAAGCCCAACTTGGATTGTTTAAGTGGGAGGAGTATTTAGGATTGGTGACTAAGATGAAAAGAGACCTCTGAGTCATAGTGAGGGTATAGACTTGTGGAGGCTTATCTTGAATGTCAACTTGATTCATCTGGGAAGAGGAAACCTTGGTTAAACTATTGCTCCAGGCAGGTTGTCCTGTGGGTACATCTGTAAAGCATTTTTTGATTGTCAGTTATTAGAGAGGTGATGGCCACTGTTGGCAGGGTCACCCCTGAGCAGTTGGTCCTGGGTTGTATAAGGAAGGTAGCTGAGCATACCAGGGCAGCCAGTTAGTAAGCAGCATTCCTCCACAGTCTCTGCTTCAGTTCCTACCTGTAGGCTTCTGCTGTAGTTCCTGCCCTAGATTCCCTCAATGATAGGCCTTAATGTATAAGCTGAAATAAAGCCCATTTTCCACAAGTCACTTTTGATCACAATGTTTTCCACAACAACAGAAAGCAATCTATAAGACTCAGTGCTACTGGAGTCCTGCTTGTCTCTCTGGGGTAAGCCCCAGTCTGACCTGGGGTGGTTACTACCCAGCTTTCCCGATTTCCATATGCTCTAACAAAAAGATACACCACCCTCTGACTGCTGACTATTCTTGTGTAGTCCTATAAGACTTTTCATGATCTTGGTGTGTCACCTCCCCATTCATTTTTCAGTGTGACTTCTACACTGGCCATGTATTACATGTCTGAGACCTCTGGACACACTTTTTGGCAACAGAAAAGCAAAACTTAATAGAAGCTCTGATGCTCACTTTACGCCTTCCCAGAATAAACAAAGACTTCATGTGTTTAACAAGACAAAATGAGCCTGGCCTCTACATATAATTGTCTAGTCATCTGAATCCTGGCATCAATTTTCCCATTCATAAATGGGGATTCATACCTAGCTCACAGTGTTGCTGTATATGTTAAGTGAATTAATCCAAGAGCAGTTTCTTGCCCCTACTAAACAGTCGATAAACATTGATTTTTGTAATAGAATATCAAAGGAAGAAAAAAGTCTTATCCTGCTGGGCATGTATCAGGAAAGGCTTTATGGAGGAGGCAACATTGAGTCAAGGTTGAATGCTAATGAAGAGTACAGAGAAGGAAAAGGAGTGATTAAAATAAGGGTATCAAAGTAGAGGCTGAGACTCATAGACAAACTTATGAAAGAAGGGAAAAAGAGAAAGACCTGGAGGAAACAGGAGCTCCACAAAGAGAGAAAAAAAAATCTGGGCACAGGGATCTTTCCTGAGACTGATACTTCAACCAAAGAACGCTCATGGAGATAAGCTAGAACCCCTGCACAGATGTAACCCATGGCAGTTCAGTGTCCAAGTAGGTTCCGTAGTAAGGGGAAAGGAAACTGTCTCTGACATGAACTCAGTGGCTGGCTCTTTGATCGATGGGGGGACAACCTTACCAGACTAAAAAGGAACACAATGCAGCCAGTCCTGATGACACCTGATAGACTAGGGTTAAATAGAGGGGGAGGAGGACCTCCCCTATCAGTGTACTGGGGGAGGGGCATGGGTGGAGAAGAGGGAGGGATGGTGGAATTGGGAGGGGATTGGGAAGAGAAGGGGCTACAGTTGGGATACAAAGTGAACAAACTGTAATAAATAAATAAATAAATAAATAGATAAATATAGGTGGTAAGAAGGATGGGGCAGTGAGTGGCTAGGTAAGGGGTGGCACTTTGCTGTGAGACCTATTGAAAGTTAAATCTTTGAGAGATAGCATCAAAATGAAAATGGGGCAAAGAGGGAAGAATAATGTAGCAGGCACTCTACAAACTGAGCTAGATCTCCAGCCCCATGTGAAATGTTTAAATACTAAATTTAAAACCTAGGGGTTCTTTACTGAGCAATGGAAACCATAACATGGTTTTTGAGGAAGTAGAAGATCAAGCCTTCTTTGGTTATTGTCAATCCTGAGAACTTTATGGTTTTGCAATTTTTTTCTCTTTTACTTTTTTTGAGGGTGATTTTTTTTTTTTTTTTTTTTTTTTTAGAGGGCTCTTGGTAAGTAGCTCAGGGTGGCCTTGAACTATCTATGTAGCTCAGGCTCATCGAGAACTCACCATACTTCTGCCCCAATCACCAAAATAATAGGATTCCAGGCTTGAGCCACCACGTGGGGCTTGCAGTTTTGTCCTGAATGTTAGCACCTTCAGGCAGCAAAGTCTTCCTGAAGACTGATGGTTTGATAGAAGGAAAAGATGAAGTTTGAAAGGGGGTGAATAACTGAAGGTGTGAGGAAGATTAAAAGTGCACCTGGTGAAATAGTAGAAGGAAGTATTTCTAAACTCTTCATACCTGAGGCTGAGCTTGAGGCATAATCTGCTTTCACTGTACAGGAATTAGAAGTTCCCGTCTCAGTTCAGGGCTTCTTTTAAGTTCTTCATGGTCCTTTATGCAAAGAAGGTGCAAGCGTAGGGCATTAGGACCCAGCGATTGTTGTAGTGAGAGTGGTTGAATCTCGATCTCTCAATTTTTCTCCCCAGCTCCCTCCCCTCCCTTTGTCATTCTCTCTGCCTGCTGCCTCCGCAGCGTGCCTCTAGCTCTCCCAGTGTTAACTGCCTGCGCCTTGACAGTCAAGCTGCGCAAAGCAAAAGGGTTAGTTGGGACCTGCTTTGGCGACTCCATGGCATCCCCACGAACCGTAACTATCGTGGCACTCTCAGTAGCCTTGGGACTCTTCTTTGTTTTCATGGGGACTATCAAGTTGACCCCCAGGCTCAGCAAGGATGCCTACAGTGAGATGGTAAGTGATATAAACAAGCAATGAGGAGCGCACCTCCTTGGGATTGTGACTGCCTCTCCTCCTTTCTTTCCCCACTCTGGTGCCTTTCCTTAACCTCTCCCCCAACCCAGGACCTCCCTTCTCCCTAACAACTTTGCAGCGTGGAAGGAATAGCTGGACGAGAGCAATTTCGTTGTGGGTTATGCCGGGAGCAACTGTTTTGGTGCCCTTGCATGCCAGTTGGGGGAGGGGCTGCCCAGCGAGGACCCCCAATTTCAAGTCAAGCAGGAGGCTGAGACCTGCTTAGAACCTGTCTCCGGTGAGCCCTTCCATCTTCCCAGCACACACCCAAAGTCCCAGCCACAACCAGTCTGCAAGTCTGAGTCCTTCCCTCTAAGCTAAGAGTTTAGCAAGCCAGAGTTTATTTATTTTAGGGAGGAACAAAGGGGAAAGAGAGGAAGAGCTGGGGGTGGGGTGGGGAGATGCGTTCCAAAGCTTGCAGTTTGTATGGGCTGGCTAGGTATTCTTCATCATCCCATGTGCAGAGCTGACAGTATTCCTTTAGGCACCCGGGTATGATCTGGATTTTGGAGACAAAGCAGTCTTGCCCCAAATAAAGGTCACTGAGCATCTTTTGCTTCTGCCTATCCCTGGAGAAAGAGCTGGATGTTTTGTTTTATTTTATTTTATGTGTAAACTAATCTATAAAATCTATCAAGTCTGTTCCTACTCTCTGGCAAAAACCTTCTGTAATTCCCACCATGCCTCTGGTGGCTGCCCAGAGCCAGGCCCTCTGCAGGTTTCCTCTCTGCAGAGTTGAAATGCCCGAAGGTGACTGGCCAAAACAGCTCTGCAAACTGGGGGCTGGGCTGCCTTTCCCAGTTGAGTGCAGTGAGGACTTATGTAGTGGAGTACTAGATGTTTCCAGCACTTTCAGTCTCTCACCTCCCTCCACCCCTGTCACTCCCCCCCCCCCCCCCCCCCCCCCCCCCCCCCCCCCCCCCGCCCCGGTTGTAGGGAACCTGCTTCAAGAAGCCTTTGCCAGAGTGCCAGTAATGGGAACAAGAACATAACTGGGCTCTCAAGGTCAAGAAGAAAATGAGCTTAGGGGAGGAACAGAAGAAAGAGAGAAATGAGGCAAGGGGATCTTCCCTTTAAGGCCGAGACTGGAAGGAATAGCCTCACACACTGAGAGGGATTAACTGCTCTCCTTGAGCCCACTGCAGAGCTTTTCAGGGCCCCTCAACCTGAGCTGCAAATGGATGAAGTCTGGGAAATTGTAGAGGTTCAGAAAATACTTGCACACAGCTCTGGCTTGTGTTTTCTGTGTCTTCCTTACCACAGGATTACTCTGGGGTGGGGGAGGGTAGCTTAGGTCTAGCCCCAGTAGCAAATCCTAACATGCTTCTCATCTCCCCTCCTCCCAGTATATTAGACCAGATGGAATTGAAAGCAGGTCAAAAAAAGTAGCCAAGGCTGCCTGCATTGGGGAAGGAGGTAGTGTGAGGTAGGAGAAGCCACCAAATGGCTTAAAGAGGTTGGAGTACAGGGAAGGTGTGGAAGGGAAATGCTTTTATACTTTTGTCTTGGCTGAACTAGTTTAGTGTTTGATTTTAAATACATGAATGTGCTCTTGCTTTACTCTTCATATGTATGTTTATTTATACATTTGTGCGCGTGTACCACAGGTATTTTAAGCTTTCCCTTTCTTTAGAACATAGCTTTCTCTACTGTCTTTCCTGCAGTATGCTTCCTGCACTCTAAACCTTGCCCAGTTGCTTTAAAAGGATCCCAGGCTGCACCCTAAGTACAGTGTTAGGCTATGTGGGCAATTCAACTAAGATGGAGTCACCACTGGGAAGCTTCCTACCAGCTTGGCAGGAGCTCGTGAGGAGTACTAGCCACAAATGGGTTTAGAGTGAGCATCTTCCTAGGGAGTGGAGCTGTCTCTTGCAGTCTAACGAAAGCAAGAGAAAACAAGCCTAAAGATCTCCTGGCATATACAGAAAAAGATTTAAATTGGTATACTCTAAGAGAGCTCAAGTGTGTGTATGTGTGTGTGTGTTGGATCAGTTCTGTGTTTCTATACTATGGGGCTCTTGGAGAGGTGGAAATACTATCTAACTGGAAGGTAGATTTCGCAGTGGTATGAACCTACAGAGAATTTCCAAACTGCTCTTTCCCAGGGTCTCCTCTTGCACTGAGTGTCAGCCTGTGGCTGGTGATGGCTTTCTGACATAGGGCTCACTGCATAGTGTCCACACTTGTCCCAGCTTTAATCTAGAGCCCACATGAAAAGGAGGCAGTATTCAGTTCTTGAACAAAATGTGATCAATATTTATTGTAGACAGCACTCAGCATGCTAAAGCAGGAGACTTAGAAGTTCCAGGTTATCCTGGGGTATATAGCAAGACCCTGTCTCTAAAAGCACACACACACATGCAACATGTAGATTCCAAAAAGGAAAAAATATATAAGAATACATGTATATATATTATATTCATGGAATGGATGGGTGAATGAATGAGTCAAATGAGTCATTTGTAGGATTGCCTCATCACCATCCTTCAGTCTTCTCTGTCTTATTCTTGATTATGCGGTTCATAAGCCATTTCTTGTTTCTGAGAGGTGGCCAAGAGTTCTTCAGAACTAAACTTAGGACAGATGGAATGATTATCTAGGCTTTTTTATTTCTCATTTTTGAAGTGATTTCTCTGCATCAGTGGAGTTAGTCATATATTGACTGTAGAGGTATTTCTCATAAGACTTCAAAGTGGTGAAGGTGGTATACTTGTAATAATATTTATTTAGGACATATCTATGGAGTTGATTCATCTTATTAGACCTTTCCACAGGTTTAACAATTTGTCTAGTATCATAAGGAAAGCTATTGTTAGAGAAGAGATTGGAAACCCTGTGCATGAGGAGTCACTGATTTTTTTGATTGATAGAACCTACAACTGACTCTTTAAAATATCTGACATATCATCTTCCTTTTCTTTTTATTATTATTTTATTTTTTATTTTTATTATTAGTTACATTCTATTAACTCTGTATCCCAGCTGTATCCTGCTCCTTCATTCCCTCTCAATCCCACCCTCCCTCCCTCATCTCTTCCCTGCCCCTTTCCAAGTCCAATGATAGGGGAGGACCCTGTTTTATCAGGTATCTTCAGGACTGGCTGCAAAGTCCTCCTCTGTGGCCTAGCAAGGCTGCTCCTCCCTTGCGGGGTGGGGATGTCAAAGAGCCTGCCATTGCGTTCATGTCAGAAATAGTCCCTGTTCCCCTTACTACGGGAAACCAATTGGTTACTGAGCTACCACGGGCTACATCTGAGCAGAGGTTCTCGGTTATATCCATACATGGACCTTGGTTGGAGTATCAGTCTCAGAGAATACCCCTGTGCCCAGATATATTTGGTCCTTGTGGAGCTCATATCCTCTCCATGTCATACTAACTCTCCCTTCTTTCATATGATTCCCTGCATTCTGCCGAAGGTTTGGTTATGAGTCTTAGTATCTGCTTTGATACACTGCTAGGTAGAGTCTTTCAGAGGCCTTCTGTGGTAGGCTCCTGTCCTGTTACTTGTTTTTTCCTATGTCCTGAAAACCCAGCTATACCACTCCTAGGCATATATTCATCAAGTACGCAACAAAGACATTTGCTCAACCATGTTTGTAGCAGCTTTATTTGCAATAGCCAGAACCTGGAAACATCCCAGATGTCCATCAACTGAGGAATGGATACAGAAATTGTGGTATTTTTACACAATGGAATACTACTTAGCAATCAAAAATGAGGAAATCATGAAATTTGCAGGCAAATGGTGGGATCTAGAAAGGATCATTCTGAGTGAGGTACCCCAGAAGGAGAAAGACACACATGGTATATACTCACTTATATAGACCTACAAGATGTGATAAACATAATAAAATCTATACACCTAAAGAAGATAAACAAGAAAGAAGACTCGGGGTTGTCTTTCCTCACTTAGAAAGAAAGACAATCAATCCTCACTTAGAAAGAAAGACAAATGGGATGGGCATCTTCCTTTTCTTTTGTATGAGTTTAAATCCCCAATCTATATTTTAGGAGTTTATTTCTGAGCCAACTTTTCAAATTTATATTATTTCATTTTTTGTCTATTTTTTATCTCTATCCTAAAGCTATTATATGATAGTCATGTGGTACACACTTTAATCCCAGGATTTAAGAGGCAGAGACGGAGGCAGACGAATCTCTGTGTTTGAAGCCAGCCTGGATTACTTAGCAAATTCCAGGACAGCTAGGGCTACATAGAGAGACTCCATTTCAATAAACAGACAGACAGACAGAACTACTATGTTATCTTAGATAATATTCCTCTCTATGAAGAATAACTGGAGAAAGTGCTAAAAACCAAACAAAAGACCATGAACTTTTCTCTTGGCTCTATTGGAGAATACAGGAAGAGTGCAGGGTTTGGATTCATACAAGCTAGCATTAGAATTCTGGCACTCTCGGCATCTCAGTTTCCCTATTTGTAACATGGGAATAAGAATTTCCTACCTCCAGATCTAACTATTTCTCACTTCTTTCATAAGATTCCATGCACTCTGCCCAACAGTTGGCCATAAGTCTCAGCATTTGCTTTGATAGTCTGCAGGACAGAGCCTTTCAGAGGCCCTCTGTGGCAGGCTTCTAACTTGTTCCCTGTTTTCTCCTTCTTCTGATGTCCAGCCTCTTTGCCTTTCGGGATGGGGATTGAGCATTTTAGCCAGTGTCCTCCCTCTTGATTATTTTCTTTAGCTGTACAGATTTTAGTATGTTTATCCTATATTACATATCTAATATCACTTATGAGTGACCTGTAGAGGACAGGAGCTCCACAAGGAGAGCAACAGAACCAAAAAATCTGAGCACAGGGGTCTTTTCTGAGACTGATACTCCAACCAAGTACCATGCATGGAGATAACCTAGAACCCCTGCACAGATGTAGCCCATGGCAGTTCAGTGTCCAAGTGGGTTCCATAGTAATGGGAACAGAGACTGCCTCTGACGTGAACTGATTGGCCTGCTCTTTGATCACCTCACCCTGATGGGGGAGCAGCCTTTCCAGGCCACAGAGGAAGACAATGCAGCCACTCCTAATGAGATCTGATAGACTAGGATCAGAAGGAAGGAGAGGAAGACCTCCCCTATCAGTGGATTGGGGAGGGGCATTCGTGAAGAAGGGGAAGGTAAGGTGGGATTGGGAGGGGATGAGGGTGGGGTTTATGGGGGAATACAAAGTGAATAAAGTGAAATTAATAAAAATTAAAATAAAAAAATTAAAAAAAGAGAATTCCTATCTCAACGGGTTGTAAACATTAACTGAGATAGCAGTTTTATAGTGTCTGGTACAATGCTTGCTACAGTAGATATTCAGGGAAATCTTTGGGTGAAGTGATCATGCTAATTGATTCTATTTTATGCAGTGGTTTTTGAACTAATTTGAATGGTCATTTAAGGGACTAGAATCAAGTGCACAGAACAAAATGTACTTTCCTGTGTCCTTGTGAGCAGACCTTTATGCAATCAGATAATATTGAAGAATATACTTGCTGCTGTGTAATGCAGTGACTCTCCTACAGAATTAGCATATGTATTTCTGAATAATCCATTTGGTATGTGTTGTCTCATACCTCCCCCAGATTAAGGAAGTGTTATTATACACTCTTCCATTTCCCAAGTGAGTCCTTCATGATAGGAGACTCCCTTGACTGAATGCCTCATTAGTTCACTTGAATTGGGAGACAATGCTAACAGAGGCTGCTAAGCAGTTTCCTGTGCAGTGACTAGGGGTATATTGATGGCTAACTAGCAATCTATTTGTATTCAGCTTTTTTTTTTTTTTTTTTTTTTTTTTGTAGCCGTAGTTCTATCCAGGAGACCACATATGTATTAGTAAGAAAACACCAAAACCCTGTCAAAAAGAAGCCAGAGGATTTAAACTCTGGGGATCATGAGGCAAGTCCCTGATTCTTTGCATCCCCGCATAGAAAAGATTTGTTGATTTTATTAATTTGGTTATCTGTAGTTAGTTAAATGCTCTCCTGTTTTGAATGTCTCTTAGTGAGACATTCCCAACATATTTGTGCAGTATATTTAATGTCCATAAGCAATCTTTTATGCTTCCAATCAGTGCCATTAATTGCTTTCCTACTAGGTAATAGGGTGGTAATTCACTGATGCTTAGATTTCTTGGAGGTGGTGCAGTATATCTAGTCCCTTAGAGAGAATATAGACCCTGAGATGTGATGTGACTTGCTTAGTTCACCCAGTTACCTACACATGCTGAACTCTACACATCACATCAAAGCTGTGACTGGGATCTTGTAGACTCTCAATGTGGCCAACATCTGACTTCCTTTCAGAGTGCTTTTGACTATTCAGTAGGGAACAGATTCACCTGTTCTAAGAAGCAATGTAGACAGGATTCCCTTTGCTTAATAGGATCAGGTTTGTTAGAGCCCTTTTAGTAGGTATTAGTGACAATGGAAAGTGGTGTCACTGAAAAGGTGCCTATCATTAATATGAATAGTTAGCAATTAAATATGATGAGCTTTCTATTGCATTCAAATAATGTTCTATGACTCACAGGTGGCTTTTTTTCTACAAAAATTCATGAAAATCATATGTGAGTCAGCAAATTTTGGAACACTTCTGTAGGTTTTATGTGGTCTAAGATAGTAACTAGGCTGAGACTTTCAGGCAAAATATATTTTTGTCAGTGCACTCTTCCACTTTCATATAATTCCCCTTCTAATTATATTGGAGTATAATACACACACAACGCATAATTTGTACAGTTTCAGAAAATTTCAGAATATTCCCATGTAAGTATGTGTCCATTAGAAGCAGATGACCAGCAAGCACTCTAGAAAGTCCATTTCAGTTACTGCTCTCCCAAGGGTTATTTTTCTGTCCTGATTTCTAACAATGTAAGATAGTTTTATCTATTTTTTTGACTTTAAATAAATCTATTATACAAGTGTATTAGCCCAGTTTTTTCTCTTTTAGCTAATTGACATAAGTGCACTAAAGAGGATCAAACCATTTACCCTCTGTTCCTGTTTTGTCTTGTTAGCTGACTTAGGTTGATTATTATTGTGATCAAAGATGGATATTATTGGACTTCTTTGAACTAGCTATTGAAGTTTAATGTCAGTAATATAAGATCATGGCCCTGGGGTATTATGAAGAATAAATAAAAAAAGAGAAAAAAAGGATGAATAAAGAAAAGCTCCAAGTGCTTTTGACTCTTTTCTGAATCATATGTTCTCATACCACAAGGATGGACTTACTTGATTTATCAATATTATTAAAATGACTACTGTGACTTACAAAAGCAAGGAGTTCTAATTGTGTGGTTCACATAAAGAAGTGTGTGTGTGTGTGTGTGTGTGTGTGTGTGTGTGTGTTACTCTCAGTTGAAGCTATGGTACTTTGAATCTTTGATTAAATTTCCAAAATACTCATCTAATTTATAAATGTGAAAACTGAGGCAATATGATACCTGTAATTTTATCCAAACAACAAAACAAACACAGGTCAAAGGATACTGCTGACTGACTGCCTTTGAAGAATTTTGAAACATTTGACTAAACACTTCTGTTTCACATTCTTTGCTCCTTCAAGGAAACTATGACTTCAGGGTCTGTTTCATTTGGATGGAAAAATAAAACCAGACACAAAAAAGTAAATTGTGAGAGATTTTTGGGAAAGTGAGCCTGTCAGCTCTCTTTATACTTCTCAACAATACCATTAATGCCTTTAGAGATCTACTTACAACAGATTCAAGACATGCGACCATTCTGTTGTTAGAAATGAGGTACCCTGCACCAAGCATCAAGAAAGGAGCTGGCAATAGTAAGAGTCTTTTGATGTCTGCCTTCTAATCCACAACCATAAGAATACAAGGCCAATATCCATCCCATCTCTAATAAATCATACAATCTCCATTTGGAGTCATGTATGTATGGAGTCCTATGAACTAAGGATCAGATGAAATATCTTGTCCACATTCAGTTTTCTCTTGAGAAAGAAGAGGAAAGAAAGAAAGCAACAAGAGTTCAGTGATGGGGCCTTTACATAGCTGCAGGTATGAGGCCCTGGGTTTGATTCCCAGTGCTGAAAATAAAGTTTCTTCTGGGTATGGTTACAGGGACAAGGGGATGGCTGCTGACAGATTCCACAATACTATAGATAAGAATCTGTTTCTGAATATTAAGTGGTTGGTGCTGGGGGGTGGGGTGGGGAATCTCTAGAAGTTACTCAGGGCTTATCTGGAAGTTCTGGGACCTGAAGAGTCTGTAGTATCTTTAAGAAACTTAATTTGTCCCCTTTGTGCATTCCTTAGAAGCTCAAACATTAGGATTTAGGAATTCCTCCTTGAAAAACATAGTGCTATTAATTAGAAATGGTCCTTTTGAAAATGAACATGGTGGGCTTCGTGACTCACTCCAGTAATGCTACCATTAAGAAGGTACAACCATGAGGAGGCGTTCAAAAGCATCCTCAGCTACTTACTGAGGCCAGCCTGGGTTACAGGGGGGGGGGCTATGGAGAGAGAAAGAGAGAGAGACAGAGAGAGAGAGAGATCTTGTAGCCAGATAAGCACAAGCCTGTTTTCTCAACACTCCATATGTGAAGACAGAAGGATCAGGAGTACAAGACCATTCTTAACTACATATTAAGACCACCCTGGGCTACATGAAACTGTTTGGAAAAGAAATGGAGGAAAAAATGGTCCTCATAAATGTTAAAGAAGCCTCTTGCCTCTAGAATTCTTTCCCTAATATCCCCTTGCTACTATCACCAGCATAAAGAGGCAAGTAGTATGCATGCAGGTTAAGTGAGAGGCTTCTCAGCAGCATCTGTAACCCTTGAACTGAGTTCTCAAAACAAACAAATGAACGAACAAACAAACCCCTGCTTTAACTGAAGGTGAAAAGAGAGAGGAAGAACTATCACTAACATATTTTTCTGAATTCTCAGGAGTAGGATATGGACAGGAGTGTAGGGAAATTTTAAATATAAGCATAGGACTAGAAAGAGTTAAGTGTGGCCAGGTTGTGCAAAGTCAAAGCCCGTCTGTATTTTAAACTTTGATATTTTGCTCATTGTGGATAGTGTTTTCAGTATCCTCTTATACTTTGAACATAAGGTAAGTAGCTTTACTTTCTTTGGCTTAGTTATTCCTCAGCCTGTTTTTGAAAAACAAGAATCAGAGAGGTCAAATATTTTTTTCATGGATATCAGATTAGAAAGCTGGAAGAGCTGGGATTTGAAGCCAAGCTGATTTGACTCTAAACTTATGCATTTAAAAAGATAAACCTATCGGTCTTTTAACTGTGTCCATAAAGAATCATCTTGAACTACTCATAGTAAATAATCCATGAAATATAGGTGCCTTCACTTGCACAGTAATGGGAGAGATGTCTCAATATTTCCCCCCAAACTTAAAAAGTATGAACACTACTCCAAGGGCCAGATGCTTCTAAGAGGTCACATTGGCTTTCTGCCTGACTGTTATACTGTGTCCCTCAGTATTCATAGGGGGATGGCTTCAGGACATATAATTCCCCTTTTCCAGAGGATACCCAAATCCTTGAATGATCAAATCTCACTTAAAATGATCTAATATTTACATTATTTATGTACATATTCGCATCTAGATTACTTACAATACACAATAAACACAAATGCCATAGTAAGGAATAGTAAAAAAGTCTAATAGAGATATAGATTCAACTTTTCTTCAGTCTGCTGCTAGTTGATGCCTCATCTGTAGAAACTGAGACCTGACTTTAGTAATTGTTGCCTTTGATAACTCTCCATGCTCTTAACTGTCGAGCTTTTTCTCCACTTCCCACTAGTCTCTTTATCTCTTTCTCAGTTTTTAAAGACAGGGTTTGTCTGTATAACAGAGCTCTGGCTCTTCTGGACTCCCTTTGTAGACCAGGCTGGCCTCAAACTCACAGAGATCCGCTTGCCTCTGCTTTCAGAGTACTGGGATTAAAGCTGTGTGTCACCACACCGGGTCCCACTAGTCAATTCTTATAGTATGGAGTACTATTGAGCCATAAAGGAAAATGAGATTATGTCATTTGATGGAAAATGGATGCAACTGGAAATCATTAAGTTAAATAAATCAGGTACATAAAGGTAAATTCATGTATTTTTCTCCTATTTGTGGGTTCTACAGCACTTTTTCTATCTTGTGTTTTTTAGAGAGGGTTTCACAATCCCAGTCTGGTCTCAAACTCACTATGTAGTTGAGGATGACTTTGACCTTCACATCCTCCTCCCTCTTCCTCCCAAGCTAGGATTACCAGGTATGTGCCAATTCATTCAGCCTCCTACATACTAGGAAAGCACTCTATCAACTGAGCTGTATTTCTAGACCTAGAATTGTTTTTATTTATTTTTTATTTGTTTGGTGCGTGCGTGTGCGCATGTGTGATATTGCTAGTTGAGGTATCTCCTCCCGATCTCCTTGTTGGAAAGTAGTATATCTGTTCCATACGTCTTCATTGTTTCCAATAAGACAGTCCTGAAGCCAAATTATGTTACTTCCACTGGCTTATAGGATGAAGTCCAAAGCTCCATAGCACAATAAAGTTTTCCACGATGCAGTTCATATGTTTTTCTTTTTATTTCATGTCTCCTATCCAGTCAGTCCATGATAAAGTGAGGTAGTGTTTGCAATACATTTATATTTATCTGCTTTATGCTTTAGGACTCCCCCTCCCCATCCAGCTTCTTCTTTTATTGTTCTTGTAAACACCAGCTTTTCTTTTAAGATTCCACTCTCACTGTCACCATCTGAGGAGATCTAACAATATGCCTCCAATATAGCCATTACATTATTGTATGCAGCACTCAACATTTTATCACACTTACACATTTCAGTATCTCCCTTTCCCTTTTCAACTTCAAGCTTCAAGAAGGTAAGGCCTTTTGAAACTTTAATATTCGCATTCAGAATACTTAGTACAATGTCTAGCATATGGAAAGAATAAACACTGAGCCAGGGAATAAAGCCAAAGTTTGTTTTTCCTTTGAGACTGGAGTTTCATGTATAGCAGGCTGTCCTCTATCTCTCTATGTAGCCAAGGATGACCTTCAACTTCTGATTTTCTTGCCTTTACCACCAGAGTACTGGGCTTATAGGCAAGTGCCTACATGATTCATGCAGTCTGAGGACTGAACCCAGGGCCTCATGCATGCTAGGCAAGTACTCTGTCAACTGTACCCCCATTTAAAAAAAAATTGGTAGAGTCTGCAAATATATACTCCAACTCTGCTTAAAAAACAAAACAAAACAAAACTACCATACATTCCAATAAAGAAGTCTAAATTAGGGCTGGAGAGATGGCTCAGAGGTAAAGAGCATTGTCTGCTCTTCCAGAGGTCCTGAGTTCAATTTCCAGCAACCACATGGTGTCTTCCAACCATCTATAATGTAATCTGGTACTCTCTTCTGGAGTGTAGGAAAACATGCAGATAAGACATTTCACACATAATAAATAAATAAATTTAAAAAAGAAGTCTAAATTAGTGAGGCTTTCTCATACTTTGCCTTATACCTGGGTTTGGACAAAACAGATACTAGAAAGTGTGGATATGGATTACACGAAGCAGTTTTATGGGTTCAGTTAATTTCTTTTAATTTCTTAGTGATTTAAAGGCAACATCTTTTCAAAGTGCTATGAAACCAGATTTATTACTTTTGGTTCCTGTCTTAGTCCATTCAGATTGCCGTAATAAAATGTAACAGCTGGTAGTCTGCGAACAACACATGTTTATTTTTCATAGTTCAGGAGGCTAAATCCAAGGTCAAGGTGCTAGCAGGTTTGGAGCTGAGGGCCTTCTTTGTGGTTTGATGTGTCATCCTAACTTTTTTATATGTATGAGTGTTTTGTCTGCATGTGTGTCTATGCACCTCATCTGTACAGTGCCCACAGAAGCCAGAAGACACAGGTCCCCTGGAACTGGAGTTAGGAATGGTTATGAGCCATGTGGGTGCTGGGAATCCAACCCAGGTTCCCTGCAAGCTTACTCAGGGCTCTTTTAGTTATTGTGGTTACTTTCAGACAGGGTCTCTAAATTATGCAGTCTTGACTGACCTGGAACTAGCTTTATGGATATGGACCAGGTTGCTCTTGAACTCACAGAAATCAGCCTGCTCTTGCACTCTTCCCACCCCAAGTGCTGAGATTAAAATAATGTGCCTAACAAGCCAGTGCTTTTAAACACTGAGTCACCTCTCCAGCCCTCTATTTTTCATGGTTTTTAATCACAGAGTCATAGAGATCCCAAAAATATTGCCTTTGTTGTTGTTGTTGTTTTATTTTTGTTTGTTTTTCTAGACAGGGTTCTCTGTGTAGCCTTGGCTGTCCTGGACTTGCTTTGTAGGTCAGGCTGGCCTCGAACTCACAGTGATCTGCCTTGCCTCAAGGCCTCCCGAGTGCTAGGATTAAAGGCATGTGCCACCAAGCCGGTGCTTTGTCTGTTTTTATCCTATTCACAATGTTTTATTTAGGGGGCAAGGTGAACAATGGTATAACTTTGGTTGGTGTGAAAAGGTGATAGTAGGGAAAACAACCCTTGCAGGTTTGTTCTGCATTCTAATTTTAAAATTATGGCTAATGCATTGATTTCCTTATGATATTCCCCCTCTAGAAACGTGCTTACAAGAGCTATGTTCGAGCCCTTCCTCTGCTGAAGAAAATGGGCATCAATTCCATTCTCCTGCGGAAAAGTATTGGTGCTCTCGAAGTGGCCTGTGGCATTGTCATGACCCTGGTACCTGGGCGTCCCAAAGATGTGGCCAACTTCTTCCTGCTCTTGCTGGTGTTGGCTGTGCTTTTCTTCCACCAGCTGGTTGGTGATCCTCTCAAACGTTATGCACATGCGCTGGTGTTTGGAATCCTGCTCACTTGCCGCCTGTTGATTGCCCGCAAGCCTGAAGATCGGTCTTCTGAGAAGAAGGCTTTGCCTGAGAGTGCAAAGGAGCAACTCTCCTTATATGAGAAGGCCCCACAGGGCAAAGTGAAGGTGTCATAGAAAATTGGAAGTGCAAAAGTGGACCTTCTAGGCAGTTCCTCCTTAACTAAACCCAAGAAGATATCAGTGCAGGTTTTCATTTGATGTATTTATCTTGGGTGGAAAGAGAAAAATATAATCTGCAAGTTAAATTGGCTTGTGTACATCTATACCCTAAAATTAACACCCCACATTGACATTCATTCACCACCTTTAATCACTCTGGAACAACGTTCACATCTTGCTGCATGTACATGTATATGGCTACTATTGAGGTGTATTTGTGAGATGGACTCCAGCAAGCATGTGACTCTGAGAGTATGTGTGGAAAAATGTGTTTAAGTCCTATGTGTATGAGAATACATGCATGTGGAGAGGAGGCTCTGATCTTCAACTAATCCTGCACAGCTATCCTTCCCTCTAAAAATCGATTCCTGCAAAGGTAGAATAAAAGAATCCTCCCGTAAAGAGAATTCTTTTCTGGTAGAAAGCAAGTAACCTATTCCTTTGTGGGGTGGGAAACCTTCTCTGGGTTAAGCTGTAAACTTAAACTCATAATATTAGGAGAAGAATTTCTTCAATTTAATTAGCCTCTAGCTCAACTTTTAAGTTTTAAACACTCAACATCAAGTTTAATTAAAGCAAGGGATATATGCAGCCAATAGACAGTCTGATTCTTCAAGCCTTGCAGAGGGGGTTCCTCTTTACCTTTGTCTGAGCCCAAACTACTGAGCTCTTTGGCTAGCAGTTTGAAATTCAGTTTAGTAACCTTTTATTAGACACCTTCAAATTTGGTTTTAAACCCAGAGCTGCTTCACTTTCACCATTCTCAGTAGTCAACCAGGATTTGACAGTTTCCCTACTGTTTCCACCAAGAGACCAGGGATTGATCCTGTTAAGTTCCCCTTTCCAGCCCTGGTGTTTTTCTGAATCCTGCAACTGAATAGAGAGGAAATCACCAGTGTTGATCTGTGGGAAAAGTTCTCTACTCCTACCAATCCCTTTGCTAATATTAACAAAGTCCAAAATACCTGAGAATTGTCTATTTTGCACCTCTTCAGCATTCCAGTGGGGGGAGTTTACCTGGGGGAAGGACATTTGACATGGGTTAGTTAGAATGAGCAGTATGAAAATTTGCTTTCATGGTTACATACTGTTGTTTCTCTTTCTTAATTGTGCTTTGGTGGTTTTAATATTGTGCCAGGGATGGGAAAGGGGTTGGGGGTTGTGTGTGGGGAGAGTGCTTACTGTATTTTCTTCGGTGTTACTGTTCTTGGTAATTGATACCTGTCTTCTTTCACTCATTCTTTCAAAATAAAGATTTTTGAAATTTGGAGGACATGGTGTGGATGTGGACTGAAAATCTGGAAAGAAAAGTTCCTATAATCAAGGGACTTAGATTTTTCTGTCTGTGTGAAATTTTTGAGTGTGTGTGTGTGTGTGTGTGTGTGTGTGTTTATTTGTTTTAAGACAAGGTCTCACTGTGTAGCCTAAACTGTCTTCACAGACATTCATTTGCTTTAGATCACAAATATTGGGCACCCAGGCTGTACCACTACACCTTGCCCAGGTACATGCTTTCTCTCTCTCTCTCTCCAAAACAAGGTCTCACTATATAGCACTGGTTAGTCTGTAACTTAGAGAGACTCACCTGCCTCTGCCTTCTGAGTGCTCAGTTAAATGTATGTGCCACCATGTCCAGCTTCTGGCATTTAAGCAAAGAAGAAAGCAAGCAAGCAAGCTAGCAAGCAAATAAAAGTCTAGATGAAGAAAGAGAAGAGAAAGTTATAATAGTCTCAGTATACAAAGGAGTCAGTTAACTTGCTCATCCTTTCAAGTCATTTTCCTGCTTTTTTGATGCTACCATGTAAGAGGGAAAGCCTAACAGTCAGGATCCTAATACTATCTCCATGTTTAGGAAGGTGTTTACTGAGTGACTCAAAGGAAAAGATGAAAAATTATTTCAGAAAAAAAGGCTCATTAAATAAATATGAGGCAGTGTCTTTCACTACAGTGTGTCCACAAAGTGACAAGTTGCACTGCCACAGATTTGTCATGTTAAGCAAGTTATTTCATCTGTGAAAAGAAAGGTGAAGCCTTCAGTCCTGTCTGGTTTACAGTTCTTGGAGTCTATTAAATCATTAAAAGCATGAAAAATGGCTCAATAAAAATTTCAGTTTTACTAAAGAGCAGCTATCAGAAAAAAATGGGCAGTTTCAATTTTTATGCATGAGTCCTTGAGTTTGTCATACTACTCTGAAAACCATGTTAGACATGGTAGTCATTTTTGCTGTAGTATATCTCAAATTCTTCAACCTAATCCCCATTATTTGTGCCTATCTGAGATGGCAAATTTTGCCTTTATAATTTTGCATAAAGTTCATAATCATGGCCTCAACTCCCTGAGAGGCATTACATTTTTTCTCTCTCTCATTTTTTTTCTTTTGAGACAGGGTTTCTTTTTGTAAGCTTGGCTGTCCTGGACTCCATTTGTAGACCAGGCTGGCCTTGAACTCAGAGGTCTGCCTACCTCTGCCTCCCCGAGCTCTGGGATTAAAGGCATGCGCCACCGTGCCCAGCGAAATTCATTTATTTCTAGATTTTTTTTTCTTCTTTTTTATTTTTTAAGACAAGTCACACTGTAGCCCAAGGGGTCCTCGAACTTTTGGTGATCCTTTTCCCTCAGTCCCTCTTGTGCTGAGATTACAGGCTTGAGCCATCATTTTGGGTTTTATTCCTAGTAAATTATGGGCTAACGTTACACCTTGGACTAAATTCTTGTTGGGTCAGCTACTTTATAAGTCTGTTAGTTCTTCAAGGTTAGGAATTCTTTTTTTATAAGTTGAAAGCTGGCTACCTTAAAGTTTGATTAACATCTGACCGAGATTTTAGTAGATTTAAGTGACTTGTACTTATCATTTGTAAAAGCAGGCAGATCTGGTGGTTTGCTCTGGCCCCTACACCATCCAACTCCACAGAGAAGCGGCAGATCCTTTTAAGTCACAGCAAAGGGAGAAAGCCGCCTTTATTGTTAAGTTTTCAGTCTCACATTTTTCTGCAAATTCAAAGCAGGGGCATTTTGGGGTCAATGTGGGCAAAATGAATACCACACTTCACTGCTTTAAACTCAACATCAAGCCGCTTAGCATTGTTTCACTTAGAATGCCTGATACAAGCCTTTTCAGGACACCGAAAACACCAACCAACCAACTAGCTTCCAGAGCAAGTGCGGGCCGGGGCACTCCCCAAGCCTCCGTGGGTGGGGCCAGCGCTCTGCATCTGTGAGTCGCGTTACTTTCCGCCCGCGCAAGCGCGCGCGCCAACTCCCGCCTTAGAGCAGCACTCAAACCAATTAGTTTTTGGTTGAACGCTACTGCAGCGGCGGTCTCCTGAGAAGCGCATGCGCGGGGCGGGGCCGGCGCCTTTGAATCTCATTGGCGGCTTTTGGGTTTGGCTGTGTGTTCGAAGAAGTTCTCGTGGTGAGATACCTTGCGACCAAGGCTGGAGTGGAGGCTCAGAGATCTTCTGGAATACCGTGACCCGCGAGGGTAAGATTAATTCTGAAAAGGAGTGCTGGGATCGCATTTTACTCTGTGGCCCCAGGTTTAGCCTAGTCGGGAGTTGTTTGCCAGTTTCTCTCTTGGGTGGGGAGGGGAGGACTGAATTGAACCACAGGAGGCGCTGGAACTGTTTACCCAGTGGAGTCATAATCTGCTCCCTGGTCCTTCTTTTGTAGAACGCTTCTGTCACAGGACCTCTCTTCCCTCTGATTTGAATTTACTCTCTTGCTCTGGTCTCATCTGTTCTAGGGTGAAGAGACTGAATGTCATTACACTGTTCCCCTAGATTTTCCCACTTGAAGCTAAAGCCTTAGTTAGAAGTCAGTTTTGGTTCCTTATTAGTCATTTTTTTTTGGTTTCCCTCAATTCTGTGTCTAATTTTTTTGTTGTTGTTTTTCTTTTTAACAGTTAACCCAAGTGCATATGCTTCTGAATTAAGCATGCAGGCTGCCTCTAAATGAATCTATCTTTTTACACTTTTACACAACTCAGGGCTACTGCAGGCCAGTTATCTTCTTCCTTTGGCAAAGCCTGGTAAGTTTTGTCCACACTGATGGACTCTAGTCTTCTCCATACTGTAGAAAAAAATGGTCTTAAGTCTTCTTTCTCCTGAGGTTTCCCACAACACTGAAAAGTCAGAATGGTGCTCTTTGTTTACAAGACTGAATATGATCTCTCTGGTTACCTATCTGACTTCACCTCTTTCACTCCACTGTGTTCACACTGGTTTTGATGTGCTTTCTTTTAATACACAATTTTTTTTTCTTGCTTGAAAGATCTTATGTTTTTTCCTCCTCGTAAAATACTCCTCTACCCCATTCACATTGCACACTCCTTTATGGCCTTCAGATTTCACCTTAAAGGTTACTTTAGAGAGGTGACATAATTACTTTTATATCTCTGTGAAGAAACACCATGACTAAGGCAACTTATAAAAGAAAATATTTAATTTGAGGCTTGCTATTTCAGAGAGTAGTAGAATCTGACCGAGATGGGGGGCAGGCAGGCATGGCACTGGAGCAGTAGCAAAGCTTATGTCACAAACACAAGGCAGACAGCTAAGTGGGAATGGCATGGAGTTTTGAAACCTCAAAGCTTACGGCCAGTAAGCTTTACACACCTCTTCCAACACAGCTGCACTTCCTAACAGTTCCACCAACTGGGGACAAAGTATTCAAATATAGGGGGTCATGGGGGGCATTCTCATTCAAACCACCACAAGAGGCTTTTTCTAAATACCTACTTGAAATTAGATTTCTACTGTACCCTGTTTCTGTCACTGCACTGCACTGATCATGTATTGATTTATTGCCTTATAACTCTTGTGCCCCATTGTAGGGTTTATGAAGTCAGGTACCATGATATTTTATTTTTTACAGCTTTGGTGACTACACTTGTGTTTGGCATAAAGATGATACACAGTAATTATTTATTGAATGTCTGAATTAATAAATAGATAATATTACTACTTTGGGCCTAGTTAGCTTTTTTTTTTTTCCTTTTAAGACAGGATTTCTCCATATAGTCTTGGCTGTCCTGGACTTTGTAGACCAGGCTGGCCTGGAGCTCACATTGATAAGCCTGCTTCTGCCTCTGCTTCCCAGAGTGCTGGGTTTAAAGGCATGTGCTACCACACTTGACTTAGTTACCTTTTTAAACTATGCAGTTTTAACATAGTACTGATAAAAAGGGAGTATAAAGATTGAAAGAAAAATCAAGGAGACTTAGAGAAAATAGGAATGAAAAAAGATTGCATTCATGAGTTGGGATGGTTTTTTTTGCTTATATGATGTAGCCATTTTAAAAGGGAACATATGCTGTCAGAGTTTACCTGATTCTGTTAACGTTGACAAGTTATTAATCTGTTTCTGTTCAGGTCAAGGGCTTTCTAAAAAAGGTAGCCTATGGGTTATGTCTCCTGGATTCTTAGCCATTAAATACCCATTGCATATGGAAATTCAGGCAAATATGGGCATTGTCTCTAGCTGATTAATAGTAACTTGGTGCTTGTTTTTGTCTAGAACATGTATGCAGCAATGGCCACTAGAAACTCCCGGCTACGAAATAGAAGTTCTCAAGGCAGTAATAGTTGTCAGACCAGTCTCTTAGGCTGGAAAGTAAAAGAGAAATCCGGCAACTCGGAGAGAGTCTTGAAGGAAAGAAATTCAATGGAAGAGTTTAAACATGCTGATGATCAAACTGAAGATGCTCTGCAGATAGCAGTAGGATACTTTCAGAAAGGTAACAGCAGATTGTTTTTCTTATGAAAGTGCAGGGGTTTGCTTTGTTTCATTTTCATTTACTTTTTTTTTCTTTTTTTTATTGAGACTCCATGTCTGGCCTTGAACTCAGCTTTGTAGTTGAAGGTGGAATTCAGCTCCCAATCTGCCTGCTTCTAACTCCTGGTTGCTGAGATTGCAGGAGTACATTGCTACAAATGGTTTATGTGGAGCTGGGGATAGAACCCAGCACTCTAGTAACTGAGCTACAGCCCCAGCCCCCCAAACCCTATTTCCCTCTAAAACTGTTTCAGTTCTAATTGCTGGATGTAGTGGCAGACACACCTGTAATTCCAGCACTGGGTGTAAGGCTTAGGTAAGTGGAACATAAATTCAAGTTTAACTTGCAGTATATGGTGGGAACCTGTCCAAAAATAATTCTTGACTTTTTCTTAAGACTTTTTTTATAAACAGGGTCTTACTGTATAGCCTTGGCTGGTCTGGAACTTGCTATGTAGACTAGGCTGGCCTCAGACTCACAGAGATGCCCCTGCCTCTGTCTCCTAAGCACTGGGATTAAAGGCATGCACCATCATACCCAGGCTTTAAGACAGTTTTAAAGGAAACATGTTTTTGTTTATACAAAATTTTATGTACTAGTTATTTATAAAGAATTTACTATCTAACACTATATTTTATAGACAAAATAAGACATTTTCCCAGTATAGTGGTTGACAGACACTGTGATCACCTGAGAATCTTTAAAACATGCTAATGTTTATGATCTAAGACATCTGATTTTGTTGGTGTGGGATGTAACCTGGTGCTGTGACTTTTTAAAGGCTTCTAGTAGTTTGGGGAGATGGCCCAGTTGATGAAGTGCTTGCTTTGTAAGCATAAGGCCCTGAGTCCAAGTTTCCAGTATGCATGTAAAACTCTTGGCATGGAATATAGGCTTCTAATGGCAGCAGTGGGGCAGCAGAGATAGGAGATTCCCTGTAGCTTATTGGCCAAATAGTGTATCCCAGTTGGTGAACTCCAAGTTCAGTGAGAAGCTGTGTCTCAAAAGAAAAAAAAAAAAATAAGGTGGTGGGTGATAGAGGAAGATTCCATCACCATTGTCCTCCACAGACACTTCACACATGCACAGGAAATAGGCACATACACACATACAACACACACACATACTCACATAAATACACAAATAAAGGTTTCTAGGAAACTCATTGTACTGCTGAATTTGGGAATTGTCCTAATATTAAAAGAGGTTTTAATTAAATTTGGCCTTTTTCAGTCAGGGCATGATGGAAGTTTTCTTCAGTGAAGAGTCTATTGTTGCTAAGTATTGATTAATAAAGGCTCTCAAGTTTGTTTTTATAAAGGAAGACATTTACGCCATAGTGCATAAAATTTATTGCATAAATGTCTTCCTTTAACAAGTCCTATAACAAGGTTGTAATTGTTGAGGATGAGCACTGACAGAATTTTCATGGTCTCAGTGTTTAATATTGTTTCTTTTTCCAGGTCCCAAGAAAGCTTCACTGAGTAAAGATACAATCTTGGAAAAACACATGAAAACTGTGGAAAATATGGCTTGGAAAAATGGCTTAGCTCCAGAAGCAATTGATATTTTATTAAATGTGGCACTCAATGGCAAGTTTGGTATGTTGAGCAGATACATTTATCATCAGTGTCCTGCTAGTTTTGCCTTTCAGTTTTTGGGTTTTATTTTTATTTTTTTTCCCTTTTGGAAGAAATTGTAGTGTTGTTTTTGTTTTTGTTTTTTATTGAAAATAGTTGTTTATACAATATATTCTGATCATGGTTCCCCTTTTTTATCTCCTCCCAGATCATCTCCATCTCCCCAGCCATCCCACTCTATGCCTTCTTTTTTTCTTTAGGAAAAAAAATGCACAAATAAACAGAGCACAATAGAACAAATCAAACAAGCAAAGAAAAAGCACAGAAGCGCATACACACAGAGAGACACAATAAGATAGCTGAAGTTGACTTAGAATTTGGAAAGTAGATTAGGCTAGTCTTGAATTTGCTTTGATCCTCCTGCTTCTGCCTCCCAAGAACTGGGAATACAGATGTGCACTGATATACCCAGGATTTTTTTTTTTAAGATTGATTTATTTTGTTTTAAGTATACAAGTGTTTTTGCTGACGTGTATGTATGTGAACCTTGTGTGAGCCTGGTGTATTTGGAGGTCATAAAGTGTATGTAATATCCTGGCACTGGTGGGTATGAGCCACCATGTGGGTACTGAGAACCAAACCCATGTCCTCTTCTACAGCAACAACTTCTCTTAACTTCCAAGCCCCAAGCCTTTTTGAATTAAGTTATACACTGAAATCAGTTGCCCTTTTCTCTCCATGAGTAATGTAGTAAAATGATAAAGGGGGGGTTTTCTATGTTTAGATTACTTCATGAACCAAGAGGATCTGTGTATATTGCTGAAAGTGACTAGTTACCACATCTTTTTGTTTTGTTTTGTTTTTCTAAGACAACGTTTTTGTGTTTAGCTGTTCTGGACTCACTTTGTAGACTAGACTGGACTCGAACTCACAGAGAGCTACCTGCCTCTGCCTTCCTGAGTGCTGCGATTACAGAAGTGTGCCACTGTGCCTGGCATAGTTACCACATCTTAAGAAAATGTTTGTGGGACTATTGTCACCAGATGCAGGGAACCATTTTTAGCAAGTTTTGAGAAACAGATAATTAAATAATGTTCCCAAAGAGGGACTTTGAAAGACCACTTAGTCTCTTTCATTGCTTTATGTTTATCTCACAAGTTTCTATTTATACTATCTTCATTCCAGTATCTCAGACCCGGACAGTCAAGATGCTTTTCTTTTGTGTTTCCTGATTAGGGTGTGAGATAGGAGGGAGGCTGAGAAATAGTTCCTGACAATGTCCTTTTTACTCCTAGCTTTCTCTCGCCCATATTCAAGCATTCAGGATAGCTTATCTTCATTTTACTATGTATAGGCCAACATGCTGAAGACTTGAGTTCAGTCCCTGGGACTCACATATTGAAAGGAGAGAACCAATTCCTACTCTTCCACTAGTTGTCCTCTGGCCTCCACACATGTGACATTGTATAGGGGCACACATACATAAATACACAAACACACACGAATGAATATAGAAGAAGATGTTAAAACAAAGATGTTAAAACAGGCCCAGACTGGTTAGAGACTTAATGTCAAAGCTAGAGCCAGGAGAATCAAATCTAACTCTCATTCTAGTGTTTATGGCCTACATTGCCACTGTTTTCTGTTTGAATGGTATAGCTACTAAACCTATGCTTTAACTAAAAACTGTTTTCTCGTCTTTGCACATTAATGTGTAATGTTCCATTCTGTTTACAGGAGTGAATAGGAGTGTGGTTGTATGTATACTTTAAAAGTAACACACGACTAACTGAATTCAGCATATCAGTCTCAAGTATTTTATTTCTGTTCTTTTACATGATAAGTTCTATATGTTTCTAGAAAGTTAAGCTAGACTTCAATGGATTTCTGTTCTTATGGTGGTGGTTTCAGATGCTTTGGTTCTCATACCTTTTCAGTAATTTGTGTTTCATTGGTTTCTGTTGAGATCAATTTTATATCTGTGTCTTTCTTTAACAACATATGTAGAATAGGCAGGTTATTTTTTTTTTAAATTTTGAAATTTCTTTTGCCTTTTGATGTATCAGAAATTAAAGGTCAGAAACTTTTCTTGATGTATGCCAGATACTGAGGCATTTAAAAATGTCTCGGGCTCTGAAAATTTGTTTCTAATAATTGAAGAAAAAGTAATTTCTGAGCTAAGTCAACATGGTAGTACACATAGGTAAATCTCCATGCTAAAGGAAGTGAGGCAGAGGATTATTGTGACTTTAAGATCCAGCTAGACCACATTTATTTATTTATTTTTTTGAGACAGGGTCTCATGATGTAGCCCTGGCTGGCCTAAAACTTGCTGGATAGATCAGACTGGCCTTGAATCAGAGAAATCTGCTTGTGTCTGCCTCTTGACTGCTGGCATTAAAGGTGTGCTCTACTCTATCTGGCTGTTACTGTTTTATTTTTATGTTAAATTGAAATTTGCTAAGGTCAAACGTTACCATCAGAATTCCTTTTTCTCTCTTCGGTACTTCTGTGTTGTTCTCCATATTAGATCATTACATATAACTGGGAAAGTTGAAATATGTATTTAGGGAGTAGATTTCCTAGAAATGATATCAGAGATGCATAGAGGTTCTAGATCTGTGGTTTTCAACCTTCCGAATGCTGCAACCCTTTAACACAGTTCCTCATGTTGTGCTGATCCCAATCATAAAATTATTTAATTGCTACTTCATAACTGTAATTTTGCTACAGGTTGAGAACTACTGCTCTAGACTGTAAAGTAATTTTAGAAGTTACTGGGGAAAGCAGAAAGACACATGTGGTATATACTCACTTATAAGTGGATATTAGACATAAAATATAGGATAACCATACTAAAATCTGTACACCTAAAGAAGCTAAGCAAGAAGGAGGACGCTGGGTAAGAGGATCAATCAGGGTTTCTCACTCAGAAAGACAAATGGGATGGACAATGGATGTAGGAGAAAACAGGCAACAGGACAGGAGCCTACTACAGAGGGCCTCTGAAAGACTCTACCTAGCAGTGTATCAAAGCAGATGCTGAGACTCATAACTAAACTTTGGGCAGAGTGCAGGGAATCTTATGAAAGAAGAAGGAGATAGAAAGACCTGGAGGGGACAGGAGGTCCACAAGGAGAGCAACAGAACCACAAAAACCTCATCTTAGGAGTCTTTTGTAAGACTGATACTCCAACCAAGGACCATTCATGGAGATAACTAGAACCCCTGCACAGATGTAACCCATGGCATCTCAGTCTCCAAGTGGGTTCTGTAGTAAGGGGAACAGGGACTATCTCTGGCATGAACTCAGCGGCGGGCTCTTTGGCCACCTACCCTTGAGTGGAGTGCAGCCTTACCAGGGCACAGAAGAGGACATTGCAGCCAGTCCTGATGAGACCTGATAAGCTGGGGTCAGTGGAAGGGGAGAAGGACCTCCCTGATCAGTGGAGTCGGAGAGGGGCATAGGAGGAGACGAGGGAGGGAGTGTGGGATTGGGAGGAGATGAGGGAAAGGGCTATAGGTGGGATACAAAGTGAATAAAATGTAATTAATATAAAAAATTAAAATTAAGAAAAATTACTGGGAAAAATAAGTGTAGGAATTTTCCATTTTGAGTTTGTTATATGGCAAGGATGTAGTGGTGATGCTGTTTTAAAATTTAAAGGGTTTAGTGGCTATTAATGACAGATAATAAAAAATGAACCCTGAAGCCGCAAGAAACTTTTTATTATGGTTTTCTTTTTATTAAGTTTGTTTTTGTTTTAATGTCATCATTATTTTGTTTCTTCTCTACAGAATGATGGTGTAGAAATTGATGAGAAATTCTTTAATTTGTGACCCCTTAATGAATAGAACTTGATAAAAAGGTGTATAGAAAGCACTGTGTAGGATGGGGAGCAAGATGGAATGATTAGACTAGCACAAAATCATTCCAGCTAGTCCCAAGGGAACGTGTTTCATTCTGCAACTTTTCTAGCTTTTAGAGAAATTACATGATATAAACCTATTTTTAAATTCTTTTTTTAATTTAAATTTTATTTTTATTACTTGCAGTTTATTCACTTTGTATCCCATCTGTAGCCCCTTCTCCATCTCCTCCCAATCCTACCCTCCATCCTCCTTCTCCTATGCCCCTCCCCCAGTCCAATGATAGGGGAGGTCTTCCTCTCCTATCTGACTCTGGCTTATCAGGTCTCATCAAGACTGGCTGCATTGTCTTCTTCTGTGGCCTGGTAAGGCTGCTCCCCACTCAGGGGGAGGTGATCAAATAGCCAGCCCATGAGTTCATGTCAGAGACAGTCCCTATTCCCTCTTGGGAATTACTGGGGAACCCTCTTGGACACTGATCTGCCATGGTCTACATCTGTGCAGGAGTTCTAGGGGTTATCTCCATGCATGGTCCTTGTTTAGAGTAACAGTCTCACAAAAGACTCCTGTGCCCAGATTTTTTGGTTCTGTTGCTCTCCTTGTAGAGCTCTTGTCCCCTTCAGGTCTTTAAATTCTTTTTTATTATGATTTATTTTTAGTTATGTGTATGGGTTCGTGTCTGTTTGTAGGTATGTGTATATGGGTGCTGGTGCCTGCAGAGGCCAGAGACATCATAACCATTGGACCACCATATGTGGTCATGATGTGCCATGTGGGCCCTGAGTCTTGAACTCTAGGCTCACTCACTGCTGAGCCATCTCTCCAGCCCCTATTTTCTTTTTCTTCTTTCTTTCTTTCTTTCTTTCTTTCTTTCTTTCTTTCTTTCTTTCTTTCTTTCTTTCTTTCTCTCTCTTTCTCTCTCCCTTCCTTCCTTCCTTCCTTCCTTCCTTCCTTCCTTCCTTCCTTCTTTTCTTTCTTCCTGGAGACATAGCTCAGCAGTAGTTGAGAACACTGACTGTTCTAGAGAACTCAGGTTCAAATCCCAACACCGATCTATCAGCTCACGACTGTTTGTAACTCCAAGATATAACACTGTCACACAGATGTACTGCAGGCAAAGCAGCAATGCATATTAAAAAAAAAGGGCAGGGTTTCTCTGTAGCTCTCTCTGTCCTGGAGCTTGTTCTCTTAACCAGGCTGGCCTCAAACTTAGAGATCCACCTGCCTCTGCCTTTGAAGATCTAGGGATAGTGGTATGAGTTACCACACCCGGCCCTTTAAATAAAATTCTTAAATGCAAAAACTCATGAAGATACTTGTTAGTAGGTTTAACCCATTAATAAGGATCTATGGTATCTTTATAAAAATAAAGTGAAAAACACTTTGACATTTCCTTGTGATTAAAAGTCTTTTTGAACTGGGTTCAGTGGTGCACTCCTGTAATCCCAGCATTTGAGGAGGTCTGCCTGGTCTATAAAGTGAGTTCAGGACAACCAGGACTACACAGAGAAACCTGTCTTAAAAAAAAAAGGAAACAAAAGAAAAAGGTCTTTTGATGTAGAGGTATAGTTCATATTATATTAAAATTCATGATGAAATAAAAAATCCACATGGTATGTTTTGCATATTCACTGAGTCCTGCAGTCATCAAAATGATCTAATTGCTACATATTTTAATCATCTTAAAAGGAAAAGTCTTTTTTCATTATTTTTTTTGAGAAAAGTTCTTGTTACTTGTCTTAGGCTGGCCTCCTCTTGCCTCAAGCTCTTGAGTGCTAGTATTACAGGCCTATACCTATATAATCAGCTCTAAGCCTCCTACTTTTGATACAGGATTTCTCTGTGTAATAGCCCTGGAATTCACTCTGTTTACCATGCTGGCCTCAAACTCAAAGATCCACCTACTTCCTCCTGAGTTCTGGGATTAAAGGCATGAGCCGCAATGGCCTTAACTTACTTTTTATAATAGATATGTATGGGTCAAATAATTTGATTTAGGATCTGGGGAGATGGAGCTGTTGGCAAAGTACTTGCCATACAAGAATGAGAACCTGAGTTTAAATTTCCAGAAGTTACTTAAAAGCCAACAACAAGGGGCTTAGGCAGATGGCTCAGTGATTAAGAATACTAGCTGCATTTCCAGAGGACATGGATGTGATTCCTAGCACCTACATGCCACCTCATAAACTTCTGTAACTCTGGTCTCAGAGTTTTGACACACTTTTCTGGCCTCAGATACACATGTGATGTGTATACATGTATACAAACAAAATACCCATACATAGAAGGAAAGAAAGCGTGGGGGTAAAGGCATGTCCCTGTAATCCCAGCACTGAGGAGGTGGAGACCAGAGGATACATAGGATTTGTTGACGAGCCAATCTAGCTGAATCTGAACTCTAGGATCATTGACAGACCCTCTCTCAAAATGTAAGGTGGATGGGGCTAGAGAGATAGCTCAGTGATTACAACCACTTGTTACTTTTCCAGAGGACCCAGGTTTGATTCCTAGCACCCAGTGACAGCTTATAACTGTCTCTAACTCCAGTTCTTGGGAGTCCAGTGCCCTCTTCTGACCTCAGTGGACCCTGCATGCACATGGTACACAAATGTACATGTAGGCAAAATTACCCATACATATAAAATAATACAATAAAATAATTTTTAAAAAGCAAGGTGGAGAACAGTTAAGGAAGATACCTAACATCAAACTTTGCCCTCCACAGAGATTCATACGTACATGCACACATATCTGCACGTTCATGGACATGTAGAAACACAAAATAATTTGCTTTTTAGTTTGTTTTAGAGGCTTTAGAGTGTTATGACCCATAGTGAATAATAGTAAAGGAATAATTGAGACACTGAATTCCACTTTAATTTAGAGTTGGTCTGTTTTCCAGGGAATGCTATAAACACACGGATATTAAAGTGCATGATTCCTGAAACTCATATAGCAGAAGACTCTGTGGTTAAGGCGGTGTCATGGCTCTGTGTTGGCAAGTGTTCTGGTAATACCAAGGTAATCTTTTTAGATGCTTTGATGATAAGTCCTTCAGAACCCACTTAAGGGCTAGTAAAGAAGAGCCACTTACAGAGTAATGGTAGTGGCCTTTGTATATAACCTGTGGTTTCAGAACAATATAGCTTGATAAAAGGACCCTGCTCAAACAGAAATTTTTACTAAGAAATAAAAAAATCTATTATCCTACTTGGTGCTAGAAGCTTTTAAAATAGCACTAAGGATGGATGGATTAAAGCTCTTCTGCAACAATTAGCTCCGTTTCTCTAAGGACAGTATTTTCTCGTTCAACAGGTACTTTTTTATCGTTGGTTGGTTGCGATGTTTGACTTTATTGATCAAAAGAAGCAGATTAATTTGCTTTATGGCTTCTTTTTTGCTTCATTGCAAGATGATGCTCTGGTAAGTAAACATTGACCAGCATTGAGCTTCAGTCAAATACTATATTTGTATATTTTGGCATGCCTCTTAATGTGTGTTTCCTTTTATTTTAAGATACATTACGAATACAGGAAGTAGAAAGAATTACACAGCAGACATCTTTGCTGCCCTGTCTCACAGAGTAACAAATCTGTGGTATTTGCTGTATATCTTTTAAGGAAATAATGTTACAGATAGAGAAACATTAGTTGATATAGCTCAGTGATTGCTGTCTTTTAAACCACATCATCAAAATCCTTTGGGTGACTTATTCTGAATTCTCTGGACACTACAAAAATTATATCGGAATCAATCAGGAGAATATTGTATTTCACAAGTTGCAAATGAAGCTTTTTAAATTAAATAGCATAATTATTTCTATTAAAAACATTAATAATGTCAAGAAATCAGCCTACTGTATACCTAGAAGATTTTCAAGAACAATCAGTAGTTCATAGACTATGTAAGGCCTAACTGAATTCCTCTTGGCTTTGAGAATAGAATTCATACCTTGATCTTATTTCGGAAAATTCATGTTACCATCCTGTTTCTTGCCTTATGCTAGGTAGGCATAAATTTATTTTTCATTAAAGATTTACTTATTTTATGTCTGTGAGTGTTTTGCTCACATGTATGTCTGTGTACTGCCTGTACTACAAGGCTTGGTGCCCATGGAGTTCAGAAGACTATATCGAATCCCCTAGAACTAGAGTTATAGACAGTTATGAACTTCCATGTTGGTACTGGGAATTGATCTTGTGTCCTCTGTAAGAGCAATAAGTGCTCATAACACTGAGCTATCTTTCCAGTCCCTAGATTTAAAAAATTTGTTGTCCAGTAATGTAAAAATGTAGCAAGGGAATGAAATCGTATATATGAAGGAAACAGCTTAGGTTGAATTATGAGGTTATAGAGATGACTTGTTGGCTAACAGCAGTGGCTGCTCTTGCAGAGTGCCTGGGTTCAGTTCCCTTTCATGTACTGTAAGTAGAGTTTCAGGGGATCGGGTGCCCTCTTCTGGCCTCTGAAGACACTGTATACATGTGGTAATACAGTGCAGAAGGAAACCCTGCACATTTTTTAAAAAGTTGAATTGTGAAAGAGTAAAATAATGACACAAAGATAGTAATTAGTATACTCTATTTGAAAATGAAACTGCAAATCAGAGTGATTAATAAAAGCATTATAAAAGATGTAAGCATTGAGCTGAGCCTTGGAAGGATGAATTGAATTTGGGTTTTTTTTTTTTCTTTTTTTAAAGACAAGAAGTCTCACTATCAAGCTCTGGCTGGCTTGGAATTTGCTATGTAGATCAGGGCTGGGCTTGAGTTTAGAAATTTGCCTGTTTCTGTCTGCCTAATACTGGTGTTCCACCATGCTCTGTGATTTAGGGATTTGTCAATAGTAAATAATGTTTGTCATGAGGGGAACGTTTTAGGCGTAGCTGTGAGATGTGTAAATTATGTTTTAGGAGACTTTACATATAGACTAGTCTGAGTTAGTTGAAGTTAGTATTAGGTGATAGTGGTAAGACTGAGAAACATGGGTTGAGAACAGATTGTAGAGATTATATGATTATATGTTGAACTTTAGCCTGGCATGGTGGTGCATACTGGTAATCCCAGAACTCAGGGAGGCGGAGGTAGATTTAGGCCAGTCCAGTCTGTTTTATGTGTATGAGTGTTTTGTCTGCACATATGTCTATGTATCGTATGTGTGTCTGGTGCCCTTGGAGGTTAGAAGAGGGTTATTAGGTCCCCTGGTACTGGCGTTACAGACAGTTTTGAGCTGCTATGCAGATGGTAGGAATTGAACCCAGTTCCTCTGCAAGAAGAACACATATTCTTAACCAGTGAACCAACTCTTAAGAATTTTAAGTATTTTTTTTTCTAAGTGACTATATTTAAGTAAAAATCACCTATATCAACAAATAGGGAAAAAGGCTCTAAGGTTTAGAAAATGAAAAAAATGCCAGGTGTGGTGGTGCATGCCTGTAATCCTTGCACTCAGGGAGGCAGAGGCAGGCAAATCTCAAGATTTCGAGATCACCCTGGTCTACAAATGAGTCCAGGACAGCCAAAGCTACACAGAGAAACCCTGTCTTGAAAGAGAAGGTGGGGGGAAGAAAATGAAAAATAATATGTTTATAATGCATGAGTGTGGCTGTGTACCTATCATAGAGGACATGTGAATGTCAGAACAACTTTCAGGACTTGAATTCTCCTTCCATTATGGGTTCTTGGGATCAAACTTAGGTCCTCAGGCTTGTGAAGAAATTGTTTTTTTAACTGCTGAGCCATTTCAATGGCCCCATTGATTGTTTTTTTTTTTTTTGTTTGTTTGTTTGTTTGACAGTTTGATTGAGTGAGTGATTGTTTGAGACAGAGTGTCCTGTATAGTCTAGGATAGCCTTCAGTTTACTATCTTTCTGCCTTCTCAGAGTACTGGGGCTGTAGTTGTGAGTTAGACACCATGGCAGGCAGCAGGGTTTAGGATTTTTTCTTTTTTGGTTTTTGTTTTTTGAGACAGGGTTTCTCACAGCTTTGGCTGTCCTGGACTCGTTTTGTAGACCAGGCTGGCCTCAAACTCACAGAGATCCACCTGCCTCTGCCTTTCCAATCGCTGGGATTACTACCAGAGTTTAGATTTTAAAAGTATTATTTGCATAGAATTTGATTGGATTCTGACTGTGTAGTGACTCAGATGTGGCGGTTAAATATTTGCCATCAAGTCAACTACAATGTATGAGATGCATATCGATTTTTCCTTTCTACATGTGATTAAAGGATAATGTCAGATTCTCCATAATACTGGCTGGAGCCTCCGGCCAACAATTGTGTGGCACTCATTTTGTATTCAAAGTGATGAATAGTGTTCCTAATGGTTCATATCCTAGGGGTATGAGGATTTGTAGTGAAATCTAAATTTTTTTTCTTCTTAAAATTATGCCTTAAAAATTTAGCATATTTATTGCATGTATGCACATGTTTACATGCATATGGTAAGTATGATGTATGTGTATAAATGTACATATCCGCTTAGCACTGCAAGCATGTGAAGACCAAGGGACAACTTCTGCAAATCTCTTATTTCCTTCCAGTGTTCGGTTCAGGGATCAGGTTTGCACAGCATGAGTTTTATCCACTGTGCTTTCTTGCGAGCTCTGTTGCTGTTTCTATTTCGTATTTTCTTTTCATTTCTGAGATAGGCTCTGAGTATCCTGGAACTCACTATGTAGACCAGGCTGGCCTTGAACTAACAAAAATCTGTCTGCTTCTGTCTCCCAAGTGCTAGGATTAAAGTCATGAGCCACTATGCCCGCTTATAATTGACTTTTCCCGCTTTCAGTCATTGAGAACAAATGTTGACAAACTTTCCATAAAGACCTAGAAGTAAATGTTTTACATGTGAGGGCCATACAGTCTTAGTCACAACAGCTGTAATTGCAAACTAGCTATTGTCAGTACGTATCTATCCAACACAGGGTCTCATGTAGCTCAGGCTTTCCTCCTACTTGCTATGTAGCTGTGGAAAATCTTAAACTTCTGATCTTCGTATTTATTCCACTAGAGTGCTGGGATTACAGGTCTAGATCACCATACCTATATTTAGTCTGAGCTTTGTGCATGCTAGGCAAAACCTCTACCAAATGAACTGTGCCTTCAGCAGATGGATACTTAAAATGAAGAAGAAAATCAGCCATCCAGTTATTTAATAAAAAAAAAAATGTATCAAGTGGGTCCTATTTGCCAGACCACAGAGCAAGTCGTTATTCAAATTATGGTAACTCAGAGACAGAGAATCTACTTAACATGTGCATGGCCCTGTGCACATAAGAAATTCTATCTACCCAGTGGAAAATGAGGCATCACTGAAAATGATGTTTTAAAAATGTTTATCTATGTGTATTTGTGTGTACCTGAGTGTATATATTTGCACCTTGTATAGACGGGAGCCCAGGAAAGGCAGAGTGACCATTTAGATCCCCTGGAACTGATTTTGTAAGCCACTTATAATTGTTTGCTGGAAATCAAATTGGGGTCCTGTGGAAGAACAAGTGAGCATAGCCACTGAACTATCACCTCCAGCCCCAAGGATAAAAGTTTTAATTTTGTATCTTAGTAAATATGAAAGGAATGTCTAATTTTTAAAAATTGTTTTTTGAAGTTTTTATTGTATATGTTCATTATACATGGTTCTGTATTACATAAGGATATTTTCATATAAGTATATGTTACAATATTGAGCATATTTCCCTATACTTTTCTACCTCGCCTTTTTCTCACCCTCCCTCTCAGTCAGTTCTCTTTGTTCCTCCACACTGTTTTTCTTCTGCTTTCACACCATATATCTACGTTAAAATCTATGAGCCACAGACTAGATAAAACATAATAGTTGCCTTTCTGAGACTGGCTTAATTCTCTCAATATGATTATCTCCTGTTACACCTATTTTTCTGGCAAATAACATGCCATTCCTATTTATGACTGAAAAATTCCACATTTTTCCAGGTAATTTTTTGTTAAAATTTTATTCAAAGTTATCTACTTTTTTTATATTTTAAAACAAAAATATTAGGCAGGAGGGATGACTCAACAGTTAAGAGCATTTGTTGCTCTTGTAGAGGACCTGGGTTTAGTTTTGTACACCCATATGGTGGCTTACAGCTGTCTGGAACTCCAGTTGCAGAGGATCCAATGCCCCCTCTGGCCTCCATGGGCACCAGGTCGGCATGTGGTGCACGTACATATATGCAGGCAAGCAGTCATACGTATTAAAATAGGTATTCAGAAATTTAAATAAAAGGCTAGACAAAAATCTTCATGTATCTTACTGCCAATTGAAGCTGTTTTCTAATAAAAAAAAAACCCACAAAACACTGTTACCTACAGGTTTAAGCATACCTATTCTGAAAATCTGAACTCGAAAGCATTCAACAATTCAGATCTGGTCCCCAAGTGTGTACATGCAAAGGTGCATGCACTTGTACATGTATGAGGGCATGTATCTCATAAAGACAAAAAGTAGAAAATTCCTTGCTTCATTCCTCAAGCCATAGTCAAGACACAGACTCACTAAAATAGTGTATAAATTTACCTTCAGGTTATCTGTATACAGTAGATATAAATCACCAATGAGTTCTGTGTTTAGACTTAGGTGTCATTCTTTAGCTTTTTCATTAAGTGCATGGAAATATCTCGGGTCTTGCAATCACTTCTAGCATCCAGCATTTTTGATAAGGAGTGCTCAGTCTATCATGTAATAAGGAACTGCTTCAGGAAATTATTATTCAGTGAAGCCCTAAAAGTGTTTTACATAGCATATCATTGACATTTGAAGAGGATATGGTGTTGTTTTGTTCAAAACAACATTGTCATTTTTCTTATTTTTTTAATATTTTAACAGTGCCCCCATATTTGCCATCTGTTATATTTACTGACCAAAAAAGAGAATGGTAAGTATTTTCATTCCAGTTATATTACCTTTGCTCTATAAAATCAGCATTTGTTTGATTTTATAAATTTAAATAACTAAATTAGTTGTATATAACTATTATATCAACAACTAGCTATTATATAGATAACTAGCATTGGTTATATGACAATACTCATTTTCTGAAAATTGATTTTTTAGTACTTTTGTCTAAGAACATCTGCATAGTGGTGTTGTAAGAAATTATTGAAATGCATGGTGTTTAAGTATAAATGAATTCTTCTTTTGCTGAAGCAAATGCTTAGATGCTCTTTTTTTCTCTGTTTTCTAGTCAAACCATTTCGTGTGAGAAAATTGCTTGATCTTCAGGCCAAAATGGTGAGTGCAGAGAAGCCTTTAGAGTAACTAGTTGCACTTTGAAATAGGCATGGGGCTAGGCTTAGGAGACACAATGTCAAGTGAGTCATCACCTTGAAGGAACTTACTTCCTGGAGAACTCTGTCAACAAAGTGGAAAATCACAATCAAAGCTGAGAATATAGATCAGTTCTTAGTGTTCTTGGCTAGCATGCATGAGGCTGGGGTTCAATCTCTAGTACAGTATGTTAAATTTTACAAATAAGTTCAGTTAGTTATACAATAAGTCCTAAAGGTGTTTGCAGTATGTGTTCTTTAAAAAAAAATCAATCTATGTACATATTACTGTGTGTGTTGAGGTTGGAGGTGCATGTACAGGGCAGAAGACAAGCTAATGTGTCACTCTTCAAGTGCTGTCTGTATTTTTTGAGACAGGGTCTCATTGGCTTGGAATTCGCCACATAGGCAAGGCTGGTTGGCCAGTGAGCCACAGGGATCCACTTGCCTCTGTTTGTCTCTGCCTCCCCAGCATGGTGATTTCAAGCACATGCCCCCGCCCCCATCCTCAGCTTTTTAATGTGAGTTCTGGGATTGAACTCAGGTCTTTTATGCTTATAAAGCAATCCCTGTTTTTAACTATCTTCTTAACCCCCAAAATATATTTTCTGGCAAAACATTCTATACCCATTATCCCAACACTTAGGAAGCAGAGGCAGAAGGATTACCTGGCCTAGTTCAGCTGAAACACTATTGAGTTTACAGGTATCAAAAAATGTCAGCATTGACTAAAGTGGGCCATTTTGCTCTTTAACCAGTTTAATTTTAGTTACAATTAATCAACAAATATATGAAAAATGTTCAGTATAATTAGCCATAGGGAAATGCATATCCACAAGGTCCTGTCTCATCGAAGTTGGAATGGCTATTATCAACCTTCCCCACCTGGAAATCAAATGCTAGTGTGGCTAAAAGGGACTGGTTTCGGTCCTTTGTTTGAAAATCTTTAAAACAATCACACTTGTTTATTTATTTGTTTACTTATTTTGTGTGTGTGTGGGTGTCTACCTGTGGCCACTACATGCCATAGCTCACATGTCATGGTCAGAGGACAGTTAGCAGGAATCAGTTCTCTCCTTCTATCTTGTAGGTCCTGAGGTTCAAACTCAGGTTTTCAGGCTTTACAGGAAACACCTTTATCTGCCATTTTATCAGCCCTTTTGAAAAATTTTAAATTACCTTTTAAGTTATTATATAAAATAATGAGTTTCATTAAGGAGTTTTAATATATCATTGTACCACCACACTCTTCTGTTATTTTCTTTATCCTTTTTTCCCCTGGTAGTCTCCTTTTTGTTTTCATGTCACATATATACACATATACACATATGTTCATGTATAGAGAGTTCTATCTAGATTATACATATTAGAGAAAACATGAAATATTTTGTCTTCTCCCTCAAATTAACTCTTCTTAACTTTTGCCATTGTCCCCTTCATAGGCTTCATTTTTCTTTCATGTTATACATATATATGACATTTAATATGTATGTATATGTATGTATACACACACACACACACAAACATGTATATATCTTTTGGAGACTGGGTCTCTCCATGTAGCTCTAGTTCTCTTGAAACTTGCTATGTAGACCTGGCTGGCCTTGTCTACTTTTGTCACTTTTCTTGCCTCTGCCTCTCTAGTGCTGGGATTACAGGCATATGCCATTGTGCCTGACCTATATATTTATATTTAAATATAGATTCTTCATAGAAGCAAAAACATGACATTTGCCTGAGTCTGGCTTATTTAATCTATAATAATCTCTAGTTCATTCATTTTCAAAGTATATAGTCTTTCTTATTTATGGGTGAATTAAACTCCATTGTGTGTGTTTGTCATGTTTTCTTTAACAGTTCACCTTGGCTGACATCTTGGTTCCATATATATTTTTTAAATTTTTAATTAAATTTTTTATTTTTTTAGTATTACTTACAGTTTATTAACTTTGTATCCCAGCTGTATCCCACTCCCTCATTCCCTCTCAATCCCACCCTCCCTCCTTCGTCTTCTCCCTGCCCCTTTCCAAGTCCACTGATAGGGGAGGACCTCCTTCCCTTTCATCTGACCCTAGCTTATCCATATTTTTAAAAAGTTAAAATTTATTTATTTTACATGTATGGATGTTTTCCTGCATGCATGTATATGTCAGGTGCATGCAGTACCCACAGAGGCCAGAAGACAGCAGCAGATCCCTAGAACTGGAGTTACAAGCAGCTGTTAACTTTCATGTGGGTACTGGGAATAAAAATCCAGTCCTCTGAAAGAGCAACCAGTGCTGTTAGCCCCACGGTATTTCTAGCCTCTGGGTTCCATATTTTTGCTATTGTGAATAGTGCAGAAATAAACATGTATGCATAAGTGTGTCTTTGGTTGTGACTTAACTTCCTTCAGACATATACTTAGAAGTTGAATAGCTGATCTGAAGTCAGTTCTATTTTTAGTTGAAAAAGAAGGGACTCATTTACAATAGTGAGAATTTAAATTAATTCAGCCATTATGAAGAGCATATAGAATCTTACCCCCCTCCAACCCTCCCAAGGCACACCCATAATTGGGCTACCATACGATGTAGTGTTCTGGGTTCGCATGAAAGCAAATGAAGTCAACGTAGCAAAGTGCTACTTGGATGCCCTTACTTATTATGGCAATGTTTGCATTAGGTAAGATAGAATCAGCTGAGGTGCCTGTTTATAAATGACTGAATAAAAAGGATATTTTAAATATGTAAAGTGGAATATGTTCAGCCATAAAAAAGAATGAAGGCTTCCCATTGTAATAAATTAGATGGAACTGGAAGACATTAATGATAAATAAAAGGAGCCAGACACAAAGCTTAATATAACATGTAGGTGTTAAAAAGTGTCAAGGACCATGTATGGATATAATCTAGAACCCCTGCTCAGATATAACCCATGGTAGCTCAGTGTCCAAATGTGTTCTCCAGTAAGGGGAACAGGGACTATTTCTGACATGAACTCAACGGTGAGCTCTTCCGCACACACACCCCTATGAGGGAGAAGCAGCCTTGCTAGGCCACAGAAGAGAACATTGCAGCCAGTCCTGAAGAGACTTGATAAGCTAGGGTCAGATGGAGGGGGAGGAGGTCTTCCCCTATTAGTGGACTTCGAGAGGGGCAGGGAGGAGATGAGGGAGGGAGGGTGGGATTGGGAGGGAATTAGGGAGGGAGCTATGGCTGGGATACAAAGTAAATAACCTGTAATTAATATAAAAAAATAAAAAAGAAAAAGTGTCAGTATTAATATGGAATATTAATAAGAACTGAGAGAATATATTTTGGGAATATAGGGAGGTAGGAATAATGTAATAGTCCAAAAGTACAATGCATCAGTGCAACTATATTAAACTTGCACTGAACCATGACATTGAACCCAATTAATGTATATCATAACATACATGATAATATATAATGTTAAAAATTTGAGATGTTTTGGGCAAGGTGTATAACTTAGTAGATAGAGTGCTTACTTAGTAGGCACAAAGTTCAGATCCTAGAACCACTTAAAATTGGGCATTATGGCATATACCTGTAATCCTAGCATTTGGAAAGTGGTGGCAGGAGGATCAGAAGTTTAAGGTTATTTTCAGCTACATAGCAAGTTTGAGGTCATCCTTGGTTACATGGGCAGCTGTGAAAGGATACAGTCATGTTCCATGTAATGTTTTGGTTAACAATTGACTACATATACAATGGTGTGTACCATATAACCTAATTATTTAATAGGCCATACCATTTAAGTTGTTTAATTAGATCTTATGATTGTCCTACTTTGCCTTCTATTCCTGTGATAAAACCCCATGACCAAAAGTAACTTTTAGAGGAAGGGTTTATTAGCTTACAGTGTATAGTCCATACTGGGGGAGAAGTCAGGGCAGGAACTGAAGCAGAGGCAATAGAGGAACTTTGCCTAGTAGCTTGTCTTCATGGCTTGCTCAGCTTGCTTTTTTATACAAGGCAGCAATGGCACTGCTCATAGTACAGTGGGCTTTTCACCATTAATCATTAATCAAGAAAATGCCCTGCAGACTTGCCTACAGGCAATCTGACAGATATTTTTTTTAAAAACAAATTTATTTAAATAGTTTATGTATATAGGTGTTCTGCCTGTGAGGTGCTCATTGGGTGCCTGTGGATGCCCAAAAGCTGTCAGATTTCCCAAAGTGGAGTTACATATGATCTGTCATGTAGGTACTAGAAATCAAACTTGGGTCCTCTGGAAGAGCAATCTGTGCTGTTTAGCCCTGGAGGCATTTTCTCAACTGAGGTTTTCTCTTCCTTGTGTTAACTCTAGCTTGTGTTAGACTGATAAAGAACTAACCAGATCGATGATTTTTCAGACAATAATGAACTCAATGCATTTCTCATAATATATCCCCATGAATATTATGACTCTATTATCTCATTTGCTGTCTTGTTTTGTATCATTCAATTCAGCAAAATTTTAATGTAGTAAAAAGACTTGGTTGTTTATTTGGATTTTGAGTGATATGCTTTTTCTCAGTAACCTGCTGTATTAAACACAGGTATCCAAAAGCAATGACTTTTCTCACTGTGAAATCAATCAATCCAATTCTCTCTTTCTCTCTGTGTTGTATAGATGTATGGGTGTGCATTTGCATTAGCATGCTTATAAAGGTCAGAAGACAACTTGCTGAAGTTGATTTTCTTTTTCCTAATATTCAAGTCCCAGGGAGTGAACTCATATCATCAAGCTTAGCTACAGTTGACTTTGCCTACTAAGCTATCTTATCAGTCCTATCTACCTTTTTTGAGACAGGGCCTCTCACTAGTCTGAATCTTGCCAAGTAGACAAGGTTGGCTAGCAAGTGAACCTCAGGATCTACCTGTCTCTGCCCCTCTAACACTGGAATTACAAGTGCAGGCCACCACACATGACTTCTTAATACTCAGGTTCTGGGGATAGAAGACTCAAGTCTTCATGCTTGCCAGGCATGTAATTTATTGACAAGTATTTGCTCAGTTCTGATGTTAATATTTTGAAGACTTATTTTCCTATCAAGCTGTTTGACTATTGCATCCAAATAGAGAGGGCAGCTATAAAGATGGAACAGTTAGTCAACAGCAAGTACGTGAAAAATGGGTTACAGTGTATATCACAAGCTTCATTGGCCTTACTAATGAATTTTCCAGGATTTAGGATAATCAAGTATTCTTGTTAAATTAACATCTCCGCTGCTGTTTTCCTGACTTTCACTCTTGGTCCTACCTCCTTGATAGCTAAATCAAAGATGATCATAATTAATTAATTAATTAATCAATCAAGAATTGATTTTTGAGACAGTGTCTCATTACATAGCCCTGGCTGTCATATAACTTGCTGTGTGGAGCATGCTGGCCTCAAACTCCTAGAACTCTTTCTGCCTCTTCTTCACCTTCCTGAGTGCTAGTATTAAAGGCATGTGCCACCACATCCTTGCTATTTTTATTCTAAAAATTTTATTTATTCTGTACATATAGATATTTTGCCTGCATGTATGTATGTGCATCACATGTGTACAGTGTCCAAGTAGGCCAGAAGAAGGTGACAGGACTCATAGAAGTAGAGTTACAGACACTGTGAGCTGCCATGTGGGAATGGCTGGGAATGGAACCTGGGTCTTTTGCAAGAGCATCAGGTGGTTTTAGCAGCTAAGCTATCTCTCTAGCTCTAAAGATTAATAAACACTGAAGCTTGAGTAAGTTACCATTCTGAATAAGTCATGCTGTGCTATCAAGTAGGAGTTGTAAGACTAAAATTCAAGCAGAAGAATCGAGAAAACACATAGAAGAAGTAAAAAAGGAAACACTCAGAAAAGAAGATTATCCATTGGAGAATTTCATTTTAAGTTTGGTGATACAGATTTTCTGGTTACTCATTTTCTTCTTTCTTTTTTTAAATTAAATTTTTATTTTTTATATTAATTACAGTTTATTCACATTGTATCCCAGCTGTAGCCCCCTCCTTCATTCCTTCCCAGTCACACCTTCCCTACCTCATCTCCCATGCCCCTTTCCAAGTCCACTGAGAAGTCTTCCTCCCCTTCCATCTGACCCTAGCTTGTCAGGTCTCATCAGGATTGGCTGCAATGTTCTCTGTGGCCTGGTAAGGTTGCTCCCCCATCAGGCAGAGGGTGGTCAAAGAGCCAGCCATTGAGTTCATGTCAGAGACAGTCCCAGTTCCCCTTACTAGGGAACCCACTTGGATACTGAGCTGCCATAGGCTTCTTCTTTCTTTCCTTTCTCTTTTTGAGACATTGTCTTACAGTTTCTGTTGCTGGGACTAAAAACATGATGGGGAAGAAAGAGTATATTTCATCTTACAACTTGTAGTCAGGGAAGTCAGGAGTTGATGCAGAAGCCATGGAGGATCATTGCTTCCTAGCTTGTTCCTCATGTCTAGCTCAGCCTATTTTCTTATACAGCACAGGACCACCTAGCCAGGAGTGGCTCCACTCACAGTGGCCTAGGCCCTTTAAATATCAATCAAGAAAATGCCCTTCAGATTGGGCTACAGGACATTCCTCTTGAGGCATTTTCTCAATAAAGTTTTTTTTTTTCTTCCCAAATGCCTCTCCTTTATGTCATGCTGACATAAAAGACAGTTTCTCTCTATTTAGCACTGGCTGGCCTGGTGCTGTCTACGTAGACCAGGCTGGTTATTAACTCAGAGATTTCTATTTGTCTCTACTTCTGCTTCCTGATTGTTGGGATTGAAAATGTTTGCCACCATGCCTGGATAGTTACTAATTTCTATAGTTTCTATAGCTTCTTTTTATAGTTCTATCACATTGGAAAATTATAGTCTAAAGGTTTAGACTTAGTTTATTATTACCTTGTGTTTAATATTAGCTCTTAGTTTGTATTTGGCCACTGAATTGAAAAATGAAAAATGCTTATTTTATTTCAGGGAATGCAACCTCATCTCCAGGCTTTGTTGTCGCTGTATAAGTTCTTTGTTCCTAGTTTGATTTCCGTAACTTTGCCTGTAAGGAAGAAGGTAAGCGATTGCTGAGAGATAAGTCCTACTGAGATTGAATATATTTTTTTTTATTTAGTTTTGTTTGGAAAGAGTTGTGGTAAGATAATTCGGGCTGACCTCATACTCATCTTCCTTCCTTGGCTTCCCAAATGCTGAAATCACAGTTGTGTACCACAACCATGGCAAACTGCATCATTTTTCATAAAGTTAATTTGAAGATTTGTGCTAAAATCTTCCCCCACTTTTTTGAGAGAAGTTGTATCAGAGATTGGCTCTTTGTGTTGATCTCTCTGATGTAGTATAATTGATTCCTGATTATGAGAAAAGCAGCATTAAGTGGATTTTTTAAGGGTGTAAGTATTTCTTAATATGCATTCAGTTAATGGTTCTGGACTCATTATGTTGCTCTGACTCATGAGTACTTAAATCTTTCGTACTTTACACCTAAATTTATAGATCTATTTTAATACTTCAAAAAACCTGTGGACTTCAGCTATGCTTGCTATGAAGCTAAGAAACCAAGGAGCTTTTCCAGAACCTACAAAGCTGACATTAAGTCCGACTAAGGGCCGTTGCCTAAAAAGAGTAAGTAATCTGAAGTACCAAAGGACTTGCAGCTTTAAAAAGACTAACCACTCAGGTATTGGTGATCATAGATATTTAGACTTTGATAATGTATTTTATACAAACCACTAAGTGGTTTGTATTAAGACTCCCATTAAGTGAAACTTCTTAATAGCTGGTTTTCTTTCTTTATTTTTTTATCTATTTATTTTTGAGAGTATATCTTACTAAAAATGTAGCCCTGGTGACCTGAAACTTGTTACGTTGACTAGGCTTGGATTTTGCCTCTCGAGAGTTGAGATTAAAAGAGTGTACTAACATACCCAACCTGTGTCTGTCTTTCTTTCTTTCTTTCTTTCTTTCTTTCTTTCTTTCTTTCTTTCTTTCTTTCTTTCTTTCTTTCTTTCTTTCTTTTTCTTTCTTTCTTATTGTCTTCCAGTGCATTGGTAAATATTTGTATTATCTTTCTTTTTCAGAAATGGAATTCTCACTCAGTTATACCAGCGCTAAATTCTGCTAACAAAGAATGTGGGAATAAGAAGATGAGTCTTTCTGATTATCTTAGCAGTGATAGATCACTTCCACTAGAACAGCTTCAAAGTTTCCCTCAACTTTTACAGAACATTCATTGCTTAGAGGTACGTGGCTGGAACAGATACTAATTTGAATTTTCTGTTTGATATGCATAGCCTCTTTGTTTTTAGAATTTGGGGTTGAATTCAGCCTCATGTATGCTAGGGAAGTATCTATACTGAATCTCATCCCAGGCCCCAAATCATCTGTTTTTGTTGTATGTTACCTATATAATGTTTAACCTGTTGCTGTGGCTTACGTTTCATATACTAACTGGTGACAGATTGTTCCATCTTTACAGCTGCCTTCTCAGATGAGCTCAGTGCTAAACAACTCTCTGCTACTTCATTATATTAACTGTGTCAAAGATGAGTCAATCTTATTGAGGCTCTATTATTGGTTGAGTCAAGCATTCCAAGAAGGTAAGAATTGGTGGTGTAAAGCCCTGGGTAAATAAGAATGGAAGAAGATAGTTAGTAAATAGATTTCTTATTCTAGATTAAAAATTCTAGGCTGGAGTTTCATAGGCTATGATCATTTTTCTGACAATCATATATCCTGAACTTGAATATTTGTAGTGTTATCATTTTAAGATAATTAAGAAAGAGTGGTGTTAAGCAAACACTGCTAAAAGGTATTCAGAACTTACCAGACTGCTGTTCTTAATCTCAGAGTTCTGCTTTGTATTCTAGGGAAAATGTAAGAATCATTGGATTATTGTTAGTACACACAGAGAAAATCAATTTACAGTACAGAATGTCACCTGTTTATTTTATAATAGGAGTGATTTTTTCTTTTGACAAAATGCTCATGTGTACCAAGTACACATGTACTTCCTCTAATAACATTAGTCATTAGAAATTTTCTTACTAGAGAATTAAAGTGTCAGTGGACAGTGTTTCACGCAAGCCATAGTAAAGCCTGACCACTTCATTAAATTACAGTGACGTTTTTCTCTAGTAATTTTGTTGACTATCAAGAGTACTTATTTCTTGGATAAGCATTTCCTGACTTGTCAAGTCTTTGAAGTCAGTTTTAGTCACTATAGGCTATTGTTCCTTTGACTTAGTCTTTTTTCTACAGGAGATGTGATACAATTACTTAGACTTTTACTTTGTAAGTTCTCACCACTTGTAGCTTGTATTCAACTAACCCTATCTATTTTCATCTGTGCAATTATAGTTACTGGGAGACATGAAGCTAATACTGTTCACTGTGAGTGAACTTTTTCAGTATTTTTACTATAAGCTTTCCCCTGTGTTACTATGTTTGCTGACTGTCAGTTCTAAATCCCTGTTATAATTTACACTGTCACTTAGCCAGGATATTTGAATCTTACAACTTTCTTAATTCATCATTTCTTTGTGAGACAATCAATTTGCAAGACAGAATATCTTTAAAAAGTTGTAAGATTCAAGTGTGTGTGTGTGTGTGTGTTTGTGTGTGTGTGTGTGTGTGTATTTTGGGTTTTTTTTTTTTGAGACAGGGTTTCTCTGTGTGTATCCCTGGCTGTCTTGGAACTCACTTTGAAGATCAGGCTAGCTTCAAACTCATAGAGATTCATCTGCTTCTTCCTCCCAAGTGCTGGGATTGAAGGTGCACACCACAATGTCTGGCTGTGACAAATGTACTTTTGTCATTTCATTATTGCATAACCATATGCTTTTATTTACTATTTCTGTTCTAGAATGTATATGGTATAATATAAATAATTATGAAAGAGAAAAAGAATTTATAAACTTCCTTGACATTGTCATCAGGACGCAGTGTTTCCTACAAGTAAGATACCATTTGTTTCCTATAGATTCTATGATTCTTAAGATTTATTTGGATGTCCATTACAATATTTTCTTTAGTCCCTGATATCCTTCTTTGTTGGAGCTAGGGTTTTATGTACCACAGACATGTAACACCACACCTGATTTTTTTTTTTTTTTACAATATTGGGGATGAAACCAAGGCCTTGTGTGTAATAGGAAAGCAGTCTACCAACTGTGCCATACTCTCATCCCTAGTACCTGATTTCATTGATTTTTATTTTTATTTACTAATTTTCCTTATTCTTGACATCTTTTAAAAATATTTGCTCACTTTGAACTTTATAGAACCAAGTTAGATTGATGTTTATTTTTGTACTATTATGTTTGAAGAAAGAATAAGTTTAAATTTTTAAACAGAATAGAAAGTTCTATAATTTTAAGACAACAAATGGTTTAATGCATTCAGTTAATTGAATTAGCCAGGAATATGAGTCTTTTAGGGTTACTCCTTGTGTTCTTTTGGGGGGGAGGCTGGGAAAGTGCTGGCAATCAAACCCAGGACCTTATGCATTGTAGGCAAGTACTTATTCTACCACTGAGCCATATCTTCAGCTCATGACTTGTCTTCTTTTTTAATTAATTAACTACTTAATTAATTCTTTTATGGGGCCTTATTCGCTTAGACTGGCGTTGAATATGTTACATAGCTGAGAATGGCTATGAACTCTTTATCAGATCATCCTACCTCCAAGGCCTTGAATGCTGGCATTACGGGTGTGTAGGATGACACCCAGTTTACGCGGTTCTGGGCATTAGGCAAGCACTCTTAGTTACAGCTCCAGCACATGACTTATGTCTTTTTGTTTTTGTTTTTTGCTTTTTCAGACAGGGTTTCTTTGTGTGGCTTTGACTGCCCTGGACTCACCAGGCTGGCCTTGAACTCATAGAGATCCACCTGCCTCTGCCTTCCTGAGTGCTGGGATTAAAGTCATGCACCATTGCACTTGGCTGATTTATGTTCTTAATAACTACAAATGTTTTGTAGTGTGACATATGTCCTGGCAGCTGGATTATTTGTTCTGGTTATCTCGCAGTTGCATTTGAAGCTGGAACTCATTTATTGGCACTGTCTAGATGATTCCATGCATCTGAAACAACTATAGCACAAAATAAAGCGGTTGTTAGAGACTACCTGTGATTCTGTACAAGGTTTTATGATCACCATGTGTTTTAGGAAGGGTTTTACTCTGGTGAAGCTTTCTTGTATAAAAGCCTGCCTCTCTGGGATGGCTTCTCTTGTCGGTCACAGTTCCTTCAGCTTCTGGCCTGGATTCCATTCAGTAGCTTCTCTGGTATGTATTATGAAAACGTATTATTAGTTACATTTTGTTGTTCTGTTTTAATACCATGACCAAGGCAACTTAGGTGTTTATTTTTGGCTTATGGTTCCAGAGGGTTAGAATCATGACAGTTGAGCAAAGGCATAAAAATAGGGCTGGGAATCTAAGGGCTTGCATCTTAAACCACAAGCATGAAGCAGAGAGTGTATTAAGAATAGGACTAGGCTTTGAAACGTTAAAGCCCTCCTTCAGTCATATACTTCCTTCAACAAGTGCAATATTCTTAAACCTGCTTGTATAGTGCCATCAATTGGGGACCAAATATTCAAACGTCTGAGCTTATAGGGGCCATTGTAGAAGGAATCTCTTGTGTCTGTATGGAAGCATCACCTGACCAAAAATAAACAAAACAAAAACAAACAAAGAAACAAAAACTAATGGCCTAGAGTTGAGGCATGAAATAAGAGGTGATACATCCAGCAGGCAAAAAGGATTCTGGAATAGAGCTAGGCACATGAGGTATTTGCCCCTGCAAGATGTGATGAGGACAGATGCGTAGTACCTGAGCAGAGGTAACCAGCCATGTGGCAAATGTAGATTAGTAGGAATGGGTTATTTTAAGTTATGAGCTATTCAGAGAAGAGCCTACCTATATAGCCTAGGTATTTGTAAAATTATTTTGGGTCTCATGAGTCATATTCCAGGAGCTTGAGGCTAGGAGGAAAAACCACCCAACAGGACATTCTCATTTAAAGTACCACAACATGAACTTATTTAATTCAATGTAATATAAATTAAAAATTGAATATTATTTTCTGTTTCCTAGAGGTGAAGCCACTTCTTATTGATCATCTAGCGCCTCTCTTCTTTACATCAACCATTTATTTCAAGGTAAAAAAACTAAAGCAAACTAAACACATCTTACTTATACTTAGGAAAAAACATATTTCTATTAACTAGTGTTATATAATTCCAAACTCAAATTCTGACAGTGATTATCTATTTTCTTTTGTGAAATTTTGCGATATTTCTGTGTGCGCGTGTGCGTGTGTGTATTCACCACAATGCATGTTTCATGATACAGAATTTGGGGAGGATATCTTGTTGTAATTGGTTCTGTCCACATTGTGGGTCCTGAGGCTTGAACTAAGGTCATCAGGTTTGGCAGCAAGCTCCTTTACCCACTGGGTCATTTTACCTGTCCTTTTTTTTTCTTTTCATTCCTTTTCTTTTCTGGCTTTTTTTTTTTTTTTTTTTTTTGAGACAGGGTCTCTTGTAGCCTAGTCTGGGTCAAACTCAATAAACTCTCTGAGTAGGTGTAGATGACATTGAACTTCTGATCCTCTTGTTCCTACAACCTGAGTGTTGGGATTTCAGTCATGCACCACCATGCCCAGTTTCAGTGGTGATGTTTATCAAACCCAGGCTTTCATGCATGCTAGGCAAGCACTTTATGAACAGAAATGTACTTCCATTCCTCTAGCAGTAGTTCGTTCCTTCCTTCCTTCCTTCCTTCCTTCCTTCCTTCCTTCCTTCCTTCCTTCCTTCCTTCCTTCCTTCTTCCTTCCACTTTCCCTCCCTTTCTTCCTTCTTGATACAAGGGTTTGCTAGGGATTGTAGCCTAGGCTGGAAGCCTAGGCTTGTCTGAAATTTGTTAAATAGACAAAACTGGACTACCAGCAGCCTTCCTGTCCCTTGTTTTCCCAGTGTTGATAGTGCAGATATGGCTCACCCCACCTAGCCCCTGAGTTCATTTTGTAACTATACTGTATTATGGAATTTAAAGTTAAAATGTATAGAAGTTTTTGGTTTGAAAGCTTTGGCACACATTTTTCTATAACTTTTTATGCTAGTAAGCACCAAACAAGATCATGAAAAACATGTGAAATGCCTATTAACATGAATGTAAAAACAAACCAACTGGGAAATCCTCAACAAAACTTAGAGTTTTGTATTTCTACTTTTGTGTGTCCAGATCAACAATGCATAAGTATCACATTAAAGAAAGAAGTAACAGCCATTTAACCAAAAGCAAGATTGTAATACTTTTCTGGAAACTTTAACAGAGTTTAAAGTGATTAAGCCACGGTTTCCAAGTGAGCACAATTGACCCAGACCACAGAACAGAACTAAAAATATTATTGTTTATTAACCAATATCCATAAATGTTATGTTCAACATTTATGGTGATACTCATTTTACAATGTTGCTTTCAACTTTTATATTTGCTGCTTTCAATAAATGATACACATACATTCTTCTGGGTCAGGGGCATGGAAAAGTACATAACTTAAGGTTACAGCTATGCACTAGCTGCAAAAGCTGATTACATGGGAAACCAAGGGTGGGATTTGATGGTTACATGGTTCTCATAAGGGCAGTTTAAACAAACAGGCCAGGTACACAGTAGGCTAGCAGTTTAGGGCTTAAGTAACCTCAAGGTGTATTATTAACCCTGGCTATGAGATCCAGCCAAAGTTTCAGTCTCTTAGAATGTAAAGATGGTTTTATTATAATGCATTGCCAGCCTTTTGAACATAATACTCATGTTAGCATATTTCATAAATATAGTAATTACTCTTTCTTTTTTGAAGGTTTTTGGTATGTGGGGATTTGAGGTTGAAATAGGGTCTAACTGTGTATCTCAGGTTTCCCTGCAAGTCAGAATAACCTTGAACTTATATCTGTCTTCTTGACTCGGCTTTCTAGGCACTAGGATTAGGGGCATGAGCTACGATGTTCTGCTCTGTTTTTCACAACTATGGGAGCACAGTATTGACCAAAGCCAACAAAACCCCTTGAGGTACTTTCCTATTGAGTGCTTGATTTTTTTCTGAAACCATTGACAATATACAATATTTCTTTTATAAACATTTTACTCCTTAAATGATTCACTGTTGGCCACATTTATGGAAAAATAGGTTGTTCTGGTTAGTATTTCTCATAATTTGTTGAATGTCATTTTATTGCTTATCACATTAACTTGAATTTGCTAATATTTCTATTAACCTGTAATTTACTATTATATGAATACTGTCATTCAAATGAAAATAACAGCTATCCCCGCTAATAAATTTCAAAGATAATATTTTAAAATAAGATTCTTTGCAATTTTCTCCTAATCTTCCAGTTGAGTTCTTTTCAATTTTTTCACTCATCTCAGCAATCTAAGGCGCTTATTAGCTATGAACCTTAGGCAATTGTCATTTTTATACATCAGTGTGATTGATAGTTAGCAGTTGTTTATGATTCAATCTACTGTGCATGTACACATTCATTTGTCCATATATCTGCCTATGTCTGAGAGTTGGGGTAGGGATAAGGAGGAAAAGGAACAGAAAATGAATTAAGATTAGGGAAGAGTATTTAAATTTCAGGCCCCAAATGAGGCTCAGGGAAGATAGTTAAGGAATTGTGAATGAGGCCCTGGGAAGGCAGGGTAAAAAGTCTGAGAACACAGAGATTCAAAGTGTTTGTTTTCTAGAGTTCCAGAAGATTAACCTTTATAACCAGCAAGAGGAGATAGCTTCTACTGAGAGGTCACAAAGTGAACAGGGTGGAGAACTCTTATTGGTAGCAACTTCAAATGATCTCTGGGGGGACAATAAGGATGATTTTGTTTCTGAGAAAAAGTCTTATGCAGCCCAGGCTGGCATCAAACTTGATACATAGCTAAGTCTCTGTTTGAATTTCTTATCTCCCTAACTCTGCCTGCTGAGTGTTGGTATTACAGATTTGTACCACCATGCATGGCCAAGAGTGAAGGTTTATTTGATGATGTAATGTGTCATAAAGGAGTGTGATTTAGAGAAAGATGTGTTTCTAAGCTACTCTGGAAGTCTTGTGTGCTTGAAAAAAAAGGGTGACATAAATCTGCTTGCATTCATCTGTGCTTTGGAGACTGAACATGTTTTTTTGGAATAGCAACAATTTGAGTTCTAAGGTCCTTGTATTTCTAGCCTCTGTTAGTAGTCTATTATTTGCTTTGGATGATTTTGTTTTGTTTTCTCTTCTCAGTGTACTGTTCTTCAAAGTCTGAAAGAACTATTGCAGAATTGGCTGTTGTGGCTTTCTATGGATGACCACATGCAATCCATGACAGACAGTCCTCTGTAAGTTAATTATGTGGCTGTCCACAGAGATGTTCAACATAAAAATGTTTGCATATGGAGTCTAATACTAAGGCATGAGGCTTAAATTATTTCATGTAAATACTTAGGAGAACTTTTCTGGAAATGTTTTAGTTATTCGTCACATTTCAGTCTCACAATCCTGAAAGAAATGTCAATTTTCCAAGTTACTATTTAGGTAAATGAGAAAGCAACCCCTTTGAGTCACTTGGCACTAGGTAATATAGCAAAAAAGGAAAGCTGAAATTACAGTGCAGCTTTGACTTCTATTTACTTTTAATTCACTTTATGTAATGCATTTTTATATGTTTAGCCAATTTTAATGATAGTCTTTTTTCCTGAGGTATATTTTGGTTACATGTATTCATTTGTCTTGGCGTTGGAGTTAAAAATGAATTTGAATTTCCATTAAGGGTATGCTTTACCCTCAAAGTGAAAGACTGAATTTCAAGGAAATGTGTAATAAGGCTATTTTGAGTTTTTTATTTTTATTTTTATTTTTTTTTGCTTATTTGGATTCTCTTATATTCTGTCAGCCACATTATTCTTTAGTACTTTAGAAAGTTTATATTATAGAAAATTGTAAACATAATCAAAAGTAGAGTTAAGAGGGATTATCATGGAAGAGGGTTAGAAAGATTATAAGAGCTAGAGGTCTGGATGGGCTGGAATGAAGCAGCATCTTCCGTACGTTACAGGACCACTGCATTCATGGATTCACAGTAGCCGTGGTTGACTGCATTATGTCCTGCACAAGAGCCAGCCAGTCAATATGCTAGCAGTCTAAAAGACTCCATCCTTGATTAGCTAAGGACAGTTTATAGCTTCTGGGATAAACTCAAGTTTCCTTAAGGGTATGGCTCCTGGTAGGTTGAGCATGTCCCAGTGAATAACCCTCAGAAATATATGGATAGGACAAATTTGGAGTTGATGGCTTATTAAATTAAAGAGAAAGAGGATATAAAGTTGAGGGGTCATTGGGAGGTAGGAGAAGTTAAGAGGGGGGAGTTGGGTGAAATGATCAAAATACGTTGTGGGAAATTCCAAAGGAATGGATAAATATTTTAAATCTATATAAATAGATACTAAAATAAATTTCAAATATAGAAACACATGCATACACTCACACAAATACAAAGAGTACAACATTACCAACCTCTAGTATATTACTTTTTTGTTGTTGCAACAACAAAGTTCCAGACAAACGCAGTGTAAGGAAGGAAGGCTTGATTTTGGCTCACAGTTGAGAGTGTGATCCATCATGGTGGGGACAGCATGGTTGTAGGAGCATGAGGCAGCTGGCCACATTCTATCCACATTCAGGAAGCAGAGAACAAGGAATGCTTGTGCTCAGGACCCCAACCCACATTTAGGCTCAGCCTCCTTGTACCTCATTTAACCTAATTTAGATAATCTCTACAGACATGTCTAGAGGTTGGTTTCTGTGCTGTAGATCCTGTCAAGTTAAGAATCAAGATTAACCACTACACTTACACATCTATCATCTATTTCCAACAGTTATCAACTCAAGTTAGTGGCTTTTCTGTTAAGATGTTTTATTTTTAATAGTTTTAAATAGATGTACGCAAGTGGATGTGTACATGTGAGTGCAGGTGCCCTTGGAGGCCAAAGGTGTTGGATCCCTTGGAGGTAAAGTTTACTTACGATTGTGAGCCAGCCACTGGAACCTAACTTAGCATCCCTGGAAGAGCAGTGCATTCTCTTAACTGCTGAATCTCGCTAGCCCCACATTGCCTTTCACTGTTTACTTTTCTCCTTGAATTGTTTAGTGAAACTCAGACACCATCTCAGCTGTTAAAATGGTACTATTATTATACCTAACATGAACAGTGTTTAAAACTTTCTAATACTTATTATTCGTCTGTCAGTGTGTTTATGTGTGTACACCTGCATGCCATGCTGTATGAGAGGGTCAGAGGACAATGTTGTGGAGTTGATTTTCTCCTTCCACTACACATGGGTTCTGGGGAATGGATTCATGTGTCAGGCTTACATGACAAATGCTTTACCCTCTTAGCCATCTCCCCAGTCCAACATGTATCATTTATTTTATTTTATTTTTTGAAACAGGGTCACATGTATTCCTGTTGGCCCTCAAACCTACTGTGTAGTTAAAGCTGGCTTTGAACTTCAGATCTTCCCTTAAGTTCCTTTTAAGTGCTAGGACTGTAGGCGTAGACCACTATATTCAGTTCGTGTGGTGCTAGGAATCAATTCTAGTGTTTTATTTATGCTGGGATAGCATTGTACCAACTGAGCTATGGGTACCAACATACCTGGTCCTTACAAATAACTGTTAATTGCAAACTGAACCAAATGTTCACGAACATTTAGCTCAGATTTGTTTTCCTTTTTATCTTTAGAGTGCAGTTTAAGTAGGAGAATGTAGAGTTAGAGGTAGGATAACGCAGAAAATGTTTTAAATTCTTCCAATTCATTATTTTAACACTTTTCTATATGGTTATGACCACTTTTAGAAGGAAATGGAGCATTAGAGGGTAGTGAAAACATCCCTTTTTAAGATAGTGTCTTACTGTGTACCCTTGGCTGGCCTGGTACATGCTTTATGGATCAGGCTGGCCTCAAACTCACAGAGGTCTTCCTGCTTCTTCCTCCGGAGTGCTGAGATTAAAGATGAATACTACCATGCTCAGCAATGAAGAAGTCTTATGACGCTCTAGTTATCAAAAAGAATATGGTAGTATCAATACCACATGGGAACTTTTCAGATACTAAAACTGTTAGGCCCTGCTATTAATCTACTGAGTAAAACCTTACAGATACCACAGTAATTTGTTTTACCATTCCCCCAATTTTAGTGCACGCTGGAGTTTGAAGAACCCTCTTACAAAGAAATACTACTAGAAAAGTGTGTTTGCTTGTATAACTTTTGGCCAACTTGCAGAGAATATTAGATAACCCTGAAATAAGTACCTTACAGTTTCTGCAGTGTCTTTTCACAAATACTCCTTTTGTGTGTGTGTTGCTGAGAGCAGAACTCAGGCCTCATACATTCAAAGCAAATGATCTACCACTGAGCTAAAGTCTTAGCCAAGATTTTTCATAATTGTGTCATAAATTTATGGGGAACATCTAAAGAGGAACAGTGCTTTTTTAAACCCCTTTAAGTACATAAATGGGCATGTGTCCAGATAACTTTGTCATAATATTTAGAATATTGCCTATCAAATAATATTAAATTAAATAATATTTATTAAATAGTAATAGATTAATTAAATAGAATTAAATAATACTACCTGGCAAGTGAGATGGCTTAGCAGATGCTTCAGTGTCAGCCTCACAACCTGAGTTCAAATCTAAGATTCCACCAGATAGCAGGAGAAAACAGACTTCCAAGAGTTGTCTCCTGTCCTCCACACAGGCACTGTGACCTGTGCATGAGTGCACACACAATAATTAACTAATAAACAAATAAATTCAATATAGCTCATAAGTTTTTAGTAATTCATTTTGGAAAAATTAGTTGAATATTATATTTCTATTATATGACCGTTTTCCACATAAGTGACCAGAAAGGAATAAATTGTAGTGATAGATCCTAAGGAAGAGAAGGGTAGAATATCAATCTCAGTATCATTTTCCAGGGACATTTCTGGGTGTAGCAATGATTGGAAAGAGTGTGCTATTATCATTTAGCAGGCGGCAGCTAGGAATATTGAACACAATGCAAGGGATGGGGGTAAGAATAAGAGGCAGTCATTGAAACATGAATTGTTTTATATAGAATGCCAGTGATTTGTAAAGAAGCACTCACCAAGAAGGGTTAGAGTTAGAATTAGGATTAGAACCTGGGCTGTATATCCAGTACCACATTAAAAAAGAAAAGGTTGCTGGGAACAGTCATCATTGTTTGCAGTTATATGAGACACGTTTGTGAAGTCCTGCCAAAACTCAAGTAACCTATATCAGTTTGCCAAGTAAACAGATTATCGTATGCTTTGTTAAATATTCTCTAATCTTTTCTTGCTTCTTCTGTTATTGAACCATCATGGTAGTGAGTAATGGGAGAATCATCATCTCCAAAGCTCTGACACTGTATATTATCACACACTCTGCATTATTGTACATCACCCTTTCATCAGTGCATCACTGTTATCAATGATCTATGTAGATAGAAGGGTAAAAGTATGAGTTCACAGTTGTAGGTCTTTTTGTAAATCTTTTTAACTGGATTGAAAGGCACATATGAGACATGGGTGGATTGAACTACTCACTTTATATATCGTAATTTAAGAGATTATATTTATTGATTTAGGAATGAATACAATATATCCAGATGTGAAGTTATATGGTTATAGGCATTTTACTTGCATGTATGTCTGTGTGGCACATGGTGACCAGAAGAGGGCATTGGATCCTTTGGAATTGGAGTTATAGACAGTTGTGAGCTGCCATGCTGCTGCTGAGAACTGAACTCTGGGTCCTCTGCAAGAGCAACAAGTAATTTTAACTGCTGGGGAATCTCTCCAAACCTGGATATGTTTTAACTAGAAGATTGAAATCTGCCAATTTTCTCCTTATTCAATTTTAGACTAGTTTGAATTCTGGTGAGAATATATTTCCTGAGGAATTTAGGCAGAACTGGATATTGATTCCTAAAACACAGGTTTCATTTAGTGTGCTGCTGTGTTACTGGTGCATAGGAAAAGGTTCCTAGTGAATGTTTAAAGTTTTGAGACATTTGGGCTGTGTGGGATTAAAGACATTTTTTTCTACTTATTTTCAGCTTTTGTGAATGTTTTATGTTAGTTTATCATGAACTTTTCTCTGAATTGTTACCGGGTACCCATTCTCAGTGATTTTTCATTATTTTCCCTAAGGGATTTCCATAATTGAGGAGTATTAGAATTCAGTGACAATGAATTACTGGAGGCAAATATATTGACTGTAATCATTTTTAAGTTTTGTAACATCCAGAATTTGTTTAAAGTGTAATCATTTTTTTTTCTTTTCTTCTCAGATTTACTTATAGAATCTGGCTACTGAGAATATTTTATGAGTTGATCTTAATGGTTCCTTAGATGACAAGACTGTTGGGTGGTAGTGGCACATGCTTTTAATCCCAGCTTTTGGGAGGCAGAGGCAGGCAGATCTTAGAGTTTAGGCTAGTCTAGTTTATGTAGTAGTGAGTTCCAGGACAGCCACGGAGGCTCTGTCTCAAAAAAAAAAAAAAAAGGAGTGGGGAGAGAGATGATGAGCAAGAATAATACTGTGGTTAATCACTATGCTTTTATTTTAAAAAGAAAGTAAATTGTGTGTTGGAGAACTGATAGTTTTTTAATGCTGTGTCCTTTTATTACTTTATATTGCCTACCTTTAACTTGGAAACTGAGCACTTGCTGGTGTGAATCTGATTATTATGATTTTTTTTATTGTAGAGAGACAACTTTGGGTGGATCCATGAACTCTGTGTCTCAGTTGATTGAGTACATTGGCTGGCTGTCCATGATTGCAGTGCGCTTGGAGAGCAACAGTACATTGTTGTTGCACTTTATTTTGGACTTCTATGAGAAGGTAGTACACAAACCACAAATTTATGATAGCTAGTCACTTTTTTGGCCTATAATGTAGATGTCATGTATAATCATTAAGGTAAGTTACAATCTTACTTTGTAGTTAAAATAACCATGTTTTGAAATTAATGGTTTATTTTCACCGGAATAACTGACTTTAATAGAACAAGTGTAGTTTCATCTGAACATCTGGTTGGTTTTAGTTCAAATGCTTTTTAATATATATTGACTTATAAATAAGCTGGTTCTAGGCAGAAGTCTTCCTAGCATCATTTTATTGTTGTTGCTGTTCATCTGTGTTCATCCCCATCCCATGGCAGGACAAAAGAAAATGTTAAATTGCTTCTTCAGATTTATACTTCTGACTTTCAACTGCTTGATATTTTTTCTGGTACCTAGCTCCTTTATAATTCTACTCATTTTATAGTTTTATAATATTTAACGTGGACAAAACTATTATCATCACAAAGTACCCATTATAATCTTCCTTTCCTCAGTTATCTTTCTTAATTCACTAATATCTAGTTGGATTTTGTTTTGTTTTGTTTTTAGGTAGGGCTCATATAGCCCAGGGTGGTCACAAATTTGTTGTGTAGCCAAGTGTCTTAGCATTTCTATTGCTCTGATAAAACACCATGACCAAAAACAACTTAGGGAACAAAGGGTTTATTTTAGTTTACATGTCCCAGTCCATTATGAATGGAATTTAGGGCAGGAACTGAAACAGAGGCCATGGAGGATCACTATTCACTGGCTTGCTCCTCAAGACTTTCTCAGCCTGATTTTTTATAATATCCAGGACCACAAGCCAAGATGAGGCACCACCCACAGTGAGCTGGGCCCTCTTACATCAAAGAACATGCTTTACAGTATTGCCCATAGTCCAGTCTGGTGGGGCCCTTTTATCAATTGAGGTTCCCTATTTCCAAATGACTGGTTTATATCATGTTGATGTAAAACTAGCCAGCACATTGAGAATCATCTGATCCTCTCTCCTGGAGGTTGGGATTAAAGACTTGCATCAACACATCCAAAACACTATTGTGAATTGAAGCATATCTCCAGCCTATGTTACATATTTGCTTAGAAGACTGTGTTCCTTTGTTTTGCAGGTTGCTAGTTAACTAATTATGGTAAATAAATATTTGGGAGACTTAGGGAAAAGAAATGCTCCCATACTGTAACATGATTTTTTCCAGGTCTAAGATGAATTTAAAGATTTATTTATTTTTATTTAATTTGTATGGGTGTTTTGCATGTACTTAGTGTTTTGTGCATTATACAAAAAATTGTTGGGATAGAGGACAGAAGAGGGCATCAGATCCCTCTGGAACTGGAGTTACAGATGGTTATAAGCCACTATATGGGTGCTGGGTGAAAAACAGACAGTGCTCTTAATGCAGGATCTCACTGTGTAGCCTTGGCTGGCCTTAAACTCATAGAGAATGACTTGCCTCTGCCTCCTGAGTGCTGGAATTAAAGGCATGTACCACCTGGCCAACCTAAATGAAATATTTTAATAATAGTTTTATAGAAATAATTTTCTCAGTTAAGGTTGATATTTGATGAGTTATATTTTGAACAGACTTGAAGCTACCCTTTGTATTAGGAGTCAGATAGGTTCAAATGTAATGATACACTGTTGTTTATCTTAGATTGATGATTCTTTGAGTAAACTTCATTGATTTATGGAAAATAATCTATATATTGATATTAACATTCTTTCCAAAAGGTCTGTGACATATATATAAATTATGACCTTCCATTAGTGGTGTTGTTTCCTCCTGTGATCTTCCATTCTGCACTCCTAAGCCTGGATGCCAGTATCTTGAACCAACTCTGTTACATTATGTACAGGTACAAGCCCGTATCTCTCTTTAAATTACTTTAGGAATTACTACATCATAGTTCTCTCTTCATCACTTGGTTTTAAAAATTAAAATTCCTATAAATTTTCTGCCATGGTTTATAGAAATAGAAATAGAAATAGGCTCCCACATGCTTTTTCCTTCATCTCCTTTCTGCTAGTCCACTTCCTTTCTCTAGTCTTGCTTCTGCTTTGTTATAATATGTATATATAAATGATGCTTTCTGTCTGTGAAATATTGGATCCACAAATGAGAGAAAACATGATATTTTTTTCTGAGTCTACCATATTTTACTTTATAAGTGATTTCAAGCTTCATTATGGAGGTACCTCCAAACACAAAAAATGGAGCTGTGCTATTTTTATATCTCCCCAACCTAGATAGGGCGTATGGAATTAAAAGTCTGTTATGGATTGTTTTTATTTTATTTTTATGTAAAGGCACTATTTTACTCAGCTTTGTTAAAATTTCTGCATGTTTAAGAAAAATTACTCATTTGTTGATAACTGTTGAAGTATATGTAGTTTCTCTGGTAAAAGGATCATTTTCTGGGAGGCAAGAGGAACTATTTATTGCCAGTTTTGTGAGTTCCTCAGCTTTATTTCAGGCCTTTTGCTCTTTTTTAACTTATTAATTTTTTATTAATTACATTTTATCCCAGCTGTAGCCCCCTCCTTCATCCCTTAGTAATCTCTCCCTCCCTCCCTCATCTCCTCCCATGCCTTTTGCTCTTTTATTTGTGGATTGAGTTTATTTTTAATCCCTGAGTATACTTCCTTCTGTGATAATTTGTACAGCTCTGTCAGTGTTAAAACATGTAGAAATGAATTAGATAGCAGTTCTCAGATAAGAACAAATTACATTTCTGAATTTCATTGTTCTGCTCTATCTTTAAACTAACTTTTTTTTTACATTTATGTGTGTGTGTGTGTGTGTGTAACATACATGTGGAGGTCAAAGGAGCCTGTCCCAGTATATGAGGTCAGGGATCAAGGCTCCGTGTCAGGAGTCTTTGCCTGTTCAGTTATCTCCCTGGCCTTCTGTACCTTGTTTTACATAAAGAGTGTTCTATACTAGTGAGTCACTACTTTCTCTAATAATGAAACACTAAAAGAAGGTCTTTCATTGTTTTCTATTGAGTTATATTTACAGTAAAAGCACATCTGAAATGTCTGATTCAGTTTTTAAAAAATTATCATTTCTGTGTATGTATGTGTGAGTGTGTATCTGGGGATTAGAGCACAACTTTCTTTGGTCAGTTCTTTCCTTCTACTTGTATGTGGGTTCTGAAGATCAAGCCCAGGTGGTCAGATCTCATGGTGAGCACTTTACATAGTCAGCATCCTATCATCCTCCAGCTCAATTTTGAGCCTCTTTTTGTTTATCTTTCTTTATTTTTATGTTTAGTAGTACTCAGGATTTAACTCAGGGCCTCATGCATGCTAGACAAGTAGTCTGATAATGAATTCCACCTGTAAACCCTAACTTTAAAAATTCTTTATGCAACTGGGCAGGGGTGGCACATGCCTTTAATTCCAGCACTTGGGGAGACAGAGGCAGGCTGATAATCTGAGTTTGAGGCCAACCTGGTCTACAGAGTGAGTTCCATCCAGGTCAGCCAGAGTTACACAGAGAAACCCTGTCTCAAAAAACTAAAAAGAAAAATTCTTTATGGAAAATGTACCACAAAAGTGTAAAATCCTTAACTAGACAATCAGATATTTGTGTTTGTGCACATTTGCAATTGTTTAGTTAAAAATGCACTTCTGTGTGTACGTATGATTGTGTGTGTGCAATTTAATGCATATTCACGTGGAGGTCAGAGGTAAATGTCTGGTGTCTTCCACTATTGCTTTGCACATATAGACAGGGTCTAACTGAACCAGGAACTCACTAACTCCCTATTCTGCCTAGCTGGTGAGCTCCAGAGACCTACGTGTCTCTGTTGTCTTCCCCACGGTTACAGTGCTAGGGTTAGGGACATGAGCAACCGACCCTGTTTTTATGTGGGTGTTAGAGATACAAACTCAGGTACTTGTGCTTCTATGACAGGTATTATACCAGTGGAACTAACCATCCCTCAAATATACATTTTAAAAAATGTATTTTACATTCAGAAGCATTACATCCTATGACATTTTAAACATGTTTTTATGTTTGCTTTTGTTATTAGGTATCACAGTAATTTGATAGCTGCAAAGAAAAAGGACTTTTTGCACAAGGTATGAAGGATAAACCTCTGTGTTAAGTCACCATTTTTATAAATAATTAAGTATAGATATATAGGATGTGTTAAAAATAAGGAAAGGGATAATAGATGTTAATGACTATTTTATTTCTTTCTCATTAGGCAAAATCAGAGTTCAATTTCAACAGCAAGGTCTGTCGGGAATTTAATTACTATCTGACAGCTATGGTTTGTTGCCTATGGACATCCAAACCATTTGCAAAAGGACTATTCATTGATCTGCAAATCTTAGAAGACACAGGAAGAACAGAGTACAAAAACAGCTTAAATTTTATCCACCATCCTTCTCTATTGAGCTATGCAGCTTCTTTTCTGCTACAGGTAAGTGTATTTAAAGTGTTTTTAGATGTCCTATGGTAATACTGACTGGGAAAATAGGAAATGTTATATTTGAATTACAGGGCACATTCAGATTTTTTAGTGCTAACAGAATTTTGGTCATGGTGCTAGGCTTTAAGGGCGCTAAAGAAATCTCTATTCTCTGAGAGAGCTTGGGCTTGTTACAGACAGATTTGTCAACAAATTACTATAATATTGTGTGGTGAAGAGAGGCCAGTTGCAGTATATGAAAGATACTTAGTTCTACTTGAGTGTGGTGGTGCCACCAGGTAAGGAAAGGCTTCATAGAAAGAAGCTCCTGTATATCCCTCTTAAGATTGAAAGTGGAAGTTAGGCAATGTTTTTCAACTCTTCCTCGAAGCTTGCTGATTTACTGTATTGAAGATAAGTGGGTGTGGCAGGGTGGGTGTGTGTCTTCCTAGATGATTGGCAAGATTATAATTTTCAACCTTATTAGTGACTTGGGCACTATTCATTGGTATGTGTATCAAATGCTCGATAATACAATGTTAGGATTACAAATATGCTGCAAGAACTTAGAGTCATAAATCTCGTAACCAGTTAGAGCATTGAGAATTTTAACAATGAAAACAACACAGAGTTATGGAAATAGTCATTGACTAGATGTCTCAAATATACATGTAATGAGCAAGAGCCATCTGGAGGTTACTCTTAGAGTACAGTGTGTAGTTGGGGAGACTGTCAATAAACAGCTTTTGTTTATGGCTGAGGCAGGAAGATCAAGAGTTCCAAGCTGGTATGACTCAAAATCAAAACCTCAAACAAAAGCAAACACCAAAACAGGTTTGTAGTGCACATGGGAAGCTGAGGTTAGAGGTGAGGAAAGTTGTAAATTTGAGACTAGCCTGGGACACATAGTATGATATTGTCTCAGAAATGAAGGAAGGAAGGAAAGGAAAGGAAGGAAGGAAAAGGAACAGCCAAAGGACAATGTGAGGATTCCATTTTCTCTATATTCTTTTCCAATGCTTATTATCAATACATATATATATTTGGCTATACTAAAGGGCATGAGCTAATATTAATTGTGATATTGACTTACATTGCCATGATAACTGGATAGTTAGCACTTTTAACACTTATTCTCCATTTCTATATTTTCTTTATAAAAATTATTCATCCCATTTGTAAGTGAGGATTTGTAATTTGTAAGTGAGGATTGATCATCTTATCCCAGAACCTCTTCTTGTTTAGCTTCTTTAGGTTACAGAATTTAGTATGTTTGTCCTATCTTATAGGTCTACTGTCCACTTATATGTGAGTATATATCTTGTGTGTCTTTCTGCTTCTGGGATACCACACTCAGGATGATCTTTTCTAGATCCCACCATTTGCCTGGAAATTTCATGATTTCCTTGTTTTTAATTGCTGAGTAGTATCAATCCTCACTTAGAAAGACAAATGGGATGGACATTGGAAGTAGGAGAAAACAACAAAAAAAGAACAAGAGCCTACCATAGAGGGCCTTTGAAATAGTCTACCTAGCAGTGTATAAAAGCAGATGCTGAGACGCATAACCAAACCTTGGACAGAGTGCAGGGAATCATATGAAAGAAGGGGGAGTTAGTAAGACTGGAGAGGATAGGAGCGCCACAAGGACCAAATATATCTGGGCACAGGAGTCTTTTCTGAGACTGATTCTCCAACCAAGGACCATGCATGCATATAACTTAGAACCTCTGCTCAGACATAGCCCATGGCAGTTCAGCATCTGAGTGGGTTTCTCTAATAAGGGGAACAGGGACCATCTCTGACATGAACTCAGTGGCTGGCTCTTTGACTACCACCTCCCACCCCCATCTGAGGGAGGAGCAGCCTTGCCAGGCCACAGAGGAGGACATTGCAGCCAGTCCTGATGAGACCTGATAAACTAGGGTCAGATAGAAGGGGAGGAGGACCTTCCCTATCAGTGGGCTTAGAGAAGGTCAGGGAAGAGATGGAGGAGGGAGGGTGGGATTGGGAGAGGATAAAGGAGGGGCTACAGCTGGAATACAAAGTAAATAACCTGTAATTAATATAAAAAATAAAAATTATAAAAAATATTCCGACCTTTTGTTCCTTTGTGTGTGGTGAGTGTGAGAAGTAACTCTGGCCGGCCTCACACTTGCTATCTGACTGAGGATGATGATCTTGAAATCCTTATCCTCATGCTCCCAACTTCCAGGTGCAAGGGTTATAGGCTACCGCACTGACTATATGAAAGTTTCAAAATATCGATTCTTCATATGACAGGAAATGTATAATATATTTAACATGATGATCTCTAATTTCATTCATTTTCTTGCAAATGATATAATTTCATTTTTCATGGATGAGTAAAACTCTAGTGCACATATAGCTCTCTTTTTACTGTTTACTTCCCTATAGAAATCTCTGAGCCACTGTTTTAAGCATGGGGCAAAGTAGAAGCTTCTAGTCTTTGGTATACCCCAGCCAGCACTGGACTCTCTGCCTAGTGAACATGCTGAGACAAAGATGAACATTCTGCTTTTCTTGGATGTTTGCAGCTGGAATGTAGCCTTTCTCCTAAGTTTGAGGTTTTGGTGGAGAAAGGGAGCCTTGAGCACTTAGCTGTACTCTCCAGGAAGCAGCAGGTCATAGATCCAGTGTCTCAGACATTTGCTGTTCTAATTGAGGTTTAATAGAAATTCTTCTGTTAATTTTTTATCAGTTTTTATCTTTTTTTTTGAGACATACTTCCTATGTAGTCTAAATGGGCTTATAACTTAGAATTTTCTTGTCTCTGCCTCTCAGGTACTGAGATTACAGGTGTCACCACTGTGTCCATATAACAAATGTTCCTGAATTAATGTCTCAAAACAGACTAACATATAAAAACATTGGACACCATTACATGGCTCAAATATGCTTTTGCGTAATAACTTTGATCTGGGACAAGGTTTTTGTTTTTGTTTTTGTTTTTGTTTTAAGATTTTGGGATTCAAAACCAGTCTCAAACTCTTAACCCTTCTACATCAGTCTCCTGAGTTCTGGAATTAAAGATAAGTACTGCCATACCCAGCTACCCTTACCTGCTAAATAGGAATGATAATATATACTTGATTATGTTGTAAATAGTACATTTCATGATCTATGTGAATCTCAGTATGCTTGGCATATAGTAATTGCTTGGATAGTAGTAGTTACTATGTATTGATTAATTTGCATCACAGTTCAAGAACATTTTGAAAATTGTTTTTTATCGTTAGTCATTGTTTCTCACTACTTGAAAGCTATACTTCAAGACCAAGGACAATGCCCCTCCTCAACAGGTTTACAGTGTCTGGGGGCAATTTTGGTTTTTACCAGTTGGAGAGTGGACATGCTGACATCTAGTGGCTGGGAGCAGAGGTGCTGTTAAACATCTTGGTGCCCAGGATATTCTCTGAAGACAACTTTGTGGTCATTATTAGTAGTCTATTTTGAAAGTGTTTTGATATCCTATATCCAACATGGTTTTTGTTTACCGTTAGTATATAAAAGGCTGGTTTAATCTTTTTGTGATTGCCGTTGTAAAATTTAATATAAATAAAAGCAATTCCTTACTTTTGATGATTTGCTTTTAATTGTATTAAGATCTACTATTTTATACAACGCTTCACATATATGCAAGTATTCTATTGGATAAAGTCATTAAAAGTGGGGCTGCTTTCAAAGGTACATTTTCTAAGAGATTTGGGGGTATTGTTAGTTTGCTTTTAAGTAGAAGTTATATAGTCTTATATATCCACCAACAATGAATGGATGCTTATTTCTCTATATTCTCTCAATACAATTGCAGCTTCTATAACTCTTAGTTGGAAAATTATGTACTGAATAAGAGGTAAAATAGATTTTTTTTTTCTTGAGAGACAGAGCATGAATGAGAGACACTTAGACTACTCAATGTTCTGAGTAGTGAATATTAGAAGGTTGGTAACTTATATACTGTTTTAAGTCAGAAAGTGATTTTCAAAATATCTAATGAAGGTTCATTCTAAGGTGAAAATTTAGCAGCATACAGAGTATATCTGGCAAAAAGTGAAGCTGCTATTTTTGTTTTTTCTTGATACTGTTCCTATAGAGTTCAGCAAACACGGTTTAAAAGTAATATGGTAAGCTGGGCAACTATCTAAATACTGTACTGTTCTGGTGTTGGTTATAACCTCTGATTTAATTCTAAAATTTTACCTTACTGGTATATTCAGTTGTAAAAATTTCAAATCAGTGAGATTCTCTGTATTAAATGCCTTAGCACTGGAAGTACTTTAATTTTAAAAAAAAAAATGACATTTATTTATCTATCTATCTATCTATTTATTTATTTATTTATTTGTGTTGGGGGAGTTCTTTTTTATTTTTACATTTTTCTTTCTTTATTAATTACACTTTATTCCCTTTGTATCCCCCCTGTGGTTCCCTCCCTCCTCCCATCCCAATCCTTCCCTTCCTCTACCCTCTGCATGCATGCCCCTCCCCAAGTCCACTGATAGGGGAGGTCTTCTTTTCCTTCCTTCTGATCCTAGTCAATTAGGTCTCATCAGGAGTGGCTGCATTGTCTTCTTCTGTGGCCTGGTAATGCTGCTTCCCCCTCAGGGGGAGGTAATTATAGAGCAGGCCAATCAGTTCATGTCAGACACAGTCCCTGTTCCTATTACAATGGAACCCACTTGGATACTGAACTGCCATGGGCTACATCTGTGCAGGGGTCTTAGGTTATCTCCATGCATAGTCCTTGGTTGGAGTATCAGTCTCAGGAAAGACCCCTGTGCTCAGATTTTTTGGTTCTGTTGCGCTCCTTGTGGAGTTCCTATCCTCTCCATATCTTACTTTTTACCACTTCTTTCATAAGATTCCCTGCACTCTGCTCAAAGGTTGTCCATAAGTCTCACCATCTGCATTAATAGTCTGCAGGGCAGAGCTTTTCGGAGGTCCTCTCTGTCAGGCTCCTGACTTGTTCCCTCTTTTCTCCTTCTTCTGATGTCCAGCCTCTTTGCCTTTCTGGATAGGAATTGAGCATTTTAACAAGAGTCCTCCCTCTTGATTAGTTTCTTTAGGTGTACAGATTTTAGTAGGTTTTATCCTATATTATATGTCTATATGAGTGAGTATATACCGTGTGCATCTTTCTGCTTCTGGGACAGCTCACTCAAGATGATCTTTTCCAGATCCCACCATTTACCTGCAAATTTCATGATTTCCTTGTTTTTTTATTGCTGAGTAATATTCCATTGTGTAGATATACCACAATTTGTGCATCCATTCTTCAGTTGAGGGGCATCTGGGCTGTTTCCAGCTTCTGGCTAATACAAATAAGGCTGCTGCAAACATGGTTGAGCAAATGTCCTTATTGTGTACTTGAGAATCTTTTGGATATATGCCTAGGAGTGTTATAGCTGGATCTTGAGGAAGCACTATTCCTAGTTGCCTGAGAAAGTGCCAGATTGATTTCCAGAGTGGTTGTACAAGTTTACATTCCCACCAGCAGTGGAGGAGGGTTCCCCTTTCTCCACAACCTCTCCAGCATGTGTTGTCTCTTGAGTGTTTTATCTTAGCCATTCTGATGGGTGTAAGGTGAAATCTTAGGGTTGTTTTGATTTGCATTTCCCTGATGGCTAATGAGGTTGAACATTTCTTTAAGTGTTTCTCTGCTATTCGATATTCCTCTGCAGAGAATTCTCTGTTTAGCTCTGTACCCCATTTTTTAATTGGATTACTTGATTTTTGCTGTTTAACTTCTTTAGTTCTTTGTATATACTGGATATTAGCCCTCTGTCAGATATAGGGTTGGGGAAGATCCTTTCCCAATCTGTAGGCTGTCGTTTTGTTCTGAGGACAGTGTCCTTTGCTTTACAGAAGCTTTTCATTTTCATGAGGTCCCATTTATTGATTTGGGGCAGTTCTTATAAGCTTGTGGCACTTGTATGGCAGTCAGAGTAAAAAATGTAGTAGTTAGTCCTCTCCTTTGATCCCATGGCTTCCAGGAATTGAACGGAGGGCATCAGGCTTAGTAGGAAACACTGTTACCCACTAAGCCATCTTGTTAGTTCCTCTTGGATATATATTTGAATATGTATAGAGCCTACATAAAAGACTTTTTAAGTTCTTTTTTAGTTGTTTTTGAGACAAGGGCTTAGCAAAGTTTGAAAAGACATGGTTAACACCTATCTGTTCAAGAATAAAATAAAACAGTGGGAAGATTTTTCCAGCATAGTTGTAATACAATGAGCAAATATTTAGTAATGATGACTGATTTCTTTGTGGAGGATTGGATTTTTTTTATAAGTGGATGAGTGGAAACAGGGAACAGCAACCAGGACATTGCTGGAGTCTAGATGAGATCCTGATACTGACTTTTGTACAGATGGTTCCAATGGAGACTAATAGAAATGGACTGGACTGCTCTAACATGTGTTCAGTGCAGGCAGGACTGCTGATGATAGTTTGATTGATGGTAGGAATAAGGAAAGAACTTTTGTTTGGGTTAACGTGATTCAAATTATTGGTAAGAGGAATCCTAGTGAAAGAACTGGAGGTATTGTCTTGTTTATGGGTGAAGGCAAGTTGAAACTGTGTCTTAACCTATTTAAGTTTCAGGTGACTATAGATACTCAAGACCAAAATGTTAGGAAGATAATTTGAAGTAGGGCTTGGAACACAAGGAGAAAGGTTGGAAGTTAGAGAAATAAAATATGGAGTTGATGAGCATGCTCTGTATTTCATCATTTCCCAAATCACGTTTGGTCACTCCCATGTAATATCATAAATCAGGATGGGGTTTGTGAACATTTGCAGCTAGGTATCAACCACGAAGTACTTGCTCTTTGCTGTTTGAGTGTGCACAGGCAGCTTGCCATCAGACTTGATGAGTTGTAGTAGCTCCTTGAGCCACTGTGTTAATCCTCCAAAAACAAAATGGTGAAGATAAGAAACAGAAAAACATACACATTCCAAACTTGCCTGAAGCAGGAGCCAACAATCTGTTTGACCCTTAATATTGTTAGGCTCTAGGAAACTCCTACAGGTGACAGCGTCCATAGATGCTGAAGTCTCATCAAGTGATGTACTATTTTTGTATAACCTATTCATTTCCTCTTGTATAGAGATGCTACTTGACATAGGTTGATATTTTGTCCCACTGGGTCCATGATAAAGTTGAAGTGTCTTAAGTTGAACCATCATTAAGTTGGAAGCTGTCTTTAAGTTATTTCTGAATTGCTTATGCAGTACAGTGTACTTAAATGTTGTATGTTTATTGTAATTACTTAACTAACCATTTCTTTTTTAATGTAATTTTTAAAAATATTTTTTATTTTTAAATAATTTTATACATTTACTTGTATCCCAGCTGTAGCCCTCTCCCTCTTTCCCTCCCAATACTCCCTCCTTCCCTCATCTCCTCCCTGCCCCCTTCCGAGTCCACTGAGAGGGGGTGTCCTCCTCTCCTTCCATCTGGCCCTAGCTTATCAGGTATCTTCAAGATGGTTGCAATGTCCTTATCTGTGGCCTAGCAAGGCTGTTCCTCCCTCGGGGGGAGGGGAAGCTTAATGTAATTTTTTATTTATTACAATTTATTCACTTTGTATCCCAGCTGTAGCCCCTCCTTCATTCCCTCCCAATCCCGCCTTCCCTCCCTCATCTCCCATGTCCCTTTCCCAGTCCACTGATATGGAATGACCTCCTCCCCTTCCATCTGACCCTAGCCTATCAGGTCTCATCAGGACTGTCTTTCAAAGTCTTCCTCTGTGGCCTGTTAAGGCTGCTCCCCCTCAGGGGGAGGTGATCAGAGAGCCAGCAACAGAGTTCACGACAGAGACAGCTCCTACTCCCCTTATCAGGGAGCCCATTTGGAGACTGAGCTGCCACAGGCTACCTCTGTGCAGGGGGTCCAGGTTATCTCCATGAATGGTCCTTAATAAACCATTTCTTAATTATTTATTAAGTATCCAGTAGAGAGTAAATTTTGTGTAGTGTTGTTACACTAACAGTGCATAAATGCTACATGAACAATGCTGAAACAGAGTGCCATGAGGAATTATAGCAGGGCATGCCAGGATAACATTCCACTTACATGCACTCAGCATACCTCTCAACACAGAGCAGATTCAAGTTTTGAGTTCTGAAATTTTCTGTATATTCCCCAAATAGTTTTGATTCTAGGTTTGATTATCCATAGATGTGGACAGCAACCTTTACCTTTATATAACTAGGATGCTGTCATCAGTAACATTTAGATCTTTAAGAAATGCTTCGTTACCCTGCCCCTCCCAAACAATGCTTTTGCCAGTTGGCGAATACTTGCTAGCATATGTTTATAAAAATGTTGTATTTTTGGTTATGTTGCTCTCTTTGTGGAACTCCTGTCCTCCCCAGGACTGGGCATAGGGGTCTTTTCTGAGACTGATATTCCAACCAAGGACCATTGATGGAGATAACCTAGAACCCCTGCACAGGCGTAGCCCATGACAGTTCAGTGTCCAAGTGGGTTCCATAGTACTGGGAACAGGGAGTGTCCTGGACATGAACTGATTGGCTTGCTCTTTGATCACCTCCCCCTAAGGGGGGAGCAGCCTTACCAGGCCACAGAGGAAGACAATGCAGCCACTCCTGATGATACCTGATAGACAAGGATCAGAAGGAAATGGAGGAAGCCCTCACCTATTAGTGGACTTGGGGAGGGGCATGCATGGAGAAAGGGGAGGAAGGATGAGACTGGAAGGGGAGGAGGGAAGGGTTTATGGGGGGATACAAAGTGAATAAAGTAATTAATAAAAAATATGTTGTATAACAAAAATACACTTATACTTGATACAACTTGTTCAGGATTACAAAATAAAAATGCTAAGTATGATGAAAAAGTGTTGTTGAGGTGAAGATATAGCTCTGAGGCAGAGTGCCTGGCTAGCATGTGCAGGGCCCTGTTGATCCCTAACACTTGAAAAACAAAGCAAAAATTATATAGCAAAGGTACTGCATTGTAAGAGTTTAATATGCAGAATTTTCTGTTAGTAATATTAAAGAGCAATCATGTCTGAGAATATAGTGATAGTTAAAGCCAAGTAAAGATTTAGAGTTTCATAGCATCTACTGTAATACTGCTTACCTCACCAGATTCTTTATTTCTTTTTAGTGCTTTTTAAAACTTTTTAGTTTATCATTCAAAGTATTATGCTTTGTTATTGCATTTTTTATTTTTTTTGTTGATCTTGCTTCCCCCTTTCCAACTACCCTGCTTTTTCTCTTGTATCCTCCCCCAATATCTCCCATCCACTTCATGTCACATGTATTCTTTTTTTATTATTTTATACTTTCTCTTCCTTTCTTCCCTCCTACTGTAACATCCCCATTTCCTTGTGCTTCCCTTTTATTTTTATACATGCTACACACATATATGTACATGCAGAAATTAAAATCTAGGATTTTAGGGTTAGGGAGATGGCTCAGTCAGTAAAGTGCTTGCAAGGCAACAGAAGAACCTGAGTTTGATCCTCAGAAGCTGCATTTAAGAAAAGCAAGGTGTGGCATGAACTCAATGCAGGTTCTCTCATCACTGGCCCCTTGGGGGTGCAGCCTTATCAGGCCACAGAGGAGAACAGTGCAACCAGTCCTGATAAGACCTGATAGGCTAGGGTCAAATTGAAGTGGAGGAGGATCTCCACTATCAGTGAACTAGGGGAGAGTAATAGTGGGAAGAGGGTGGGATTGGGGGGAGATGAGGGAGGAGACCATAGCTGGGATACAAATTGAATAAATTTTAATAAATGATGATAATAATAATAAAAAAATCTAGGTGTGCCTTTGTAATCCCAGTGCTGGAGAGGCAGGTGGGTCACTGGGGCTGGATGGCTGGCCAGCCTACCCTAACCAACAAGCCCCAGGTCACTGAAGAGATGCTGTCTCAAAAACAAGTTGCCTGAGAAACCATACCATAGGTTCTCTTCTGGTCTTTACATATATGCACATGAACATATGCATACAAATATAGACAAAATTATTTTGCTTTAGATGCTAATTTATATTCCCACCCATTTTCCTGTACGTGTCATGATTTCATTTTTTTAAATTTTTTATTAATTACACTTTATTAATTTTGTATCCCCCCCATAAGCCCCTCCCTCCTCCCCTCCCGATCCCACCCTCCCTCCCCTTTCTGCATGCATGCCATTCCCCAAGTCCACTGATAGCGGAGGTTCTCCTCTCCTTTCTGATCTTAGTCTATCAGTTCTCATCAAAATTGGCTGCATTGTCCTTTACTGTGGCCTGGTAAGGCTGCTCCCCCCTCAGGGGGAAGTGATCAACGAGCAGGCCAATCAGATTATGTCAGAGGCAGTCCCTCTTCCCATTACTATGTCACCCACTTGGACACTGAACTGCCATGGGCTACATCTGTGCAGGAGTTGTAGGTTATCTCCACGAATGGTCCTTGGTTGGAGTATGAGTCTCTGGGAAGTTCTCTGTGTTCAAATTATCTTGTTCTGTTGCTCTGCTTGTGGAGTTCCCATCCCCTCCAGCTCTTACTATTTCCCACTTCTTACATAAAATTCCATTCACTCTGCCCATCAGTTGTCCATCAGGCTCAGCATCTGCTTTGACAGTCTATACTGCAGAAGTTTTCAGAGGCCCAATGTGGCAGGTCTCAAGGTTGTTTCCTGTTTTCTTCTGTCTTTCAGAGGCCCTCTGTAGCACGTTCCGAGGTTGTTTCCTATTTTCTTTTTCTTCTGATGTCCATCCTCTTTGCCTTTCAGGATGGGGATTGAACATTTTAGTTCGGGTCCTCTCTTTTGCTTAGTTTGTTTAGATGTACAGATTTTAGTGGTTTTATTCTATGTTGTATGTTTATATGAGTGAGTATATACCATGCGTGTCTTTTTGCTTCTGGGACAACTCACTCAGGATGATCCTTTCCAAGTCCCACCATTTACCTGCAAATTTCATGATTTCCTTAATTTTCCTTGCTGAGTAATACTCCACTGTATAGATGTACCACAGTTTCTGCATCCATTCTTCAGTTGAGGGGCATCTGGGTTGTTTCCAGCTTCTGGCTATTACAAATAAAGCTGCTACAAACATGGTTGAGCAAATGTCCTTTTTGTGTACTTGTGCCTCTTTTGGGTATATGCCTAGGAGTGGTATGGCTGGATCTTGAGGAAGCGCTATTCCTAGTTATCTGAGAAAGCGCCAGATTGATTTCCAGAGTGGTTGTACCAGTTTACATTCCCACCAGCAGTGGAGTAGGGTTCCCCTTTCTCCACAACCTCTCCAGCATGTGTTGTCCCTTGAGTTTTTCATCTTGGCCATTCTCATGGGTGTAAGGTGAAATCTCAGGGTTGTTTTGATTTGCATTTCCCTAATGGCTAATGAGGTTGAGCATTTCTTTAAGTGCTTCTCTGCCATTCGATATTCCTCTACAGAGAATTCTCTCTTTAGCTCTGTTCCCCATTTTTTAAGTGGATTACTTGGTTTATTGCTTTTCAGCTTGTTTAGTTCTTTATATATATTGGATATGAGTCCTCTGTCAGATAAAGGGTTGGTGATGATTCTTTCCCAATCTGTAGGCAGTCGCTTTGTTTTGATGACGGTGTCCTTTGCTTTACAGAAGCTTTTCAATTTCATGAGGTCCCATTTATTGATTGTTGCTCTTAGAGCCTGTGCTGTTGGTGTTCTGTTCAGGAAGTTTTCTCCTGTACCAAAGAGTTCTAGGGTATTCCCCACTTTTTTTTCTAGCTGATTTAATGTGTCTGGTTTTATGTTGAGGTCTTTGATCCTTTTGGACTTCAGTTTTGTGCAGGGTGATAAGTATGGATCTATTTTCATTTTTCTACATGTAGACATCCAGTTGGACCAGCACCATTTGTTGAAGATGCTATCTTTTTTCCATTGTATGGTTTTGACGTCTTTGTCAAAAATCAGGTGTCCGTAAGTGTGTGGGTTTATTTCTGGGTCTTCTGTTCGATTCCATTGATCCACCATTCTGTTTCTATGCCAGTACCATGCAGTTTTTATAACTGTTGCTCTATAGTACAGCTTGAGATCAGGGATGGAGATACCTCCAGAAGATCTTTTATTGTAGAGGATTGTTTTAGCAATTCTCGGTTTCTTGTTATTCCATACGAAGTTGAGAATTTTTCTTTCCAGGTCTGTAAAGAATTGTGTTGGCAATTTGATGGGAATTGCATTAAATCTGTAGATTGTTTTTGGTAAGACGGCCATTTTTACTATGTTAATCCTGCCAAGCCATGAGCATGGGAGATCTTTCCATCTTCTCATATCTTCCTCTAATTCTTTCTTCAGAGACTTGAAATTTTTTTCATACAAGTCTTTGACTTGCTTGGTTAGGGTTACACCAAGGTACTTTATGTCATTTGTGGCTATTGTGAATGGTGTTGTTTCTCTAATTTCTTTCTCAGCCCTTTTGTCTTTTGTGTACAGGAGTGCTACTGATTTTTTTGAGTTAATTTTGTATCCAGCCACTTTGCTGAAGGTGTTTATCAGCTGTAGGAGTTCCCTGGTAGAGTTTTTGGGGTCACTCATGTATACTATCATATCATCTGCAAATAGTGATAATTTGACTTCTTCCTTTCCCATCTGTATCCCCTTGATCTCCTTCAACTGTCTTATTGCTCTAGCAAGGACTTCCAGCACTAGGTTGAAGAGATATGGAGAGAGTGGGCAGCCTTGTCTTGTCCCTGATTTCAATGGGATTGCTTTAAGTTTCTCTCTGTTCAGTTTGATGTTGACTGTAGGCTTGCTGTATATCGCCTTTACTCTGCTTAGATATGTGCCTTGTATCCCTGATCTCTCCAGTACTTTAAACATGAATGGATGTTGGATTTTGTCAAATGCTTTTTCAGCATCTAGGGAGATTATCATGTGGTTTTTTTCTTTCAGTTTGTTAATATGGTGGATCACATTGATGGATTTCCGTATATTGAACCACCCCTGCATACCTGGGATGAAGCCTACTTGGTCATAGTGGATAATATCTTTGATGTGTTCTTGGATTCGGTTTGCAAGTATTTTGTTAAGTATTTTTGCATCAATGTTCATAAGGGAGATTGGCCTGAAATTCTCTTTCTTTGTTGAGTCTTTGTGAGGTTTAGGTACCAAGGTGATTGTGGCTTCATAGAATGAGTTTGGTAATGTTCCTTCTGTTTCTATTTTGTGGAATAGTTTGAAGAGAATTGGAGTTAGCTCTTCTTTGAAGGTCTGGTAAAATTCTGCACTGAAACCATCTGGTCCTGGGCTTTTTTTGGATGGGAGAGTTTCAATGACCGCTTCTATTTCCTTGGGGGATATGGGACTATTTAATTGATTTACCTGGTCCTGATTCAGCTTTGGTAAGTCAAATCGATCAAGAAAATTGTCCATTTCATTTAGATTTTCAAATTTTGTTGAGTATAGACTTTTGAAGTAAGTCCTAATGATTGTTTGGATTTCCTCAGTATCTGTAGTTATGTCCCCCTTTTCATTTCTGATTTTGTTGATTTGGGTGGTGTCTCTCTGCCTTTTAGTTAGCTTGGCTAAGGGTTTGTCTATCTTGTTGATTTTCTCAAAGAACCAGCTCTTGGTTTCATTGATTCTTTGAATTGTTTTATTTGTTTCCAATTGATTGATTTCAGCCCTGAGTTTGATTATTTCCAGCCGTCTACTCCTTTTTGGTGTGTCTGCTTCTTCTTTTTCTAGGGTTTTTAAGTGGGCCATTAAGTTGCTTGAATGAGCTGTATCGAATTTCTTCTTGAAGGCACTTAGTGCTATGAACTTTCCTCTTAGCACTCCCACAAGTTTGCATCTGTTGTGTCTTCATTTTCATTGAGTTCTAGGAAGACTTTAATTTCTTTCTTTATTTCTTCCCTGACCCAGCTGTCATTTAGTAACAAGTTGTTCAGTTTCCATGTCTGTGTAGGCTTTTTGCTATTTCTGTTGTTGTTGAAGTCCAGCTTTATTCCATGGTGATCAGACAGGATACAAGGGATTATTTCAATCTTCTTGTATCTGTTGAGGCTTGCTTTGTGACCAACTATATGGTCTATTTTGGAGAAGGTTCCATGAGGTGCTGAGAAGAAGGTAAATTCTTTTGTGTTTGTGTGTAAAGTTCTGTAATTGTCTGTGAGGTCCATTTGATTCATGACCTCTGTCAGAGATATTGTTTCTTTGTTTAATTTCTTTTTAGTTGACCTGTCCTTTGTTGAGAGTGGGGTGTTGAAGTCTCCCACGATTAATGTGTGGGGATATATATGTGGTTTAAATTTTATCAATGTTTCTCTTACAAGTGTGGGTGCCCTTGTATTTGGGGCATAGATGTTCAGGATTATGATGTCTTCCTGGTGGAATTTTCCCTTGATGAGTATGAAGTGTCCTTCCCCATCTTTTTATTAATTTTGGTTGAAAGTCTCTGTTATCAGATATTAGAATGGCTACTCCTGCTTGTTTCTTGGGTCCATTTGCTTGGAAAGTGGTCTTCCAACCTTTTACCCTCAGGTAATGTCTATCTTTGTGCCTTAGGTGTGTTTCTTGTATTCAACAGATTGCTGGGTTTTGTTTACATATCCATTCTGTTAATCTGTGTCTTTTTACTGGAGAGTTGAGTCCATTGATGTTGAGAGAGATTAATGACCAGTGGCTGGTAGATCCTTTGATTTTGATGTTGGCTGTGTTCATAAGGTTGTGTGCTTGGTTGCTTTTTGTTTTACTGTAGTAAGGTTAATTATTTCCTGTGTTTTCTTGACAGAAGCTAATTTTCTTGGGTTGTATTTTCACTTCCAGTGTCTTCTATAATGCTGGATTTGTGTGTAGGTATTGTTGAAATTTGTTTTTGTCATTGAATATCTTGTTTTCTCCGTCTACGAGGACTGAGAGTTTTGCAGGGTATAGTATCCTGGGCTGACATCTGTGTTTTCTTAGGGTCTGCATGATATCTGTCCAGGCCCTTCTGGCTTTCATAGTTTCTGTTGAAAAGTCAGGTGTGATTCTAATGGGTTTGCCATTATATGTTACTTGGCCTTTTTCCCTTGCAGCCTTTAGTATTTTTTCTTTGTTCTGTATACTTACTGTTTTGATTATTATGTGGCAGGAGGATTTTCTTTTCTGGTCAAATTTGTTGGGTGTTCTGTAGGCCTCATGTATCCTTATTGGCTTCTCCTTTATCTTAGGGAAATTTTCTTCAATGATTTTGTTGAAAATATTTTCTGGGCCTTGGAGAAGGGAGTCTTCTTTTTCCTCTATTCCTATTATTCTTAGGTTTTGTCTTTTGATATTGTCTTGGATTTCTTGGACGGTCTGTGTCAGGAATTTTTTGGATTTAACATTTTCTTTGACAGATACGTCGATTTCTTCCATTGTATCTTCTACACCTGAGATTCTTTCTTCCATTTCTTGTATTCTGTTGGTTATGCTTACCTCTGTAGTTCCTGTTTTCTTCCCTAAAATCTTCCTCTCCATTATTTCCTCCATTTGTGTTTTCTTTAATTTTTCTAGTTCTATCTTCAGGTTTTGAGTTGTTTTGTTTACTTCCTTCACCTGTCTGCTTGTATTTTCCTCTTTTTCTTTTAGTTCCTTCAACTCTGTCTCTTTTATTTCTTTAAGTGATTTAATTATTTCTTCTCTGAAGGCCACAAGCTGTTTGGCTGCATCTTCCTGTATTTCTTCACGGATGGCCCTAATCTGCTTGTCTTTATCTTCCTCCATTTCTTTACGGATAGCCATGATCTGTTTGGTTTTATCTTCCTCTAATTCTTTACGTATTTTATTTGTTTCCTCTATTATCTTCTTCATCAACATAGATGTAAGGTCATCTTCTTGATTTTTTATTATGCTGCATTGTCCAGGGCTGTTCGCCCCTGGATGGCTGGGTTCTGGAGATGCCATAATGCTCTGTCTTTTGTTGGTTGAGCTTTTACGCTGATCTCTACTCATTGGGCTGATTTAGGTGTTGGCTGTTAGTTTCTGTGCTTCCTGGAGTCCTGAGGTAGGGAGTATTCCCTTGGCCGGAAGATGATTTTTCCTGAAGGAATCCTTCTCTGCTTTTTGGGTATGGTCACTGTATGGCCAGTGTTTCTCCGGAGTTGCCACTGCTCACCTCAGGTTTATAGCCCTGAGTAGTAGCTGTGGTCTATGTTAGGCAGGGGGGGGGGGATCTCCTCTTACCCATAGAATTTCTCAAGACAGCTGCCCCACTGCTGGGTTTCTTGTTATAAATTTAGTGTGCTGCTGCTCACTAAATTTCCATGTATAGTCCTCTTGAAGAAACTGCTGATTCCCTAGCTGTGGGGTTTTCTCCCAACAGAGAAACTCAGTCTGTTATCCTGTGGCGCACAGTTCTGTCCGGCAAATTGAGAGGTGCACTCAGCAAGTCTCTGGACTTGCTCCGCTCTGGACCTGGAGAATATGCACCTAGGTTGAGTTGGCGCCTGGGGGCACTGCTCTGGTCTGGAGCCTGGGTGCCTCACTCTGGACCAGAAGCTGTGTGTTCCTGTCTGGGATGGCGGCTGCAGGCACTGCTCTGGTCCAGACGCTGTGGGTGCAGCCCTCTTGAAGGACCAGGGATTCCCACAGTTTTGATAGTCTAGCTAGGGATAACTGGTTGATCCTTGGCACAGTATCTGAGGGCTGCTGTAATGGCTCTCTGGCTTTTGTAGGTCTGAGGATGCAGCTGTGTGTCCCAGTTCCCTAGGGGAACTCATAATGGCGGCAGAGCACAGCGCTCCTGCCTGCACTAGAGTCTGCGTGAGTCCAGGAAGTGTTTTGGTGCTGGGTTTCCTAAGTGTTAGAGCTGCTGACCCCCTCCGCTGGGGGTTTTCTCCTGCCAGAGACACGCAGTCTTTGCTTTGGGGACCGCTGTTCTGTTTGGGGTGGCGAGTAGAACCCACAGGCACAGATGCCCGCTTGTGGCTCTGCCTTTCTGGCCGTTTGGAGCCTTGGCGGCTCCCTAAACTGGGTAATTTTCTCTAGACCGTTTCGGGGTGGGGGTGTCGGCTGAGTGCTCTGAGATCAGACCAGCCGTTTCCCTCCCTGTGGGTTTGCACCTGCCAGTGAAATGCAGTCTCTGGTGCCTGGTGCCCTGGTTTTCTGGTGTCCACAGTTCTATCTGAGGTGGCGAATCAGGCGTGCAGGCAGGGCTCCGTGCAAGCGCCTGGGTCCCTGCTCTGGGTCCGGCCTGGCTCTTGGGGCACCCGCGGAACCCGAGTTTTTTCCAGGGGATGTCTGGGTAACCTGAGGTCGGTCCCAATTGTTTCCTGCTCCGTGGGGTTATCTCTCAACTGGGAAATCCAGTCTATGGTGTTTTGGGCCCACAGTTCAGTCTGGGACTGTGACCAGATCGCGCTGGCATGTAGCTCTGGGCTGGCGACCAAGCGCCTGGTGGAACTGGCGGAACTGGGATCTCTTCCGCGGTTTAGCCGGGTGAGTTAAAGCTGATTGAATCCCCCACCGTGGGGTATCCTCTCACCTGTGAAACACAATCACTTGTGTTTTATGGCCTCGAGTTCTGATTGCTGGTCACTGTGCCAATCCTGCTGTGCTGCTCCTTAGAATGAGAGTCCTCCCGGCGCCACCATCTTGCCCCGCTGTCTGATTTCATTGTTTTTTAATTGGTGAATGAATTCAGCTGTGTGACTGTACCACGTTTTTTTTAATCCATTAAACTGTGGATGGATATAAAGGGTATTTTCTATTTCCTGATTTTAATGAGTAATGCAGTAATAAACATACTGATTACCATAGTGGCTACAGCCATTTATTCTCCAACAAGCAGTTAATAAGGGATCCTCTCCAGTGTTTGTTGTCATCGCCTTTTTATATGATTGTGATTTATTTTTATTTTATGTATATGGAGGTTTTCCCTGCATGTTTGTATGTGTACCGCAGGTATGTCTGATGCTCCAGGGGCCATAAAATGTCTGATTTGCTGCAACTGTAATTATAGTGTTGAGCAATCTCTAGTCTCATGTTTTCTTAATAGCCATTCTGACTTAGCTGAGATAGAATATCAAAGTAGTTTTAGTTTTCATTTTCCTGGTGGCTAAGGATGTCAAATGTAAAATGTTTATTAGCCATTTGTATTTTTTCTTTTGAGAATGTTCTATTCGGTTTGTTACCTTATTGATTGATTGATTGGATAAATTGTTTTTGCGATGTTTTAATTTTTGCAGTCCTTTAGATATTAGCTCCCTGTCTGAAATTTAGCTGGCAGAGTTTTTCTCTGATTCTGCGGATTATATGTTCATAGTTTCCATTGCTGTGCAAATGTTCTTTAAGTTCATGTAACCCCACTTGTCAATTCTTGGGATTATTTTCTGCTTTGTTGGACTCCTTTCCAGAAAGTGTTTGCCTATACTTGTATCTTGAAGTGTTTTTTTTTCTCTAGCAATTGAGGAATTTCAGGTCTTACAGTGAGGTCTTTGGTTCATTTTGGATTTATTTTCAAGGTAGGTGAGAGGTACGGATCTAATTTTTTATTCTTCTGCATGTGTAAATGCAGTTTTCAAAGCAGCTGTAGTGAAAACCAAAAATCCTTTTCAGAATATTGAAACTAGACTATAAACCAACAGTAAGAGAAACTACACAGATACCTGGAGACTGAAGAATACATTTTTTAATGTATTGAGGAAATTTTAAAATTCCTATAATCAAATGAAATCATATCACAACCTACCAGAACTTCTGGGAGACAGCTAAATATTTCTGGGGCAGGGAAGCTGTGTTTACTTAAAAAAATCCTAAGGTCTGGAGAGATGATTCAGTGCTTAAGAGCACTTACTGATCTTTGCAGAAGACCCAGCTTCTGTTCCCAATAGCCACATGGTGGCTCACCACCATCTGTCACTCTGGTTACATTCCAGGGGATCCAATGCCCTCTTCTGGCTTTTGTGAACATCAGGCACGCATGTGATGCACTTATATACATTCAGGCAAAAAATAAACAAACAAAACACAATACCCATATACATAAAAAAACTCACAACTTTTAAAAAACAAATAAACTACGGATTTTAAATAAAATAATGATGCACCACAAGTTTCTAGAAAGGTAGTAAATGGCAAGAAATAATGAAGAATAGGGCAGAAATAAATAAAGTAGAGACTAAAAGAGCAAATAAAGCCTCAGTGAGACAAAAAGCTGATTCTCTGAATTGATAAACAAGATTGGTAAGGCCCCCACCAAAATAACTAAAAATAAATAAATAAAATCAGAGATGAGCCATGTTTTATTACAGTGGACTCCAGTAAAATCCAGAGAGGACCGATCAATATGGAAAGCTGAAAATGCATATCTGTCCTTGAAGGTGAAATTCAGACACATTCTTTTTTTTTTTTTTTTTTTTTTTGGGTAAATGTCTACCCTCAATCACTACTTTAATAATTAAGTACAAGCTAAAAAGAAGTCATAGGTTAGCTTAACTTAGGTGCTCAGTTATCCATTATACCTTTATTGCTCCCCTATTTGTGCTTTTAGGGAGAAGGAAATACAGGGGGTTAGTGAGTGCTTATTGAAAAGGAAACCCAGGGTGATGCTTGAAATAGAACCTAGCAAGATGAATCAGAGTATGGAGAGCCATGGTTATTATCTGATGACTTATGCTAACCTGGTGTGTTCATCTCTATGATTCCTCACTTCCTTTTTTTTTTTTTTAAGGAGAACCCAGAAGAAAGGACGGTAGACCTGAGCTCTATTCGGGTAAATAACTTTACTTTCATCACAGAGGGATTTCATGCAGCTTAATCAACAGATTTTATATGCCTTTACTTTTTTTTAGTCTTGGTTCGACTGCTTCCAAAAAGTGAAAATGAAATATTGGCCTTCATAACACAGTTGAATAATTTTCATCCAGACTTATTGGCATACACCCTCATTGTTGCTAGGATATAACTCTTCATAGTTTGATTCTTGCTATTCTGATTATTCATTGTCTCATGTAGTAGTACAGGTGTATGTATCTAAAATGAATCTGATGTAAGAACAACATGTACAGTGTTTTCACTATCCTAGAAATCCTCCTGGTACACAGCATAGACAGTGAGTGACAGAATATCTTTTGTGTCATCTATTTTAGATACTAAATTTCCAGAGTATGAGAATGGTGGTGCTTTTCTATTTCACAGTACTTTGCTCTGATGACTGCTTTGCTGATATAATTAAAGCAATATGTAGCCCTTAGATTAATTTAGTGACTTAGCTCTCTAATCATGAACCTAGTCCTTCTAATCAGTTGCTTTCAATTTGCATTTAGGATGTTGTAAACTTTTCTGGGGAAAGGAGATAGGGAACAAGTGTACATGTTCAATAAGTAATTTTCCCTTTTTTGTACCTGCAGGGGAAGAAATGGAACTGGTATTTGGATTATTTATTTTCAGAGGGTTTTCAAGGCATAAAACTTTTCATAAACAGTATTATCCGTCGTTCTTAGAAGAATGTTGACAAACACACTGGCAATGCTGGACTAAATTCCTCATTGCTGGACAGGCCAAATAGCTGAGTGTGAGTTTCCATATACGTTTCACAAGCTGACTGCTGTCTTTAAGGAGTATACAGGCTGGCCTTCTGTCTACAGCTCAGGATAGCTTTGTTGTAGACTAACTTAGTTATAGCATTCAGATTTTTAGCTTACTAATGAAAAATAACCTCTTCATCATCCAGTTCTGCCTTCACTGACTTATGAATGAAGAGATACATCTGCTTTCTGGTGGGAAATTTGTTTTGCATTTTTGTCTGCTATGTTAGTAAAAGAGAACAAGACATACTTATGCAGAGTACTCTGCAGTCTCTGAAATCTTGGGGATATTTTATCGTTTGTTTTATTTTTTTAAGTTACTAAAACAGCTGATGACTTCCTGGGCCTGCATTGGTAGTAATTATATGAGTGAAGGAAGGGGAGACAATGAAGACACTTCTGATTGAAACCACTATTTTGTTTTAATGTATATGCATATGTATGAATTTATGTATATAGATTTAAAATTTCCAGGCCTAAATAAACTTAAGCTTTACCTTCAGGAGTAATTCTGATTTTAAAGAAATAATGAAGATTATTTTTGCTGGAAATTAATTGTAAAATTTTGTTTCAAGACTCCTGAACAACATCTATTTAATACATTCACATTAAAAATAACACCTAGCCAGGCACGGTGGCACACGCCTATAGTTGCAACACTCTGGCAGAGGCAGAGGCAAGCAGATATCTGTGAGTTTGAGGCCAGCCTGGTCTACAAAATGAGTCCAAGACAGCCAATGCTACACAGAAAAACCCTGTCTCAAAAAACAAAACAAAACAAAAAAGAATAACTAACACCTGATTTTTAATGGAGACTCTGAAAGCCAGCAAGGACTGAATATATGTTCTATAAGATCCAAGAGACCACAGATACCAGCACAGACTACTATACACAGCAAAACTATTGATCCTAATCTCCAAAGAAAGGAAAACATTCTACAATAAAACAAATTGAAGCAATTTCTGTTCACCAATCCAGCTCTACAGAAGGCACTAGAAGCAATATTTTACCCTGAAGAGAAGAATAAGAGGACACAAAAGAATAAATAATCCCAGAGCAGTTGGTCAAAATGGGGGGGATGGTGTTCCTCACTCTGTAACAACGAAAATAAAGTGAATTACTATAAGCATTGCTCATTAATAATTCAATATTAATGGTTTGAATTCTCTAATAACATGGCATAGACAGACTGTATTGGAAAATAGGATTCGTCTTTTGGTGAATCCAAGAAACATACCTCAAGTACATACCTCAAGTACAGATCTGTACCATCAAGTACAGATATCACGTTAGGGTAAAAGAATGGAAAAAGCCCGTGGCAGCTCAGTCTCTAAATGGGCTTCCTAGTAAGGGGAACAGGGACTGTCTCTGACATGAACTCAGTGGCTGGCTCTTTGATCACCTCCCCCTGAGGGGCGAGCAGCCTTAACAGGCCACAGAGGAAGACTTTGAAAGATAGTCCTGATTGAGACCTGATAGGCTATGGTCAGATGGAAGGGGAGTAGGTCCTTCCATATCAGTGGACTGGGGAAGGGGCTCAGGAGGAGATGGAGGGAGAGAGGGAGGGCAGGATTGGGAGGGGACAAGGGTGGGGCTACAGCTTTTTATACAAAGTGAAAAATGTAATAAATAAAAATTATATTAAAAAGTATTTCAAGCAAATGGATCCAGATGCAAACAGGTATAGCTGTTTTAATGACTGACATAACAGACATCAAACTAAAATAATCAGATTGTGAAGGACACTAGCTACTCGTTAAAGAAAAAAAAATCCATCAAGAAGGTATTATAGTTCTAAAAATTTGATGTACTGTATTAGGGTTCTCTAGAGAAATAGAATTGATAGAATGGCAGTATTTGGGGTTTATTAGAGTATCTTACAGATTATGGCCTGACTAGTCCAACAGTGGCTGTCTCCTAATGGAAAGTCCAAGAATCCACTACTTCAGTTCACAACTGGTCTTTAGTATACACCAGAATCCTGAAGAAGTGGGCTCTAGTACTGGTGAAGGAATGAACTTCTCAGTGAGTGAGGGCAAGCAGCAGGTAAAGAACAAAATTTTTCTTCCTTGTCCTTTATAAAGGCTTCCACCAGGTGTAGCTGGTATTTAAGTGAGTCTTCCTACATCAAATGATCAAATTAGTGTAGGTGTATTTTTTTTCTTTTTTACAATACTTTATTGGGTTCTTATACCTCTGCCTCCCTTCCAACCCTTATCCACCCTAATTCCTTTCAATCTCCCAACACTACGTAGGAGAGAAAAGTTAGAGGGAAAAGGTGTCGTAGAACTCTAAAGGCTGCTTCTTGCTGAACAGGGACATAGTCCCTTGGGGGCAAGTCCAGTCTTCATCATCAGATTATCTAGCAGTCCAGAAAAGCAGCAGTAGCAAATGCAACAGGATGAACCACCAGCAGCAGGGAGAGCAGCAGCTGTGTTTTTCTTTGGAGCACCCTTGCTCCTCTCTGAACTCTGGCATGTATGCCTTCTCAAGAGTCCCCAGATTTCCAAATGTAAACTATCTTCATCTGGCAAAAATCATACCCTTGTTAATGCACGAGGCAAATCATAGTTAGCTGTGTACAATTTGAAGCAACCCCATATCCCACACCTGGGATTAAAACATAAAGAGATTTAGATAACTGGGTTTCTAAAGATATCAAAACTCTCACTACAACCAGGTGTGTTCAATGGCTTGGGTTTTTAGTTAATTCCAGAAGTAGTTTATGTGAAAAGTAAGGATAGCCACCACATACATCAAGTTCAGTTCTCAGCACCCACACAGGATCACAATCATCTGTAACACCAGTTACAGGAGAACCAATGCCCTCTTCTGTCCTCTTTGGTCACCAAGTATGCACATGTTGTACATGCAGTCAAACATCCATCCACAGAAAAATAAATAATTTTTCAAAGAGGACAGAAAAGGAAAGAAAAAAATATTTTAAATTATGGCTAGTAGTGCCCTAAGCTTGATGCAAATCTACAAGAAGCCCAAGGAAATACTAGCAAATCAAATCTAGTAATATACTGTAAGACAAACTGGGATTCACGCCAGGATGCCAGGGTCATTTAATATTGAAAAATCAATTAATATGCCTTGTCAAAATGTTCTTTTAGAAAGTAAAGACAGTCTAATAATGCAGAGACATTCCATATTTAACTAGTATATTGACTAGAGGCAGTATTTACCATGCTCTTCTACAGCTTAATCCAATTCTTGTTTTTTTTTTTTTTGTTTGTTTGTTTTTTGTTTTTGTTTATTTTAAATCCCAGCTGGCACTTACAGAAACCAACATATTGATTTTAAAATTCAAATAGGAGATCATTTAAGGGGAACATGAAGAGTTGAAGGAGGGGACTAAGAGGTCACATGTAAAATGAGCGTAAAAAGAAGTCAGAGCAGATAGGAAGACATAAGGGGCCAAGGGAAAAAGACAGGGAGAGAAGCAAAAATTTGTTTTAAAAAAAAAATAAAGAAGCACTAATGAAACCTATATATTTGTAAGTTAATAAAGGTCCCCCCCCAAAAATAGACATGCTAAACAAACACAACTAGATACCATTAGAAGATTCACATTTCTTGAATTCAAAGTTTACTACAAATGTTGTGGGGTATCCACTGGAAAAGAATACTCACACTGGTTTAAGGTAATATTAGTCAGCTGGCAACTACACTGGGTATTTGGGATGACAGTGTAGCCCTGTGCTTTTCTCAGGGTGAGCTTTTAAGCATATCCTAAGTTGATATCTGTTAGCAAGAACTGTTTTCCAGAAGCAGAACTACTGAAGCCAAAAAGCAAAGTTAATACATATAGAGATTTTCCCAGAACTATGGACTTTCATGGATTAGGTCTCTGATTTTGTTTTGGCAGGTGGTGCTGTCTATCTGCTGAGTTTTAAGACCTGAATGGTACTTCCATTATGGAGTCAGTTGTGCTAAGGTTTGGGGCCTATTGAAATCACAGTGTGGTGTGAGGACAGATTATAGATTAAGGATAGAGAGATGGCTCAGTAAGTAAGAGCACTTGCTGCTTTTGCAGAGGACTTGGTTTAGTTCCCAGCACCTGCAATCAAGTGTCTCACAACTGCCTGTACCTCCAGCTCCAGAGAATCTGACACCAGTTTCTGACTTCTGCAGACATTTGAATGAACATGTGCATACACACATAAGCACACACAAAAGAATATATATAGAACAATGAATTAGAACTGAGAATTCAGAAATGAGTATAAATCTTTGAGATAATTTTACTTGAAAAGTGGTTGCCAAGAAAACTCAGTGCAGTTAAGTTACAGTCTTTTCAATAAATGATGCTGGAGTAACTGAATATCCAAATGCAAAAGATTCTGGTTTGATTTCAATGTCATGCCATATAAAAATTTTGTTTCCATTTTCCAGCTATTATGAATAAAGCTGCCATGAACATAAGTGAGCAAGTGTCCCTGTAGTGTGATGGAGCATCTTTTGGGTATATGCCCAGGAACAGTATAGCTGGATCTTAAAGTAGAAACTATTCCCAATTTTCTGAGGTTGTACAAGTTTGCACTGCCACCAACAATGGAGGACTGTACTCCTTTCTCCACATCCTCATTACTGTGTGCTGTCACTTTAACTTTTTAGATGTCCCTCAATCAAAGAATGGATAAAGAAAATGTACATATACACAATGGGATACTACTTGGATATTTAAAGCAAGGAAATCATGAAATTTGCAGGCAAATGGATGGAACTAGGAAAGATTATCCTGAGTGAGGTAACCCAGACCCAGAAAGACACACATGTCATGAGCCAAGCTAACTGTCCTCTGAGAAGCCCCACCCAGCAGCATATCAAAACATGCTGAGACCCACCAATAGATATTAGAGGGAGATCTGGGAATCTTGTGGGAGAGTCAGGAGAAGGATAGAGGGACCTGAAGGGATAAGAACTCCACAAGAAGACCAACAGAGACAGCTAGCCAGGGCCCAGGTGGGTGTGTGGAAACTGAAACACCAACCAAGAACTATGCATGGACCGTACCTAAGCCCTCTACATTTATGGAACTAATGGACAGCTGTCTTCATGTGGGTCCCTTAGCAACTGGAGCTGGGGCTGTCAGTGATATGGACGCAGTTGCCTGCTGTTGGATCACTTTTCTGTAGCTGGGCAGCCTTGTCTGTCCTCAGTGGAAGAAGACTGTTTTAGTCCTGATGCGACATGAAGTGGGGTGGCATGGCACAGGGGTGGGGGTGAGAAGGGGGGCTCCCTCTTCTAAGAAGAAGGGGAGGGGAAGAGGGAAGGGGCTGAAATCAGTATATAAAGAATAAATTAAAGAGAAAGAATTTGCAGCAAATAAACCTGAATGTAAGAACTTAAACTATTAGATTCCTAGACAAAATACAGAGTAAATCTTAATGATCTTACATTATTCGGTAGTGATTTCTTGGCTACAGAACCAGGCACACAGAATAAATGAAAAATGATTGTCAAAATTAAGTGCCCCCTCCCACTGTATGGTCGAGCAAACAACAGTATGATGAGCAAGGATGTGGTTGAGAGATTGTGAAGCTGAATGGTTTGTCCACTATGAAGAGAGGCAGAACTGGAGAAGCGAGGGTGTTGAAGATCAGCCTGATGTGAGAGTATCCTGCACTGCCACCTGAAGTCATGATGAAGTCCCAGCCAGTTGGTGATGCCACCGAGGGTCCTGTCCGGATCCATGTCTCTCCAGCAGTAGGGGTCTGTGTTGATGTCAGTGGCCCATGTCACTACCAAAGCCATGCAGACATCCCTGGTGTGAGCTGCTGCCTGAGGCCATATTAATGTCTGAGGGCTTTGCAGAGCTGGCTCCACCCTTCATTGGCCATGGTATGGGAGAGATGTGTCCCTCCTTCCCTTCTTTGCTGCCTGTGGCAGGCTGGCCCACCCTTCTCCTCGGCAAAGCAGGAGAGCTGGATCTGGTGTCACAGGCATCGAGAGCTGGTTGGCTGATCAACTCTACCACCCAAGCTGAGATCTTGGGTTTTGAGCTGGTCCACCCCAACAACTACCCCATGTATAAACTGCTGGAGCATGCGAAGGGGCTGGTCTTGAACAACCAAAACTACAGAATCTCCCTGACACAGGGAGCAGTTGGATATCTGAAAGGAGTCCCAGTGAGGAACCAGTATTAATAGTGTAGCAGAAGCCAGAGGCCTCAAACCAGACCAATAGCTCATTGCAATGAACATTTGCAAGTAAAGCTGTTTGGGCAAAAGGCTGTACTGTGTGACACTGTGACATACTGAAGTTTCCATGGCGAGAGTTTTTGTTTTTATGGGGGAGGTTGCAAGGATAGAGGGCAGATGTGGAGGGATGAGGAGATGAGTGGCACTGGGGTGTGTGCTGTGAAATTCACAAAAAAAAAGTTTTTAAAAAAGAAAAATGAAAAAATTAAGAATTTTCATGCTTTAGGATGGGTGTAGTGGTGCATGCCTTTAATCCCAGGAGATTAACTGGATTTAACTTTAATTCAGGAGGCAGAGGCAGGCAGATCTCTGAGTTTGAGGCCAGCCTGGTTCCAGGATACACAGGGCTATGTAGAGAAACCCTGTCTTGAAAACAACAACAAAACATTTCAATGCTTCTAATAACACCATTATGAAAGTAAAATTAACCTAGGCCTGGACTTAATAGCAAGACCCTGTCTAAAAACAAAACAAAAACCTACAGTGAAATGAAAACAAAATTGAAAATAACTGGAAATGACCCGATAATCTTGTATTCAGAAGATACGTAAGAACTTTCAGAGCTTGGTAATTTTAAACAAAATGCAAAGTGGAATGAGAACCTGAAAAGCCATTTCCAAGAAAGGTGTGAGTATAGAGCAAGAGTTTGAAAGGGTTGATTTGGACTCAGGGTTGCAAGGTTTCAGTCCATAGTCCCAGGCTCCTCTGATTCTGGGCACGGGCTGAAGCAGAACTTTCAGGTGGCAACACAGAAGCAAGGGCTGTTCACCTCATGGTGTGTGGGAAGCAGAGAAAGAGAAGGCAACAGGGTGTAACTGTCAATGGTGGGATCACAGTGACCTGCGCCCTCCACTTGGCCCCACCTCCAAAAGTTTCCACTATCTCAAGGAAAGCAGTACCCACTGAGCACCAAATGTTCAGTGCATAACCTGGAGGGGGTCAGATGTTTCATATTCAATTCATAGTCCCGTCTGACCCTTAACCTAAGATACAGGCCATGGATCTTAAGCCCTAAAAGCTGAATTAATTTCCAAACATGAAGTTAGTCTGAATTTTGAAAGAGCAAGAAATTAGAATTGTACTCAAGCTCTCCATTTGGGATCTTTCCTACTGTATTTTATCACAGTAATGACAAAGTTACCCCAGGCAGTAGCTGAGCCTAAGACCCCATTGTTCTCACACTGATTGATTTTGTGAGCCCATTCTATATAAGAGAAGCCATACTGCATAGTAACTATGGTATCTTGTTTTTTTGACAGGATCCCACATTGGTCTCAAACTCACTATGTAGCTGAGGATGGCCCTAAACTTCTGGTCCTCCTGCCCTGACCTACAACACCGTGGGATTACAGATGTGCACCACTGTGCAGTTTCTGTGGTACTGGGGAGAGAAGCCTGGCTTGGCATGTTGTCCAGCTGCTTACCCAGTGAGCTCCATGCAACCCCTTGCCTACAAAGGGAGCTCTTTTCCATGTCATCCACGAACATTGAGTTGCTTTGAGTTTTTGGCAGATAATCAGTTTAAAGTCTTCTGGCTGCCTTCTTGTCCTCTCCCTGATTTTCTGGGGAAAATGTTAGTGGAATCCTCTTTGTCCCCAAATTTTTCCTCAGACTGATAGTGAGCAGAAAGCTTCTTGTATTTTAGCATTTTAATGATGTGTGGCAGATTTTCACAGTTGGACTGTTTTATTGTTCTTCCAGCACTTCTGCCAAGTCTTCCACAAAGGCTCCAAGGATTTTGTGGATTTGGCCTTGAGGAGTAGTTCTGAGCACATCGAGGGGATTATTTTGGTCTTTGAGGGACATTGGAGACCTCTTTCTGTACCTCCTTAGCTTCTACATAGTAGATAAAAATTGAAAAGTTAGTGGGCGTGAAGTGGCATTTCATTGTGGTCTTGATTTTTATTTATTTATTTAATTATTGTTATTACTATTATTTTGGGTTTTTTTTTTTTTGAGATTGTTACTCTCTGTAACCTTGGCTGTAATGGACTCGCTTTGTAGTCCAGGCTGGGCTTGAAGTCGCAGAGATCCACCTGCTTCTGCCTTCTCAAATGCTGGGATTACAGGCATGGGCCACTACACCAGGCTGATTTTTGTTTATTTATTGACAAACGATGTCAAGCATTTCCTCATGTCTTTCTGGCTATTTGTGATGCTAAATAGAGAAAAATAAATGAGAGTGAGATTCTGCCTAAGTTAGGGTGTTTGATGAAAAGGAATACTCCAGGGATATGAATTTTTATGTAAGCACAAGGAAAGTCACTACTCTTTGCATTTAAGCTTATGATTCCTGAAATCCAAAAATTTGTGCAAATAATTTGGAATAATTATATTTTATAAGTATAGGATGATAAATTAAAGAACTTTTAGTACTGCTTGAATTTAAGTTTAGATATTTCACTTGTATTGAATAAAAATGAAAATGCTAAGTGGGCAATTATTATAGATACCATTATTTTACAGAATAATATTTTCAGAGTTAAAGTAGATTGATGTTTACTGACTTTTATTTTTTTCAAAGTTTTATATTAATAAAGAGAAGTCTACATTTCATTTATTTTTAATTGCTTTCATGTTCTAATAGAAAAATAATAGCTTCATTGCAAGTAGAGTCTTATATTAATTTTATTTGCCTTTTTATTGAAAATAACTTTTTCATATAATATATTCTGATTATGATTTCCTTTCCCCCAACTCTCCCATATCCTTCACTCCCCCACGTACTCAAATCCACGTCTTTTTTGTCTATCATTAGGATAACCAACAGGCATCTAAAATAATAGTAAAATTACATAAAATATAAACAAAAGAGAGTAGAACCAGCCAACCAATCAAAAGAAAAAGAACAGAAGGCCAAAGAAACACATATAGATGCAGAGATAGCTTCCCACACACAGAATCCCATAAAACCATAAAACTGGAAGCCATAGTACATACACAGAGAACTTGTAAGGGAAAAATTAAAATCCCTGACAAAGCATTATGAGACAAAAAACTTCCAAAAGTGCCACTGAGTTTATTTTGTGTTAACCATTTACTGCTGGGCATGGAGCCTGACCTTCAGAGTGATTTGTAGTTCCAGTGAGACTGCTGGAGAAACCTAATTATTCATTTTTGAATTGGTATTAATTAGAGATAGCTTCTGGGTTAGTGATAGGGGGTTGTGCCCACCTCACCTCTTAGCATTGGGACCCCATCTGGCTTAGACCTGTGCTGCCTGAGTCTCTGTTAATTCATATATACATTGATTCTGCTGATTCAAAGGGTTTTGTTTCATGGGTGTCCTCTGTCCACTCTGGCTCTTACAGTCTTTCTACCTCTTCTGCAGGGTTCCCTGAACCATGAGGGGAAGGATTTGATGGAGAGATCTCATTTAGGGATGAGTGTTCCAATGTCTCCCCGTTGGTAGTGTCTGCTTGTTGGTCTTTTATTTTTGTTCCTATCTGCTGCAGGAGGAAGCTTCTCTGATAATGGTTGAACAAGACACTAGTCAATGAGTATAACAGAATGTCATTAGGGCTCATTTTATTGGTATGTTTCTTTAGTAGACCAGTAGTACTTGGTTTTACCCTAGGTCCCTGGGGATGGGTTCCATCTTATAGAGTGGGCTTTAAATATTGATTGAGAGGTTTTAAAGTCCAGTCAGAGAAGCAGCTGCTTACCACTAAGGTATGTGTTATGGTAATTGTACCATGCTGTTAGCTGATATGGTTCATAGGCATCATAGCTGTGTAGGACTGTTGCTTTGCTTTCCTCCTTTGGAAGCCTACATAGTACCTTCTTGTACCTTGAGAACTAGTTCTTGGGGAAGAGGATTCTGAGTTAATTCCAAGGACAGTTCTTATTTATTTATTTATTGTCCCATGTATAGATCATACGTTCTTGTTCATTTGCCTCACTCATCAAAATTCGATGTAGTTCCAATTTTTGTTTTTGAAATAAGGTCTTACTTTGTAGCCCAGGCTGGTTTGCAACTTGCTCTGTAGCCCAGGCTGCCTTGGAAATCATGATATTCCTGAGGGTGTGATTATAGGCATATCACACATTTTGTTTTGTTTTGTCTTGTTTTATAGTGCCAGGGTGGAACCCAGGGCCTTGCACATAGTAGGCAGGACTCTATCACTGAACTACAGCAGTGCATAGAAATTTGAATAACTGATTCAGCAGCTCTAGAGATCATATCCTTCCCCACTATTAGAGTGTGTTCTTTTTGCTTATTTTGACGATAGTTGTTTGATTAGTGACTTTTGTCAACTATTCTTTAACAATTGTATTTTTTTGTCATGTGTGGTCTAGTAGGTTAGTTTGGTTGTCAGCTCATCATTGGACAATGTTTCTTAAATTCCTGGAACCAATAACTATACTGTGGTTGGAGAAGTTTTGGGGGTTATTTTCAGCATCTAGTCCTGCCACTGGCAATGCTGCCTTAGCCTAAATTTCTTGTGTAGAAGCTCAAGCTTAGACAGGCTAAGAATAGAGGAACTTTCTCAGGTATTTCTTGGGTAGACCAAAAGTCATCTGCATGCATATGTTCTTCCAGATTCCTTGGAAAATGTGAGACTTTTTTGGTTTTGTTATTTTTGAGCTCTGGCTAGCCTGACCATGCAGAACTTGGAACACTCAGATATCTGCTTTGCCTCTCCCAAGTGCTGGGATTAAAGGTGTGTACCACCATGCCCAAATTCAGGACCTTTTTAAAAAGCTTATATATCACTTCAATTTTTTTCTTTCCTTCTCCCCCTTTCAAGGTCTGTTGTGTATCTTTTTTTAAATTTTTATTTTTTTAATATTAGTTACAGTTTGTTAACCTTGTATCCCTATTGTATCCTGCTCCCTCTTTCCCTCCCAATCCCACCCTCCCACCCTCATCTCCTCCCTGCCCGTTTCCAAGTTCACTGATAGGGGAGAACCTCCTCCCCTTCCATTTGATACTGGTTTATCAGGTGTCTTCAGGACTGGCTGCAAAGTCCTCCTCTGTGGCCTAGCAGGGCTGCTCCTCCCTGGGGGGTGGGGGTGGGGAGGTCAAAGAGCCCTCCATTGAGTTCATGTCAGAAACAGTCCCTGTTCCCCTTATTAGGGTGCCCACTTGGATACTGAGCTACCAAGGGCTATATCTGAGCAGAGTCTCTAGGTTGCATCCATACATGGTCCTTGTTTGGAGAAGATATTAAGACTCATAACCAAACCTTCGGCAGAGTGCAGGGAATCAAAAAGGGGGGGGGGGGGTTAATATGACCTGGAGAGGACAGGAGTTCCACAAGGACCAAATATATCTGGGCACAGGGGTCTTTTATGAGACTGTTGTGTATCTTAATGTTTCCTTTGTCTCAGCTAAAAAGCTCCAACAGTTGCCTGTATTTGGTTTTGACAAATGCTCCGCCTAGAGGATGTACTTTGCACTGCATTTAGGCCCGAATCAGGTCTGGTACACCCAGGCTTTTAAGTAGTATCTTCAAGGGAGCCATCTAGACATATGCAGCAGTGACAGTTGTCTGGGATTGATGCTTGAAAGCGCTCCAGCTCTGTTCTTCCTCCTCATGTATCTGCCACACTAATGCTTTCCTTTACAAATGTGGCATGTAAAAAAATTGAAGGCTTTCTCAGAACTGGAGATTGGAGAATAGAAGTCAAATAGGCTAAACTGACATTGAAGTTTTATTTTTCTTTTGACATTTTTGTACACATATACACTGTTTTTTTAGTTATGTATCTAAATATGACCTTGAATTTCTGATCATCCTACCTCTATTTCCCAAATATTGGGCTTATAGTCATGCGATAGCACACTGGTTTAGGTAGTATTGCATTTGAGGCAAGCACCCATCAATTGAGTAACATCCACAGCCTTCCTTTTCTCGATTTTTTTTCACTTGTTGAAGAAACTGACTGTTTCTTTGCTTGAATTTCCCACAGTCTAGATTTTCTGATTCAGTCTTCATGGTATTATTATTATTTAGCATGTTCTGATCCCCCCTTTCAAAGTTAATTAAAGGAAATTGAATTTTTTGGCAAGAGTATTTCATGTATGATGGTGTTTATGTTTCATTTTCTTTGTAGTTTAAGAGTATCATTTGGTTCTTGTCTTCAGCTTTTACAAACGGCTTAGAGCATAAAGACGTAATGATAATCTCTCATTTCTATGAATTACTTTCTTCCAAAACTAATTTATATTCATCTTCCCAGTAATAAAGTATTTTATTCCATGGAACTCGAAAGTACCCTTTCCCCATTAAAATATACATTTTATTACCATCATTATGGAATTTTTTCTTGTTTTTTTAAAAATTATTTATTTATTTTTTATTAATTACAGTTTATTCACTTTGTATCCCAGCTGTAGCCCACTCCCATTATGGAAGTTTTTATAATGAGCTTTGACTGCAGTATTTTTTGAAACCAGAATCTAAATCTTTGTAATCTTTAATTTTACTGTAATTTAAAGAATAGTGCCATATCCATTTGGTAGTTTGAGATATTATATGACTGATTTCATTTCTTCAGCCATTATGCTAATCATCTAATTTCACAGGTAAAAAATGGTAAGCTTTGAAAAATTAAATAATTCTCACAACCATTCATAATGAAGTCTAGCCTTTTCACATCTGCTGACAAAATTCTCTACTTTGTATTATACCTTATTCAGAATAAAATCACATGACATTGCAAACTATGCATTTTCTTCAGAAAAATACCTCTTTTCAAAGACTAGTAGTATCATAAAAAACTAGTCCTGTAATAGAGGAAATACATATTGTAAGTATGAGCCATGCCATAAGAAATCATACAAATGTAGAGAAAATTGAATTTCTTCTCTATTTAATACTTAAACATTACTAAGTTAATGTTATATCTAGTTACCACTTCCTCATCTGGAAAATTAAAACCAAGCACTTTACATAATTCAGACATTTTGAATTATAGCCCTGTGCTAAACTCTGGTGGAAAGCAGGCAAAACACACCAAAGCTTCCTTCAAAGAAAAATGTTTGAAAATTTTGGGTAAAGAATGTAGAGGGCACCTAGATCATTTTCCTGCTTACTCTAAAGCCTGTAGGAACATCCCCTCCTCCACCGCACCCTGCCCCAGCTGTGCACAAAAGAAAATATGATTCCTAGGCTAAAGGACATCGCTTAGTTGATAAAAAAAAACACTTACCTCAAAGAATGAGGATCTATGTAAAAATGCCAGGTGTGGTAATTGACAGTTGTAATCTCAGGCCTGGGGAGGAGGGGACAGGAAGATCCCTAGCTTGCTTGCTGGTCAACCAATTGGTAAGCTCTATCTCAAATGACATGGATGGTGTTCCTGAGGATGACACCTGGGGTTGCCCTTTTTCCTTTTCCCCCGACAGTCACACACACACACACACACACACACACACACACACACACACACACACATACATTCTCTCTCTCTCTCTCTTCACTGATTCTTCTCTTAACGACTGTTGGTATAATATTCTTTTGGAATGTATACAATTTACCCTTGTTCATTCAAATCCTGATTTCTCTACCTACTATCTGATTATAATCCAGACACTGCATTGTGATGTTTATTCTAAGCATCACCTGTCTCAAATTGATGTAAACATGCTACCATTTGTTCTCTGTGCTGTCAATGAAACAACCAGCCAGTGCTGTACAATGGGGTGAATAGGGTGGGACATCCTGGTCCAGAGGGGAGGAGAAGGAAACAAGAGAGTAGGAGGAGAGGTTGGCAGGAGAGGTCTTCAAACCACTTGGAGGGATGAACCTGGCCTAAAATATGACTAAGAGCAAGTATAATATGTAAAAGCTAAATGGTAACAAACTATGCGGGTTTAAAGGTTTAGGATGGAGTAATCATTACCCAGCATTGTGCTCTAGGTTAACTAAATACATCCTAGTCCCCATATGGTGATTTTGTGTATACAGCTGGTTTAGGAATAACTGCAGTTTAACAAAAAGATAAATCAATAGTAAATATTAATAACCCACAACAAATGACTAAGGATATACAGCACTCTTACTGAAGCAGAAAATAATGACTACTTTTGTTACTGATGCTTTAGACACTGTATTCTTCCCTCACCTCTAATCTAGGAGAACCATAAAAGCCAAATATTGGTAGTGAATAAAGGAAGGCTATTAAGATTGTTATTGCTTTTGGGGGTTTTGAGAAAGATTCTTGCTATGTTGACCAGCCTGGCCTGCAACTCAGAGAGATCTGCCTGCAGTAGGACTAGGGTATTTGCTATCATGCCAAACCAGGGTTATAATTTTATTACCTATAAAGATATTTTTGTTCATCATTAAGAACATTGGTTCCTTTGTGCACATTATTGCTTTTCCTACCTATTAGTTATTGAAGGCACTCTGGCCAGCCTGAGCATGGCAAACATGGCTCTAGCAGACCTTGTCCTTCTTTCCCATTCTCTCTTCTTTTGTCTTTAATTCTGCTCAAGAATTTCATCAGTAAAATTTTCAGAACTTTTTTCTTAAAAATTGTGCTGCCAAGAGTGCAGGGAACCTTATGGAAGAAGAGGACGATACAAAGTCCTGGAGGGGACAGGGAACTCCACAAGGAGACCAGCAGAGCCAAAAAACCTGGGCCCAGGGGTCCCTGCAGAGACTGATACTCCAACCAAGGACCATGCATGGAGAGGACCTAGACCCCTGCTCAGAGGAAGCCCACAGGCTGCTCAGTTTCCAAGTAGGTTCCCTAGTAAGGGGCACAGGGGCTGTCTCTAGCATGTACACAGTGGCAGGCTCTTTGATCACCTACCCCTAGGTGTTGCAACCTTGCCAGTTCACAGAGGAAGATGATGGAGCCAGCACTGATGAGACCTGATAAGATAGGGTCAGATAGAAAGGGAGGAGGTCCTCCCCTATCAGGGAAGTAAGGAAGGGGCATAGCGGGAGAAAAGGGAGGGTGGATGGGACTGGGAGGAGACAAGGGAGGATATAGCCAGGATACAAAGTGAATAAATTGTGATAGACAAACAAACAAATAAATTGAGAAAAAATTTGCTAGTGACTAGAGGGATTGGCTGAGCAGTTAAGAACACTTGATGCACCTATAAGATATGATAAACATAATGAAATCTATACACCTAAAAAAGATAATTAAGAGAGCAGACATGGGGTAAGATTATCAATCCTCGTTTTGAAAGACAGATGGGATGCACATTAAACATTGACAAGAGTCTACTGAGCGCATTTGAAAAACTCTAACTAGCAGTGTTTTCAAAGCAAAGACTCATGACCAAACCTTTGGCAGAGTACAGGGAATCATAAGAAAGAAGGGGAGTTAGTCTGGTGAGGAAAGGATAGGAGCTCCACAAGGACCAAACATATCTGGGCACAAGGTCTTTTCTGAGACTGACATGCAACCAAGGACCATGTATGAATGTAACCTAGAACCTCTGCTCAGATGTAGCCTGTGGTAACTCAGTAACCAATTGGTTTCCCATAGTGAGGGGAACAAGGACTATTTCTAACAGGAACTCAATGACTGGCTCTTTGGCCTCCCCACCCCCCAAGGGAGGAGCAGTCCTGTTAGGCCACAGAGGAGAGCTTTGTAGCCAGTCCTGAAGATACCTGATAAAACAGGATCGGATGAATGGGGAGGAGGTCCCCCCTATCAGTGGACTTGGCAAGGGGCACGGTGGAGATGAGGGAGGGAGGGACTGGGAGGGAATGAGGGATCGGGACACGGCTGGGATACAGAGTTAATAAAATGTAACTGATAAGAAAAAAAAAACATAAAAAAAAGAACACTTGATGCTTTTGCAGAGGACCTGGGTTCAATTCCCAGCATTGTGGCTCTGATGCCCTCTTCTGGTCTTCATGAGCACTGCATGTATGTGGTGCATAAGCATACATGCAGGTAAAACTCCCATACACATAAAATTTAAAAAAATTAACTTAATACAAATCAAGCCACTTAAGTAGTCACAGGTTTGAAATTTGAGTGTGATTATTCTAGCAGTTTTTTGAATCCCTGTACATACCTCCATTCATCTTCTAGTGTAATGTACCTTAGGATTTATGAAGTGTCTAAACTTTCCTTGGCTTGTTTGAACTTTATAATTGATCAGACAACAACATGTGTGTATAAACTCTCCTCATATCTGCATAACCATCCCCAGGCTCTTAGAAAATTTGGCTGCTTTATCTGTTAATTTCATACACTCAGGATCACATTTTTAAAGAAAGATTTACAACATGCTCTAGCAGAGGAAATTAGTTTTCAAATTAGTGTAAAATTTATCCGGCATCCTAAGTTTTCTAATTCAGAGACCTCAACATTGTATGGTTCTTCTGATTCCTATATAGTGATCCAGTGTCTGCTAAGTACTTAGCCTATTTTGTTGACTTGCATATGTGCATGCACATGTGTGTGCATGTGCACGCTTGCAGAGGATTCTAAGAATTATTTCTATTGCTATTTATTGAGTTTGGGAACTTTTGGTTCAGGCAAGTATCCATGAAGGTGATTTTAGTTTATATGTGTGTAGTGCTCCAGTAGCTTGGGCATGTGTTCAGATCATCTGAAAGAAATTTATGAAATGATACAGATAATAGTATAGTGACAAGAGGGCAGAGGTATCTTATTGGTGCCATCTATCCATAGGCCCAAAATTTTGCCTTTGAAAGGTCAGAGAATAAGTTTGATTTCTCTTCTACACAGTAGTTAGTTTTATTTTTATTGATTTTTATTTTGTGTATATATTTTCCCTGCATGGATGTCTGTGTACCATGTGTGTGCTTGGTGCCCACAGAGGCTAGTAGACTGCCTTGAATCTCTCGTGAATCCTATGGAGGCCAGTAGAATGCATTCAATCTCTCGGAACTAGAGTTAATAGCCAGTCATTAGTTGCCATGTGGATGCTGGGAATCGAACCTGGGTCCTCTAGAAGAGCAGTGAGTGCCCTTAACCATTCAACAATCTTTTTAGTCCCTGGTAGTTTTTTTTGTGTTTTTTTTGTGTTTTTTTTTTAATTAAAGAAGCTGTGACTGTTTTTCTCTTCTTCAAGCCTTTCTATTTGCAGTGCATATAGCTACACTTTTACTCTTTTGGTCATTTTAAGTATGCCATCCAGTTCACCAGTGTTTTACCTAATCTTACCTACTTTATTAATACAGCTTGACTGGCTAGCCATATTTGTTTATATGACTGAATATTGATTACACAGGGACAAAATTGTGAATTGCACTTCCTTGTATGACTATGGATCAATTTCACAATAGAATTTTGACGAAAGAAGCCATAAACAAAAGAATAGATCTTGTTTGGTTATGTGTGTATGAAAAATGCAAACAACATGAAAAGTAAGTCAGTAACATACAGGGATACATGCTTAGGTTGGTAGGTGTGTGCCATCATGCTCAGTTTATTAGGTGCTGGGAGTCAAGCCCAGGACTTTGAGCATGCTATAAAGTACTCTCTTAACTCTGTTGCATCCCCATCCTTAAGCAGTTTTGGTTTTTTGTTCATTTGTTTTTTTAGATAGGGTCTCACTATACATCCTTGAGTGGCTGGAAACATGTTATATAGGTCAGACTGGCCTTGAAATGTAGAGATCCTCCTTTCTCTGTCTCTGGAATGATGGGATTAAAAGCATACACCACCACACCTACCTCAAGTTTTTTTGTTTGTTTGTTTGTTTGTTTGTTTTGTTTTTTTTTAAGTGCAATGTTTTGATATTTTCAGGTCTCTGATGCTATCGCTTTATCATTTCTTCTAAAAAATCATCCATGGGGATTTAGTAATCTCATCTATAATTTCTATGGTGTTAGTGAGGGTCTAGCCAGGGTTACTGAGGGTCTTTGTTAGGGTCATTACTACCATGATGAAACATCATGATCACAAAGCAAACTTGGGGTGCAAAGGGTTCATTTGGCTTACATAATCGGAATCACAGACCTTTAAAGAAACCAAGGCAGGAATTCACACCAGGTGGGGGTAGAAACTGATGCAGAGGCCATGGAGGGGTGCTGCTCACTAGCTTATGCCTCATGGCTTGTTCAGCCTGCTTTCTTATAAAACCTATGACTGTCAATCCAGTCATAACACCACCCACTAGGATGGCATATCAGTCACTAATTGATGCCCTACAGCCTTGACTACTGCCATATATTATGGAGGCATTTTCTCAATTGAGGTTCTCTCCTCTCAAATGACCTAAAAACTACCTAGGACACCAAGAAAGAGAAACCACTCTCTGTGTTTCAATTAGGAAATTGAACAGAAGGAACAGTAGTTTGGAAGGAACAGTAAAACAGAAGGGAGAAAGAAGGAGGCAAAAGGAAGAAGACATGATACAGATTTGGAATTTATATTCCTGGGATACAGCAGACTAGCTTGTACTTGCTGTTGCTCTGTTACAGACATTACCACAGTCAGATATGTATTTGCCAAAGGAGTTCTGCATCAACAATGGTGGGAAACTATTTCTGCCACTGTAGCTCTTTCTGGGAACCAACATGCTGTCAGGCAAGCACAAACCATTTTTCTCCTTCCTTCTGATCTCCTGCCAGTGCTTCTTATAGACAGACCTTAACAGGAAGTGCAGTTGGCAAGGTAGCCTAGGAAATTTTCACATCAAAGGGTAGAAGGTGGAAAGCAGAGATGAGGGATGAGGCGTAAAGTACTAGCTTTTACTCTTAGAATATAACATTTAGTTTTGGTTTGGTGTTGCACACCTGTAATCTTAGCACTTGTGAGACTGAGACAGGAGAATAGCAACTGCAGGGCATGTCTGGGGTACATAGCAAATTCAAAGTTAAAACCCAAAAGATATAGTGTAAGTGTAGGACATTTACACAATGGAATCTATTTAGCACTGAAGAAAAATAAAATTATGGAATCTGAAGGAAAATAAAAGGAACTGGAAAAAGTTATACTAAGTGAGATAACAGCCCCACAAAGAAAAATGGCTCATTTTCTGCCTTACATAGCTTCAAATTTAATTTTTGTATTTAACTTGGAATGTCTGTAGAAACCACTAAGCTAGGAAGAAGCCATGGTGAACAGGGGTGTCTAAAGGGTTAGCAGATCATAGAATTCATGTAAAATAAGAGTAATTGGGAGGAATACTGGAGTGATAAGGCTTGACCAGGATAATGGATGGGAGATAGGGGAGAAGAGGAAAGAATAAGCCAAACTAAAGATGTAAGAAGACATATGGAAACCTATTATATAAGCTAGGTGAAAATACTTTTTAAGAGAGAGTTTGAGGGCTGGAGAAATGACTCAATAGTTAAGAGGTCTTGCTGGTCTTCGAGAGAACCCTAGTTTGGTTTCTTTCATTCATGTTAAGTTGCTCACAACAAACCATAACTCCAGCTCTAGGAAACGGAAACACTCTTCTGATTTCTGTGGGCACCCATCCCCACACACATCCCACCTATCTCTACACAAATGAAAATAAAAAATATCTTTAAGAAAAAATGTTTTGGTTCTATCCATTTGCCTGAAAATTTCATGATGTCACATTTTTTTCTAACAGTCAAGTAATACCGCATTGTGTAATGTACCACGTTTTGTTTATCCATTCTTTGGTTGAGGCACATTTGGGGAGGTGGGGTCAGGGGACAGGGAAGAGTGGAAGGAGGAGTGATTGTGGTCACCATGTATTGTATGAGAGAAGGTTATTTTTTATATTATTGAACTTGTGGTTTGATATCTATGTCCAAAAACCATTTTGATCCAAGTGTGGCAGTACATGCCTTTAGTCCCAGCACTTGGGAGGCAGAGGCCAGCATGTTCTACAAAAAGAGTTCCAGGGAAGCAGGGCTCTTACACTGAGAAACCCTGTCTTGAAAATGCAAAGGGACTTGATGTGTCAGGGTGGATTGGTACCTATGGTGGGCCTCCTCTTCTCTGAGGAGAAGAAGAGAAGAGAATGGGGGAGGGAGTGTAAGGTTGGGACTGGGAGAAGAGGAGGGAGAGGACCAAGATCAGGCTGTAAAGTGATTAAATTAATTAATTAATAGAAAAAAGATAGAAAATATTTTGAATGAAAGTCTTCTACATGGGCTGGATAATGACAATCCTAAAAGCCATGAATGATAAAATGAAATGCTCAGAGACAGGTATGATAATCTTCCTGAGTGATGGATCATGAAGAACCCCAATGGTCCCCCTCAAAACACCAATTACTGCTGCTGCTCTTGGTTGTTCAGCAAAGCTTGACAGGAAGACATTTAGAATGGATGGAAAAAGGATGAGGCTGTTACTTAGGGGTGTATTTCAAAATGCTTCATCACCAACCCACAATTAGTAAAGCCCTGTAATCTACTATTCTTAATCTTATAAACTTGAGAGAAATAAAGTTAGCCTTCTATTTTATTTTGCTCTCTTTCTTGAGACAGGGACTCATTAGTTTTCCCAGGGCTGCTTTCAACTCCATTCATCCTACCTCAGTCTCCTGAGTACTAGCTTTACAGTCATGTTTCATCATACTGGACTTTTATTTTGCATTTATGTCAAAGAAGTGAATGGCAGGTAGTGATTTCATCATAAATCCTGTTTGTGCTAAATTGAAGGATTCAGTACCGTCTTAATTGGTAGGTGGAGCCACTGAAAGGGATTACATAGAGGAATCACAATGTCGGATTGTGTTTTCAGGGATGGTGGAGTGTAGATTCAGCATGGTGCATACTGAAAAGGATTATATTAGAGATAATGAGGTCAATTTAGGGGTATTTGCTATAATTAGGGCAAGATAAGGGCCTGAGTCAAGACAGCAACAATACGAATAGGTAGAAAGTGTAGAAAGATTTAGGGAGTTCAACACATGTTGATCTTTCTGACTGAATCCATAGAAGCATAATGGGTTCAGTGTTTAACCTAAGCTACTGGTAAAGAAAATGGTAGCATCACTGAGTTTGATTTCATTAGTTAGAGTCCATTGGTTGCAAGCAGTTAAAAAGACTCAACATGAGCCTGACCTAAATGAAATTTATTGGAAATACATGAAATATGTCATGCCTGAAATGAGAGTGAGCTACCAGAATTTAGAAAGGCCGGGAACAGGGTGGTAAGTGGTATATTCTGAGGGAGGAAAATGAAGATAACTCTTTAGGATGGTGTAATTAGATAACCAAGAACTAATCAAACTCTATCTTCATATGCTCTTGAGATTCAGGTTTCTTAGGAAAGAGAAACCTGACTTGCTTGGAGCACATACCTACTACTGAGGCAGAGAGCTAGGGTACTGTGATAAATAATTTCACAAGAAATAATGAGGTCATTTCCATCAGCCTTATAGTTGGGTTTCCTTGGGCTTCACTCAGGGGTTTCTTTTCCATAAGCTCTTTCACCTTGATTTCATTGAACTGTTTCTTTGTCCTCCTTTTAACTTCTTGAATATTTTTTATGAAGTTAAGAGTTGTTATTTTAAAATTCAGTTTCCTGGGGTTCATCTAAGTAATTTTCATTGGCAAACATTTCTACTGGATTGGTGGATTTTGGAGAAAAGACACTGCCTTGATCTTTCACATTGTTTCTGTTTTTACAATGATCTGTCTGAAGAAGTAATAAGGAATCATTAACTACCTAAAATACCTATAATACAAATAAGTCTTTATATATAAACATGTACAGTTTAAACGGATATTTCCTATCTGGGATAAGAATGCTTCCCCAAGAGGCATAGATCATGTAACAAAAATCCCAGCACCAAGCAATGATATCTGGCCATATGGACTTCTTTTGTTAATTTTGGGCCTAATATGGACAGGGAAGGTTGGGGCAGAAGAGAAGGTGTGTGGATCAGGGTGGGCCTAGAAGTTGGATTTGGCTTTTGTAGAATGAAGTCTGGATGGCACAGGACTGAACAAGTATACAGTATGTGTGCCCTGGTCCAGGTTTGGAGATTGGGGTTAGATATGGGGGCTAGAGGCATATGGAGAGGAAGATCAGACAGACTCAGATTGCTAGGCCTTGATAAAGGATATACAGGCTGAGTGAAGAGGCTGAATGTGGTTTGGAAGGACCCGTGGGTCAGGGGCAGGTATCAGAGGTCCTGACAGAAGCCTAGAGATTCATTGTGCTTCAGGCAAGGGTGGCCAGATGAGGCTGTGACACTACATGTGACACCAATGCTAGATCTGGGGAGTTGAGAAGAGTGTGTGTAAGAGAGGATCAGAAAGACTAGATCACCTGACTACATCCTGGAAAAGGATGTGCAGGATTTCAGGAATCCAATTTTAAGCATGCTTAGTTTGAGATGCTTGTGAAACATCCACAGATTTAACCCTAGGAAGAACCTTTTACCTGTATGATACCTACACAGGATCAAGACAGCCAAAATTCCAGCAGAGATGGGGTAGATCATCTCTAGGCTCCACCATAGCCTGAGGACCTCTGGATAGTGAATAGTTGCTAGAATGGGGGAAATAATTCTTTATTGAGGCTATGGCCATTGGTAGGTTTCCCATGATTCAGTGACTGGCCGTTTATGCACATACAGATATATGGGCAGCACTAACTGGACTTAGTGAGCTTTAAAACGAGATATAAAATTGGGAGTAGTTGTATTGGAGGGCATATGTGCAAAGTTGGAGAGGGGAAATTAGGAGTAGCTGTGATCATATATTATTGTATATATACCATGTATGAAAGCCAAAAAACAAAAACTCAAACATTGAAAATAAAGGTATAATAAAATATATGTATAAGTATCACTGTCTTATTGTATTGTAGAAATTAAATGAGTTAAATACATGTAATGAATTTAGAATGGATGTCGACTGATTGAGTACTATATGAGTTACTAAATAATAGTTACTAAAGAGTAATAAGTAGTTACTAAATAATAGTCCTTCTTTCAAACATAGTTAATGAATACTATGTTCCAGACAATACATTAGATGCCTTGGGCTGTGATGAGAATGAAAATATATATATATAATAGTCCAACTGTTTTCCATTTTTTAATTGGATAACATGATTTGTTGCTTTTTAACTTCTTTAGTTCTTTATATATTCTGGATATTAGCCCTCTGTCAGATATAGGGTTGGTGATGATCCTTTCCCAATCTGTAGGCTGTTGTTTTGTTCTGCCGACAGTGTCCTTTGCTTTACAGAAGCTTTTCAGTTTCATGAGGTCCCATTTATTTATTGCTGCTCTTAGAGCCTGTGCTGTTGGTGTTCTGTTCAGGAAGTTGTCTCCTGTGCCAATGAGTTCCAGGCTCTTCTCTGTTTTTTCTTCTAACAGGTTTAGTGTGTCTGTTTTTTTTTAAAAATGGGAAACAGAACTAAACAGAGAATTCTCGATAGAGGAATATCGAATGGCAGAGAAACACTTAAATGCTCTACATCATTAGTAATCAGGGAAATGCAAATCAAAACAACCCTGAGATTTCATCTTACACCCATCAGAATGGCTAAGATCAAAAACTCAAGTGACAGCACATGCTGGAGAGGTTGTGGAGAAAGGGGAACCCTCCTCAACTGCTGGTGGGAATGTAAACTTGTACAACCACTCTGGAAATCAATCTGGCGCTTTCTCAGACAACTAGGATCTTCCTCAAGATCCAGCTATACCACTTCTAGGCATATATCCAAAAGAGGCTCAAGTACATAATAAGGATATTTGCTCAACCATGTTTGTAGCAGCTTTATTTGTAATAGCCAGAAGCTGGAAACAACCCAGATGCCCCTCAACTGAGGAATGGATACAGAAAGTATGATACATCTACACAAGGGAACAGTACTCAGCAATAAAAAAACAAGGAAATCATTAAACTTTTAGGTAAATGTTGGGAACTGGAAAAGATCATACTGAGTGAGCTACTCCAGAAGCAGAAAGACACATGGTATATACTCACTCATATAGACATATCATATAGGATAAACATACTAATATCTGTACACCTAAAGAAACTAATCAATAGGGAGAACTCTAAAATGCTAAAATGCTCAGTCGTCATCCAGAAAGGCAAAGAGGATGGACATCAGAAGAAGGAGAAAACAAGGAATAAGTTAGGAGCCTGCCACAGAGGGCCTCTGAAAGTCTTTGCCCTTCAGACTATCAAAGCAGATGCTGAGACTTATGGGAAATAGTAAGATCTGGAGAGGACAGAAGCCCCACAAGGAGAGCAACAGAACCAAAAAATCTGAGCACAGGGGTCTTCCCTGAGACTGATACTCCAACAAAGTAGCATGCATAGAGATAACCTAGAACCCCTGCACAGATGTAGCCCATGAAAGTTCAGTCTCCAAGTAGGCTCCATAGTAATGGGAACAGACACTGCCTCTGACATGAACTGATTAGGCCTGCTCTTTCATCACCCCCTGCCCGAGGGGGGAGCAGCCTTACCAGGCCACAGAGGAAGACAATGCAGCCACTCCTGATGAGACCTAACAGACTAGAATCAGAAGGAAGAAAAAGAAGACCTCCCTTACCAGTGGACATGGGGAGGAGCAAGTGCAGAGAAGGGGAAGGAAGGGAGGAATTGGGAGGGGAAGAGGGAGGGAACTACAGGGGGGATACAAAGTAAATAAAGTATAATTAATTAAAAAATAGTCAGACTGATATTCTCATATAGAAATAAGCCAATACGAAGACAGAGAAATGATCTCCTGAGCAAAGAATGCATGCTACTGTTTGGTAAAAGTACAAGGAGGATGTTTATTTTATTTTTGCATGTATTATTTAAAATGTAGACATTTAATCTTGTAATATAACCTACAAGATAAATAGCCTCTTGGAGCTAGGGATGTAGCTCAGTTGGTAGACAGTTTGGCACCAATCCTCAGCACTCCATATAATGGATTTGGTTGGCAATACATATAATCCTAGCACCCAGGTAGTATAGGCGGTAAGATAAAGAGTTCTAAGTTATCCTTGTTTACCTAGTTTGAGGCCAGTCTGGGATACAGGAGACCTTATCTCACACAAATGAAAATATATATATTCTCAACTTTATTTGAAAAATTGAAATAACATAAACAACAAATCCGGGATTGTAGTGATATTTTTAAAAAGATAGGGCTGGGGAGATGCTCCTTTTGACACATGCTTGGTGTGCAAACATGTGGACCTAAGTTCACATCACCCAAGGAGAATCCTGGGGGTTTCTGGCTCATCAGTCTAGTAGAAATCAGGCAGCTCCAGGTTCACTGAGAGATCCTTTAGAAAATAAGGGGGGTGGTGGGAAGATAAAGAGGCCTCAAGCCTACAGACGTATGCATGTACACACACAAACATGCACACATGTATACACCACACACACAATAAATAAGCTACTGGCTATGTAGCAGATCAGCTAGTACATATTTATTGCATTAGTAAATAGTTTTCTAACTCCCTTATCATACTTGTAATTTTATAGGTAAATAAATAGTGGAAAAAGGAGAATGTTATCCAAAGGAAAAGTGGCTAGTGATATTGCTCTCACCCCTAGCTGGAAACCTCACAGGAGAAAAGTCCTCTAACAGAGTTCTCTCCTTTTATTCCTGTTTATCCTTTATGTCTTACTAGGTCTTACCTCCAAAAAATAGTAATTCCAGTATAAACATTAGGACTTATTTTCATTCGTTCAACAAATGTTTTATGATACTATACTATGTATATTAATGTTTGGGGCCCATCACAGAACAACATAGGCTAAATGGTTTAAGCAACAAATAAAAAATTAATCAGAGTTCTGGAGGCTGAGAAGACCCTCCAAGATCCAGATGTCTGTCACCTGGTTCCTGGTGAGGTCTCTTTTCCTGCCTTGCTCACAGCTCTTTCACTGTGATTTCGTGGGTGTTATATTTTCTTTCTGTAATTGGAGATAGAGTACTCTGATTGCTGCTTCTCACAAAGATATTAATCTCATTAGATTAGGGTACTGCCTCTATAACTTCATGTAGCTCTAACGGCTTTATAAAGGCCATTGCTTCACATATAGTCACTTTGGATGGTAGGCCTTCAGCCTAGCATTGTACTAGGTAATATGATCCAGTAGGGTTAGATGATTAAAGAAGGGAAGAACCCTGCCATGTTTTGTCTGCACAGTACATATTTATAGTACAGCATGGGGTTTTGGAGTCACACTAGCTTCAGGTTGAACCACAATCCTGTGACTTTGTCCAGGTTTTGCCCCATTTCCCTTTTTTATAAAGTAAAGAATACAACAGAATTGCTATCTATATTATGTCCTTTAAACCCATTCATTAATTTAATAGATATTTGTTGAACAACCTGTTAATGTCAGTTACCTGCTCCACCCATAGGATTGCAAACCTGCAAGATTTAAATATACAAAATGCACTTAGTCCAACATAAGCATTCCATTAAGGTTACTAGTTGTTACAAGTCATAGCCTCACTGAAAGTTAAATTCCACAGCTAGCGCTTCTGAATTGGTGTGTCCAAAATCAAGGTCATGATTCCTTCTTGGAGGTCTAGGCCTCCTATCTTTTATTCCTTCCTCACCCAATCTGTTCTCTCATCTGAGTTCTGTCTTACCACTAACTTAGTATCTAAGCACTCTTCCAAATTATTTCTCTCTGCATCTACTTGTCATTTTGTAGTGCTATGCTGCAGCTTGCCCAGACTGGATTGAGAAAGCTCACTGAGCTTGTCTTCTCAGCTCTACCTCAAGCAGTATCCAATTGGTAGCTTGAATCTCCCATGGGTAAAAGTATTTGACATCATAGAGATTAGCAACTCTCTAGAGTCTTTTTATTCCTCTAGGGAGTCGGTTGCTCATCAACCCACCACTGTTTTTTCTTGTTTAAATCTGCTGTCTTTCAGTTCTTGCTACTATGGCCATAGATGTGATCCAACCATGTTCCCTCCGTCCCCCCTCCCTTCTTTCCTTCCTTCCCTCCCTCCTTCCCCTTCCTTCCTTCCTTCCTTCCTTCCTTCCTTCCTTCCTTCCTTCCTTCCTTCCTTCCTTCCTTCCTTCCTTCCTTCCTTCCTTTTCCCTCTTTCTTCTTCCTTCCTTCTTCTCTTATTCTCTTCCTTTTTCCTCCCTCCCTCCTTTCCTTCCTTTCTTACCTGCTTCCAACAATATCTCTGTATCCCAAGCTAGTCCCTTAACTCACTGTGTAGCCAAGGTTGGTCTTTAACTCCTGATTCTCCTGCCTTAACTTTCCACATGTTGGGATTAGAGGAATGTGCTACCATAGCTGTATTTTAAAAAGTGCTGGGAATCAAACTCGGGGCGGCACGGGTGCTAAACAAATACTTCCATACTGAGCTACATCCCAACCCTTCCGATTAAAAAAAAAAAATAACTCGTGTGTGTGTGTAGGGGTGCACATATCCAATGATGCATGTGTGGAGGTCAGAGAACAACTTTCTGGAGTCGATTCTCTCAATCCACCATGTAGATCCTGGGATCAGACTCAGGTCATCAGGCTGGTAATAAGTGCATTTAACTGATAAGCTATCTTACTGGCCAGCTCTTCATTTTGTTGTTGGTGGTGGTTTTTTATCTAAAGACTTGCTAGAACCTCCTAAATGTTTCCCTTACTTCTGCCAATCAAACCTTCATATTCCTGTTTAGAGTTGCCTTTGTAAATGTTCATTGGATTTGCCTTTGTAAATGTCCATTGGATTGGTCTTCGTCTGCTTAGAAGGCTCCTTGACTTAGAGAAGCACCTTTACCACCTCAACATGGCATTCAGTGCCCTTCAGCATCTGCCACACCTCCCTTTATTTCTTGCTCTGGCATCCTCAACTGTACTCCACTTTCAAATTTGTGAACAATGTCCTTGGATACCTCCTGTGTGTCCTTGCTTGCTATTTACTCCCCAGAAATGCCCTTCTCAGCCAGGGACAAATTAAATATCAACCCCTTTTAGAAGCCTCACAGATGCTCTCTCTTTTAGGTCACAATACATTTCTCTATCCATGTGCCATCAGGCAGAAACTGCTTCAAAGCAAAGGACGGTATTAAAATGTAATAGTTATAATGGTAGCTCCAAGCTTTCAACAATCAGAGATCTTCTGTCAAGTTTGGACCCCGCTAGCTTGAAACAGATTGAAGACTAGACAGCGTAGGTGTAAACCTGGCTCATTTCTGGCGGAATCCGGATGCACATGTAACTAGAGATGCACATGGCTGGAAGAGGCTGTTTCTTTGTTTTCAGTCAGAACTATACCTAACCCATCCCATACTAGTGATGAATAATAGTTTGGGTGTTAGCACATTGCTTGCCTCTGCCTACCTCCCAGTCACCACAAGTCTTCTCACCCTAAGTGGGAGGTACTAGGAACTCTGACCAAGGAATCTGGAGGAATGTAGTGAGGCTGTAGAGATGAGTGGGTTGCTAGCTCCCTGGTGCTTAAGGTTCTGCTAAGTCTGCTGTTGTCTTGGCTCCTGCACTGTTAGATTGCTCACAAAAGGTTGCTCCCTGGCCTCCTGTTTCTGAAGAGTAAGCCATAGGAGGGAGTAGAGAACAGAAGCAGATTCTCCAAATGACAAAATGAGTTAAAGGGAGCAGCAGAGCTGTAGCAGTAGTGCTCTGTGATGCTAACCCATTGGTTACTATTTAAAGGCTGGAATGCCAGCTCAATGAAGGACTGGTGCAGTAGAGAGCATAAACATAGAATTTTATTCAGTTCTGGCTGCAGTCATATAATAAACAGAAGTACCCACACATGGTTTAATGTCAGTTTGTGAATTGAGTTCAAGAGGCCCCAGCTCTAAGCAGTGTATGTAAAATAAAAGCAATTAGTGCAGCTGTTGCCATTGTATTCTCCACTCTGGAATTAAGTTTACAGGCACAAAATGCAGAATATTTTTCCCACTTCAGTTTAATTACAGATGGGAGACGGGAAGCTCATTTGTTGCCTTTTTGTGTGACTCTTTCAATACTTGCCAGTCCTGTGCACAGAGGAGACACTCATATGGAAAAAAGCCAGAAGTGGGGCATGACTGCCATTAGTAGAACCAAAACAGAATTCTGACTTTCCAACCTATCTTTATTTTGAACTTTATATCCCAATAAAGTGGATCTATATTCTTGAGGCAGTCCTAAGCTGGTCTTCCCAGTAAGCTCACCAACTGGTTCTTCTCTCTGCCACTCATTTAACTTTTCTAGGTGTCACTATTATTCTACACAAAATGTTGCTTGGAAAAATTGACCTCGTGTGTTACGTTCGGGGCTTTGAATTTATGAACAACTGTCTTTAAAATGCACTGTATTATAGATGTCTCCATTGGGGCTGGTTACCCCAAGATCAATTGTTTGTTGCTTCTTGAACAGTTATAGTTCTCTGTAATGGTCTTTGTGTATTACAAAGAGAATTTTCTTTGATGATGAGTGAGATATGTGGGTATCTCATATATGTTTTTAGATATGTTTTTAGAATGCAGATAATAGTTACATTTTTATTGTGTATTGTATATTGGTAAAGTTTTGGTAGAGGTTTTTTAAAGATCCATGACCTTGCTAGCCCCAGGAAGTTTGGTAGGTTTTTTTTTTTTTTTAATACCAGGCATGTTTCCTTTCCTATTGAATGAGTCTTCAGTCCAATCAGCAAACATCTCAAAAGAGAAGGTGAAAGATTGTAAAAGGCAGAGGACCAGAAAGTCAGTATGAGACAGTGTCTCCTAGAAATGACAGGGTTACTTCATCCATGAAGACTCAGCAATATGGTTGCTTAAATAAAACCTGAGCAAAGACAACACCAATAGATAGCTAACATGCAAGGGTAAATTCTTGTGGAGCCCTGCCTCTAAACAAAGATAACTTAGAAGTTCTGGAGCAGGAAAAAAGTCATGATCCCAAAAGATGATCAACACCAAACAGTCAGCCCTGGAATCATATAAATAGAAGTAACATGAAATGGATTGAGCAGGTTTTATTTATGTGTGTGTGTGTGTGTGTGTGTGTGTGTGTGTGTGTGTAAAACAATAACAAAGAAAGAGAAGGAGCAAACAAGGTAGGGGGGCACGTGAGAATGGTTGGAGGGAGAAAAGGGAAAAAGAAAATGACATTATATTTTAATTTCAAAAAAAGAAAAAAATGCATTGTCCTCTTTGTCCTGTGATAGAAAGTAGGGATTCTAGGACCCATGCTCTGTTGACAGAAATCATTTAGCCTAGAGAAGGTGTTTAATAATGTTCTCTGTGGTGCCGATGTTTTTCTGAAACTTAAGTAGTTCAGCAAGTCATTCTCTGACATTTAAATAGTATTTCTACTTAACTGCCAACAGTCATGATGCCTGTGCCACAACTCTTCTCAGCACATGCTTCTGTCCTAGGGGACACTGAGTAGTGAATGAATCCATGAAGCTCCGTAAAGAGCTGTTAAAATTTTATTCCACCAACTGTTGTCCATTGCCCAGTAATCCATGACAGATTTGCTCCAGTTCAGCCCAAATTACATTAGTAGATAATGTTTATCACGTGCCAGGTATGTCACATGTGGGTGTCATTTTATCCTTACACCTACACTCTTCTCTGAATAACTTTAGTCTTCTCATTTTACCAAGAAAGAACTAAAGTCAATAAGTAAGCAGTAGACTTTTAAAGTCTATGCTGGGAACTACGACACTAGTATCATACTGAGGCACTAAAGTTAGCAAGAGCTCAACAAATCTTTGAATAAAATGTTTCTAATTTTCGAAGGCTTCCTCAAGGCTCTATCAGCCACACATTTGGGGCCCATTGGTTTAAAGAGACTTTGGACAAGTGGTTGAGGCCAATTAGGTCTCACTTGACATTTTTTTTTAAGAACAATTGAGCCCCCTTCAGGAAAGTAGAGAGTTCAAAAATCAAATTACCTTCTCCAGCCCTTTGAATATGACTTAGCTGTGCTCTGCCTTGGAAGAAAGGCTTAGGACTGAGAAATAAGTACCTTAAACCTGTAGTTTTATATTTATTCATACTTTCTTTGCTTTTCTTTTTACAGTGCTGAGGGCCAGACCTAGGGAGGGTCTTCCATATTCTAGGCAAGCACTCTACTAACCACCCCCAGCCTTTATGTTTGTTTTGTTGAGATAGACTCTCACTATACAGCCTCAAATTTGTGATTCTCCTCCCTCAGCCGCTTGAGTGCTAAATTGTAGGTGTGTACTACCACACCCAGCTTAAAAATATAACTTTAATAACTTCAGTTTGTTCCTGGATAGGAGGAAGACAGGAAGGACACATAGAAATTTAATCTGGTAGCTGTAATTTCCTTTAAATTATTGAATCATTAATCTGGATGTTCCTCAGTGTTTCTGTTTGTAGAATGGATCTTTTATAGCTTGGGTCTTGACATTCCCTCAGAAGTTCCCACGTTAGAAACATGTAGAGTAGTGTACTGGGAGATGATGGAAAGCTTGAGTTGGAGGTCCCACTAGGAAACCCGTATTCATTGGAGATATGCCCTTGAAATCCCTCTTTTTAACTTCCTGTCCATAAGTGAGTGGTTAACTCCACAATATGCTCCCAGCATTCTGTGCTACCTCACCATAAACCAAAGAAATAGGGCCAATTGATCGTGTCCTAAAACCACCAAACTGCAAGTCCAGTGGTGTGCCCATCAAGTTGCCTTCTAAATAACTACATTTTCCCTTATACAATGGTAGTGGTCTCAGTTTTGGCTAGAGGGTTCTTTTTGAAGTGGTAAGACTTATAACTGGTCTAAGTGCTTAGAGTAACTGACTGTTGCTTACCCAAACACAACTGTGACATCTATTATCAACTTCTCCTCCCTTGCCAAGGCTCAGGATACATGCTGGAAGAAAGAATACAAGAACCTGAGGAAGCTGGTGGGATCACTGAAGACCACTGACATGACTTGCATTATTGAACTCACAGCAGCTATGATTACCTGCACAAGATCTGCACAACATTAGGCCTGTCATCATCCTCTCATGGAATGTGGGTCTCACGAAGCCTCATCTCCCTGAGGCTTTATATGCATGCAGTGGCTGATGGGGAGGAGAGAAAATATTTCTTCAGTGATGTTGCCACAGGTAAGGCTCCACTGTTTCTGTGAACATGCCCTCACCCATGCTACTGTAAGCAACTTTAATGATACTCATTGGGTCACATAGACATACAAAAAAGACATGAAAATAGAAGGGGAGCTAGTTGGAAAGAGGAAAGGGATTGGCAAGGATGGAAAGGAAACAAGCCATAACAGAGGTGTGTGACTGTGATTGAAATGCATCCTATACAAAAATGAAAATGTCATAATGAAACCTGTTATTATATATGAATAACATATTCTAATATAAGCATTAAAAAGACAAAGTCCAAATAACTTTTTTTCTCTTTATAAGTTAACTATCTCAAGTAATTTGTTACAGTAATGTAAAGCTGATTAACACAGAAGCAACCTCCCCTGATCTGCTTTTTATTTTTAAAGCAAAATACTGAAACAAAGTGATTATAAATAAGATTGCAAAGGTTCTCTGAAGTCATCTGTGATTGTCAGCATTACTTCTGGATGTTAGGGTATATTGATGCAAAGAGGTGTAATGGGAATGATTCAGGTAAATTAGATTAGAAAAGAGCCATTGATGATCTGCTAAAGTAAGATTTGCTTGTTTTTTGCTAAAAAGGTTGCATTGAATGTTTATTAATTATAATGTACTTTAAAATTACAAGGCACTTTGTAGCCACTTTTCAGTGCAGCTATACAAATTGAATGGACTGAAAGTAATAAGGCCAGGCTGGAAAGTGAGTAGAAAGCATGGATAGTCATTGAAATGAGAAAATGACAAATAAACCTTGTAGCCCAGTACAGTATTTTTCAAAGTGCCTCATTTCTTGCTCTTCTATCTATTTTCCAGAAGATCTTGATTTCCTAGGAGATCTGAGCAGAAATCATGATAATCTGGACTGTTTTATGGCATTTGGGGGACTGTTCTGAAAGGCACTGTTGTGCCGGGTTTACCCCAACACTCCTCAGTTCTGCCATGACCTTACTAGAGTACTTTTCACATTCTCCTTTGTGCTGTAGTTAGAATACGGTTCTTTTTTCCCTATTAGTCAGAAACTGTATTATCCCATCTCTGAATTTTGGTTTTGTGGAGCTGTACAGATGGCTTATATAGATAACCCAGGTTTGATTCCCAGGATCTACAAACTTTTTGCAATTTCAATTCCAAAGGATCCAATGTCTTTTTCTGGTCTCCACTGGCATCACGTGCACATATGGCACACAAGTATATATTTAGGCAAAACACCTATGCCCACAAAATAATAAAATGAAATAAAAATTGGTTCAGTGTTGGCAGTGTTTTACACAAACTATGTCCTTTCTGATGTGCTGTTCAGCCCTACAAACAATCAACTCAGCTGGTCCATGTCCTGGATGGTGTAATGGACACACAAGTCACATGTCCAGGAATCCATCTATACACTGTAACTAAAGATTACCCCCTAAAAAAAGGAGAGAGGATTGCTATTTGATATCTTAAAAAAGGAAGGGTTAGCTGTACTGTAAAAGATAGACAGCATGTATTAAATGCAGGGAAACTAGAATCCTTCTAACTTGCTGGTGAGAATATAAAAAGGTACAAACACTGCTACATATCCTAGTAGTTCTCAACATGTTGAACATAGAGTTACCATATAACACAAAAATTCTTTTCTTGCTTCCCCACTTTCTTAGGTTTATTTTATTTTGTTTTAGTTTATTTTTTTATTTTAAGGGCTGATGATGGAACACGATAGACAATTGTTCTAACACTGAGCTACATCTCTAGTCCTCAACCAGTCTTTTAAAAATTCATTTTTATTTTTCTTATTTATTTATTTAATCATTTTACAGCCTGATTGCAGCCATTTCTCTCCTCTCCTCCCAGTCCTGACCTTATACTCCCTCCTCTGTGTTTCCCTCCCCCTTCTCAGAAAAGAGAACTCCCCCAGTGGGTTCTAACCCACCCACAGTCTTTTTTTCTAAGGCAGGGTCTCACTGTGTAGCTCTGTCTGATCTGGAACTGGTTGCATAGAACAGTCTGGCCTTGAAATCACTGAGATCTATCTGCCTGCTCTGCTGGGGCTAATGGTTTATACCATCATACTAAGCTAACTGATCATTTTGAAATTTTAACCAAATTTTCTTATATATATACTTGAAAGAAGTGAAAACAAGGTGAGTTTCGTGGTCCAAATCTATATTCTCAGCAGTCAGGAGATCGAAGCAGGAACATGGTGAGTTCAAGGCCAATCTAAGCAAAATCCCGTTAACAAAATGTGAAACTGTGTCCACACAAATACCTACACATGGATGTTTGCATATTCATAGTAATGAAAAAATGGAAGTAACCCAAATGTCTAAAATTGATGAGTGGATGAATAAAATGTTGTTTACTCAGGCTGTTGCTATTGGTGTTGATTGCCCACAGAAATGAATGATAAGATCATGTTGCTGAAGATACTGTTCAGTTTGGTTAAAAGACATGGATAGGTCAAGCTGTATTGACCTGGAGGCTCCCTCCCCGATGGCTAGTTTTCATATTACTATAAGGTACATTTAGGATGCAGAGGGAGAAAAGTAACCAAAAGTCGGAGTCCCTGTGAACTACAAGAACAACCAGCTTGGCAAAATATACCAATGTAATAGTAGCACAAGTGCAGGGCTAACCAAGAACTTTCTGATTGTATTTAAGGCTTGTTCCACAGTAGTGAACTTGAGGTTGATACTATAAATCTGGCCAAGAACTCATAGTGGAAAAGAACATAGGCCCTAGATGAGAACTTACTACAATTGTTGTGCTAACTGCCTTCTAATTACGTATCTTAAAAAAATACTTTTATTAGATGGGGGACAAGGAGCATGCCACAACATAAGTGTAAAGGTCAGAGGACAACTTGGGGCAGGCAGTTCTTTCCTTCCACCATTTAGATTCTGAGGCTCAAACTCAGGTCATCAGGCTTGACAGCAAGTGCCTTTACCTCCTGGGTCATCTTGCAACCTCCTATTCTTATCTTTATATTTAAACCCTTCTTTCACCTGAGGCTTGGAGAACATCAAGGCAGAGGGGACAGAAAGAATGTAAGAACCAGAGGATGGGGCAGACTGATACAAAACAGTGTCTGCTGGACATGACATGGCCAGTGAACTCAAGAAAGTACTACAGATGTGGTTACATGAACGAGATTGGGCTAGTCAACATTCCTCAAAGAAGGAGCAAAGCTCATTATAATTATTGGCAGTTAATGGTGGCAGAGTTAAAGCATGTCATTTTCTCAAGTGGTGTAGCCACTGGTAAATTGCCCATGCTCCTGTAAATAACCTCCTACTCATGCTCAGGAAGGCAACCATATTTAAACAGCGTGGGTCACACAGAATAAAAGATGTGAAAATAAGAGGAGGAAAGTGGGGAAGAAGAAAGTTTCAATGGGATAAGGAAAGGAAGACAAAGTAACAGGGAGTGAAAAGTTTTGAAGTTCATTGCATATGTATATGAGGCTGTCAAAGAATAAAAATAAAGAAAAAATGTGGTATGCACATACAAAGAAATATTATTCAGCCTTTAAAGGAATGAAATGCTGATACGTGGTACAACATGGAAGAATGTTATAACATTATGCTGAGTGAAAAAATCCAGGCACAAGTTATCACAATATGAATGATTCCATAGGTTTAAAATGTCTGTTATAGTATACTCTATTGAGACATAAATTGAATTATTAGTTGCTCAGAGTTCCAAGAGGTGTGGAGGAAATGAGAAATGACAGATACTAGGTTTAGAAATTTTGGAGACAGCTGTGGATGAAATATTCAAAAACTGTACAAACTAGAGAAAAAGGGGTATTTCTTTCTCAGTGAGATATGCAGAATTTAGTATAGTATATAAAAACACAGTACTGATTTAAAATAAAAATTTTCCAACACATCCTTTTAAAAAATGTACCAAATGTGTTTTTAAAGAAAATCCTATTTTATACTTAGACCTAGTACTCATTGTATAAAGTATATTTCATTATAGCTTTGATCCAGTTTCTCCTGTGTTATGTGTCACATGACCCCTCACAGAAAGACTGTTCAGCCAGATAGGTACACTCTGGAGGCTCATCCAGGGGGATTGCTTAAAGTTTTAAGTCAGCTTGGTCTACATTTCAGGCTGCTGTAGACTACAGAGTAAGATCTTGTCTCAAAAATGTGAGCAAAATAAGCAAAAGGGAGGGAGGGAAAGAAGGAGAGAGGGAGAGAAGGAGAAAGGGAAGGAGGGAGGAATTGAGGGAAGGATGGAGGGAAAGAGGGAAGAACTAAAGGAGGGATGGAGAGAGATGAAAGACTGATGGACCTCCTTTTTCTGTGACCTGGACCTCTTTTCTCCTTACTGACAGTTATTATTTTACAAAGATATTTTTAGCCACACAATTTGGTCTGTGTGTCCAATGGACTTACAGTTTCATTTAAAGATATGAAACAAAAAGTTTGGGTGTCATAATGGTTGCGTAATCCTAAACACACTGAAAACCATCAAGTTGTATGGCAATAAGAAAGTATTGCAGTGTTAATTGTGTAAATAATTAGGTTTTGTTTAACTATTTTAGCGTGTTTTATAAGTTAGTATTATTTTAGCTTGAACACTACTTGGGTGTGTAGGCTTTGCACTATTATCTCATTGCTTAGATTTCCAAATATCTTGACCTGAACCTGCTTGACTGTACCTGTGCAGTGTATATGACATTGGATCCTCCCCTTTTGAAATCATTTGCTATGTGTCTCAAGTCTGGTGGCTACAAGGAAGGTGACAAACTAATGTGTGTAGAGCCTAACTACTTAAGGTAGTGCTTACATTTTGACAGGTTCTTTAACTGGACATACGTGACAAATAGGGGACTGTAAGGAACTGTGGCAGGGCCAGAGTGGGAAATAATTTTGATGAGTCAGCCTTCCTCAAATTATATTAAGAAAGTAGGTACTGACAACCCACTCCTATAACAGGAATCTAAGGTCGAATTTAAGATGGGGTCACTGTGGTAGGTCTGAATTTGGTTGGTTGGTTATTGGCAAGGCAGGAATGAGTGGGACAACTTTTTATTATTGACAGCTTTTCACATTGAAACTACCATATTGTATCTATATCTAGAGTTCACTACTAGATGTAAAAAATAGATAACTCTTGTCTTTTAGACCCAGGCTTGTTTCATATTTCAAGGCAATGTTAAGAATTAAAGGCATCCTGGAAAGGGTCCTTTACCAGTTGGTGGCCAAAGTATTTGCCAGATGTGATGGCAATGTGTGCAATTAAGTGTGCCAGAAGTGATGAAGTGGTAAGCCTTGTGACATGCCCCCACTCTTGTTTTTTAACTTTGTGAGCTTGCCTGCAAATGGGGGAGAAGCGGAAAGAGCATCAACTTTGGAGTTAGGTAGATTTAGGATGGAATCCAAGCTTGCATTTCATATTAGCTTTATGAACTTGAACAAGCTGCTTAACCTCTTGGAATCACAGGTGCCTTTTGTGTAAAACTGGGGATAACAATCCTTGCCTCACTGGAAAGTTGTAAGCATTATGAGAGGTAACAGATATCAAGTGCTCTATGCTGTGTATGGCACAAGATGTAATCCTCTAAAATATTAATCCCCTTCCTCTCTCAGTGTGTGTTCCTGCCTTGCCTCATCAACCTGAACACAATGAAAGTACAAATCAATAGCTGTTTTTTTTTTCCAGCCCAGAGAGCCTGTAGCTTATTGAGTTGCACACCTTATCCTGGAAACTCATATGGGAAGGGTTGCTGTGGAATGTGCGCATGTCTACAGTCTGGGCTGGGAGGTGGATACTAGGAAGGATGATCTGAAACTGAATGGTTAGGCCGTTTAGTTAAAGGACTATAGTATCTGGTACATGATAGAAACAGGAAGATAAATACATTCCAGACACATTTCTTGGCCAGTGCAATCTACTATAGGTCTTTGTGTCCTTTTAAAGAGAGGGAAAGCACCAGGACCTCGAAGCAATGGAAATAATAACCTCTTACATTTGAAGAGCACTTTACAATGTCAATATGTCTGTTGTATATTCACAGCTACTGTTCTATTGGATTGTCCACCTAATGAAGTGAAGTAAACAGGGAAGCTATTACCTACATTTTGGTGAAGAATCAAAAAAAAAAAATCAAAGGCCACAAAAGATTAACAGTAATTTTGTAATAAAATTGGGGTTAGAACCTTTGTCCATGGACTCTAATTCAGTGTTCTTTCTACCACTTTAACTGCGCAGATTGAGAGGTTTGGGTCTAAATGGAATATATTTGAGAACATAAATAGAACATACTATTTGGTTATGTAACACCCCAGCTGCTGGGTCTGGTTTAGCAGAAGCTTGAAGAACAAGAGAAGCTGGTGGGAGGTAGTCAAGTGTATAAAATGAGTTCTGCATCTTGAAATGTTCAGCAAATTTCAACAGAGTGCTTGGGGTATTGACTGGAACAATAATACTTCAGTGTATTATGGGTTTGCATTATTTCTTAACTCCAGTGACAAAAGCCAGCTTTCCTAGCCTTGTGATCTTATCTTCTTAAAAGTACAACCTATCTCCCAACTTGTTGCTTTCTTCATCGATGTCATACACACTTGATGAGACTCTTTCCCTCCTGTGGGTCTCACTCCTTGTCCCATTTCGATCCCTATTAATCTTGACTGCCCCAGGATAATTTCCTTCTGTCTGTTTCTCTGCTAAAACCATTTTGATGTTTTACTGCAGGTACTTTCAATTTCTTGGAAGGAATTTCTAATATATGAATAAACTAATATGTCAGGAGACATTTGTAGATAATAAATGACAATTTACAATTATTTTTGTCTGTTCCACTTTTAACCCTACTTTTTTCACTTTACCTTTAACCTGGGAGTTCTCTTCTCTGATGCTGCTTCTTCTCTCCATTTTACAGCTCATTGGTGACACAGTCTTAACCTGGCTGTCTGTGTGATGTGCATGGGATGTCCTGGGGGACTTTCTCTAGTGAACATATATGATTCCTACTTCTCAGATCACAGAAGTTAACAAACTGCTGACTTTCTTGTGTTTTCAGGCAACAAGAAAAGACGTAGAAGCAGGAAAGGTGTTGAAGATAATAAAAAAGCAATGGAGACAGAGACAAGAAGAAGTAGAGGGAATGAGAGAAGTAGGAGAGTGATATTTAGAGAGAGGCCATACAGAAAGAATGCTGTGCGATCAAGGCATTGACCTAGAGAAGGAAAATAAATTTTGGGTTGTTTAGAGATGATGGAAAGGAAGATTGTAAGAAATTATGAGGAAAAAAAAAAGTTTTCAGAAGGGGCATTACTTTTTCAGTAAAGAGAAGAGGTTATTTGCTGACACAAGTGCCTGGCATTGGGTGTTTAGGAAGACTAGAAATAATCTGAAGTAGTACTTTTGGTAAAGTTGGTCATGGAGTCAACAAAGAAGGCTGTGGAATGGCAAAAGGCAGTAGAAATCAACTTATACTAGCTCTCCCATGCCCAAAGGAGAAAAAAAAAACTATACTCACACTTTATTATTTGTTCCCTTCAGATACTTAGCAAATAACCAGACTAGGAAGAAATGGTAAGAGGAAAAAAAAAACATAAAGAAGATCCATTAGTGGGGACAAGACATATTTTTTCTTTTTTAATTAATTTTATTAATTACAATTTATCACAGATGTAGCCCCTCCCTCATTCCTTCCCAATCTCACCCTGCCTCCCTCATCTCCTCCCATGCCCCTTTTCAAGTTCACTGATAGGGACTTGATAGGGGAAGTCCTCCTCTTCCATTTGACCCTAGCCTATTAGGTCTCATCAGTACTGGCTGCATTGTCTTCCACTGTGGCCTGGTAAGGCTGCTCCCCATCAAGGGAAAAGATATTTTTTCAGTGATGGTGCTAAGTGCCCATTTCTTTAAACCCTCATCCCCACCGCCCTGCTTCATACCCTCAACAGATGGATACTACAACTGTACTCCAAATTTCTGGCCCTTCTGTTCTTCATTCCAACCTTTATTATGCCCTTCACTTTATTGTATTTATGCCTCATTATCTACCTCAGTTATCTATTTATTTATTTATTTTTGTGAACAACCTGAAAGTCATTTCAGATTTTTTTTTTTTGGTATGGCCCTGTGTTGCAACACAGAAACACAGATCTTAGTGTAAGGGAGGCCCCCAGTAATGTTTTGTGAATAAAAGCCATTAGAAGTGATATTACTAAAAAAAAAAAAAAATCTGATTACATCCCCTTCTTGGTTAAAATTCTTAATTTGTATTTTAACATAGGCTTCCATTCCTTCTACGGCCTTATCTTTGTGGCTCCATAGCTTCAGCTCCCACTGGAAGATTCCTCCCTTTGCCAATCTGGATTAGGCCTTGGCTAGGGAAATAAAAACAATATAAGATTCATGGTTAATCATATAGGCATTGGCTAATGAGGTCTAAGTTAAGCCTTATATTCATAATTTGTTAGTTATATGATCTTGGGCTTGCTTGGGTTATTACTTAATGTCACTGTGTCATAATACTTGTACTGTAAAATGAAAGTATTAATACAATTTATTTGTTGTGAGTATAAACCGAACAAAACAATTCAAAACAATTAGCTCATATTCAATATGAATATTCAATAATCATAATAATCAATAATTAGATCTGAAGAAATTACCAGCTGTGACTGTACTATTGTCAACAGGATTGAGAATCACCTAAGAGATAAACCTCTGCACGTGACTGTAAGAGACTTTCTAAATGGGATTAACTGAAGTGGGAAAATCAATCTTAAATGTAGATGGCACTATTTCATAGACTGGAATATAGGACTGAATATAAAGGAGAAAATGAATTGAGGAGTAGTATTCATTGCTTTGTTTCCTGATCATGCATACAGGAGGACCAACCGTTTCACAGCACTGCTGCCATGTATCTTCTGCCATGATGGACTGCATCCTTAAACTGTGAGACAAAATAATCTCTTCCTTTGTTATATTTATTTGTTTGCTTTGTGTGTAAGGGAGTACACACAGGGTACAACACATGTGTGGAGGTTAGAGGACAATTTGAGGAGGTCAGTTTTCCCTTTCCACCTGTGGGTCTGTTGTGTGAAAATTTTTTTTCCTAAGGAAATTCGACACACACATCTATTCACTCCAGATAAGGAGTCCGTGACAGACCAAATTACAGATACCACCAAAGTCTAACTTGGTGAACCAAAAAGTTTTATTGGGGTTTCTTACAGCAGTATGGGTAAGGGGATCTCTTATGGGAGCAGAAATTACTCAAAGACAGCTGCATCACCAAAGCCCACCCCAGCAAGGGTGACAGTTCACAAAGCTGGGAACCTTGGAGCACACTGCATGGCCTGCAGGCAGATCAACAGGCTGGAGGGTGTCCTTTCCAGGTGTCTCACTTGGTCTAAACCTCTTCCAGGCATCTCAGCTCTTTTCTGCTTCTTTCAGGCAAGTGGTCTGGTCTCAGAGTCTTCACAGCTCAGTTTGTCTGTTATTTTTGGCAGCTTGGATTGTCTGAGATTCTTCTTTGCAGCTTCTCTCTGCTTACTCTGGTAGTGAGGGTTCTAGTTTCAGGGACTTCCTGAAGCTTTTTTTTTTTTTTTTTTTTTTTTACCTTTCTGTTTTACTTTCCTGCAGACTGGAATGTTTCATTCTCAGAGGAAACTGTTATACAACAAGGTCTCCAGACTGAATTTAGGTTGTTAAGCTTTGTTTGCTTTGAAGAAATCAGGCCTCATTTCTAGCTATTTGCTGAAGCTAGAAACTTTTATTATTATTATTATTTTTTTGGTGGAGGATTCATTTGTTTGTTGTTTTTTCACGACAGGGTTTTTCTGTGTAGCCCAGGCTGTTCTGGAACTCACCATGTAGATCAAGGTGGCCTTGACTCAGAGAGATCTGCCTGCTTTAGAATGTTGGTCATATTGAAAACGTTAATAATGGCAATATTGCATCATGTGCACAGATAATAATGTGCTTCTTTCCAAACTGCTAAAAGGCAATAGCATTTTCACCAAGAAAAGATGGTAAGTTGGTGAGGTGGTGCTATATTTGCTAGCTGGAATGGCTCTATAACATAAGTATACAACTCACTGAATATGAGCAATTGCTACTTTTCAATTAAAATTCTTTTAAAAACCTTTTTCTTGGGGCTTGAGATAAGAGTTTAATTGGTGATATGTTTGTCTAGAAAACACAGGGCCCTGGATTTGTCCCCTAGCACAACATAAACCAGCACAGTGCTGCATGCATATCATGTCAGCACCAGGAGGTAAAGGGCAAAGGATTAAGAACTCAAGGTACACCAAGGACCATCTATGGATATAACCTAGAACTTCTGCTTGGATGTGGCCCGTGGTAGCTCAGTAACCAAGTAGTTTTCCAAAGTAAGGGGAACACGGGACTATTTCTAACAGGATCTCAAGGGCAGGCTGTTTGACAACCCCCCAGGGGAGGAGCAGTCTGTTAGGCCACAGAGGAGGACTTTGCAGCCAGCCCTGAAGATACCTGATAAAACAGGGTCAGATGAAAGGGGAGGAGGTCCTCCCCTATCAGTGGACTTGGAAAGGGGCAGGGAGGAGACCAGGGAGGGAGTGTGGGGTTGGGGAGGGAATGAGGGAGCGGGATACAGCTGGGACACAGAGTTAACAAAATGTAACTAAAAAGAAAAAAAAAAAAAAAGAACTCAAGGTCACCCTTAGCTGTATACCAAATTTGAGGTCAGCCTGGGATACATAATATCCTGTCTCAAACAAGCAAACAAACAAAAAACTTTTCTGTCATTTAACAAATTACAAATTAAAGGAAGAGCAACTCTAAAATATAATAGTACTCATTGCAATAATTCTCAGTCCTTTAGACATACTAACTTCCCAAATCCAGAAGTATTTTCTGTTTTATGTTCCAGTACCATCAGAGCATATGCAGTTTCGATCCTCGGCGGACATACCCAGTTCTCAGAAGCAGAGGGAGGGAAAAAGGAGTCTCTTTGCCAAGACCTGGAGCTTCTAGGGCTTCAAGCCTTGGTCTCTTTTGGGTAGGAGGAGAGTGGTGAGGGTTTTCTGACTCCCTTTACCCAGCCATCCATTCATTGTTCATTCCCTCAGTGTGTGTTAAGTGACCTGGTGTGTGCTGAGCTCTCAGTAAAGGAGCATAATATTCTGCATCCAGATCTGTTAGGGGATGTTTGGAACTTTAAAAGTTAAAAGATTAAGAGCTGGTGTGGACAACATCTGTGACAGCGAGTGGGGTAGTCAGTGAAGTGAGCCAGAAAGGAGCTTTATTTTCTCAAATCATTCAAAGTCCCTTTTCTTTCTTTTACTTGTTGAGTTTCACACACTGAAGGTCTAGGAGGGAGTGACTACAGGAGCTCAGAGGTCACTGGCATACTGAGCTGTGCCCAAGACTGTACCTTGAATACCAATGACAATTGTTAGAGCATAGTGTTTCAGCTCCTGGCACAAAAATTTAATCCTGGACTGGCTACTGAGGGGCCCCTGCCAGCTGCTGGCTCCAAAGTTGGTTTTGGCTCTGGGCGGGATATGTGGAAGTTGGGGGCCAGACAGTTCACTCAGCTCAGCAGCTCCTATTGATCTCCAGGGCTCTTTTGTCTCCTCCTTCCAGTGGAAGCCTCTCCTCCTGCTCCCCCTCTCTCCCTCTGCTTTTCAGGCTCTTCCGTTTTGCTCTTCTGCTTCTAATGAACTGAAATCTCCGCGAGCCGCCACAGCTCTGGTAGTTTTATAACACTGTCCTTTCTCTTTCTGCATTTGTCCGGTCAAGGGTGTCTTTGCCTGAGGTCGGAATGGTGCTGTTAGTCCTGGCGATGATTGCATAGCAACACAGAGCTGCTCGGAGAGGGGAGGAGGAGGAGGAGGAGAAGGAGAAGGAGGATAGGGAGGTGGGAGAGACAGAGGGAGAGTGTGCACACAGCAGCTGTCGGCATCCCTGTCTGAGGGACTTCTTTGCTGATTCACAGAGGCGGCCTAGCCAGGGCCTCCCAGCTACCGCTTGCTTCGCAGACCTGACGGAATCAGAAGGTAGGCCACGGAGAAATTATTTCCAAACCCTGCCCTCGTTCAGCTGGCTGAAATAAGGGAAGCCTCAAGGATACTGTCTAAGGGGGTGTCTGTATGTCTGTTCTTATCTGCCTGCATGTGCCTTTGGGGGGAACACTTGCATTAAAAATGCTTCTAATGAAATAGCCACTGATTGGATTCATAAAGGAGAAAAAAGATACCCAAGAATAGTAACTCAAGACAATTGGAGCAATTGTGATTGTTTCTTTGATAAGAATGGGCTGTTTATTTATTTATTTTAGATTTATGTTCAAGAGTAGATTTACTGGTGAGAGGGAAGGGGTGTGTGTGGTCAGCATTTGCTGAAAAGAAAAGAGAAGCAACACTGGACCTCCAATTTTCTGAGCTAATGAGTATTCTGGCCAGGTGACAGGACATAGGAGTTCTTCCCTGAAGTAAACTGGGCTCAGGCCTCAGAGCCCTGGGTGAAGGGCTCATGACATCTCAGCACTGACTTCCTGAACCCCCTCATTTTCCCTGGTGCAGTTTCTCCATTGTCTGTTCTCTTTTCTGATTCCCTCTCTCCCTCCTGAACCTCACAGGCACCTTTTACCTCTCCAGAGCGTAGTTTGGACTGATTTGAAATAGAGCTTACTTCTCTAGGTTCCAACACCCCATTTCCTCACACACTCTCTGTCTCCCAGCCTCTGGCCAAGTGCCAAGCCTGATATAGGGGCCTGGGACTATATGAGTCAATATGGTGTATCCTTCTTTTAATAGATATAGGACAGAGCTCATGGGTCCCAAGCAGGTGAGATGGCTGGGATGGGGAAAAGAGATCTTAAGTAAAGAGATCTAGTGTTAGCTTCTATTGAGAACATGGTACATACTGTAAGGAAAATAACATATTTTTCTGCTTTCCTTTCAATTGTTCAAAAGAACAAGGACATTAAAAATCTTCATGTATAGACTTTTCCAAAGTAATCTTTGTTTATAAATGAAAGACCCCCAAGTATGTCAGCTTCTAAGAAAGTCTAGAGGAAGCCACAAACCTGAGCAGATTCTTCTGAGATTTGAGTAGGGAGATGGTTCTAAGAAATATCAGTGTTGGAAGTTGAAGTTAATGGCTTATTCCTGAAAGAGGATGGAGCTGCTCCTTCCCTGGATGATCAGGTCTTTCTGCCTCCAAGAGCTTACTCCTGCCAACTCTTGGTATGGTGTGAAGGCATGAAGAAAGAAACTTGCAACTTCTGGGTTAGGCCCTAGCTGTGTGGCTCTGAGCTCCCACCAGGAATAGCTTTCAGCTCTGCTGTCACTTAAAGGAGGGGAGCTTGGCCTGAAGCAGCACACTTAGGGTAGGCCCAACATTTAGATGTAAAGAACACATTTAGGACACAGCTTTCCCATCCCATATGCTCATAAGCTTCTGGTTCAATATGCCACAATGCCTGTGAGGTAAAGGTTAGATCTCATTCCTGAAGGTGAGAAGATAGGTTTCTATACTGATAAGGTATTCACTGAGAGAAACCTACTCAGTGGATGTTACAATATATAACTACAGTCTTCCCTTGCAAAGGAGTCTAGTATTTTTTATCCTTTTCTTACATTTTAATTTGTTTCATGTGCATGTGTGAGAGAGGAGCATGTGACATAACTCTCACATGGAGGTCAGAGGACAACTTGCAAAAGTCACTTCTACTCCTTCTACCATGTGGGTTCCAGGGATCAAACTTGGGTCCTCAGGCTTGGCAGCAGGTGCCTTTACCCACTGAGCCATCTCACCAGTCCTTCCAAAGGATTCCAAACACTGACAGCTAAAATAGTAAGGAAGTCTTTCTAGGACAACAGTTTTAGGAGAATGTTAATAGATTCTGATTTAAAGTGTGTGTGTGTCGAGGGGGGGAACAATGTTTTGGAAATGCTTTTTCACTGAATTTTCTTCTTAGAGAGTAACAGTATACATAAAGGACATTAAAGGCTCTGATGAGTACTACTGTGAATAAATCTGAAATTTTTTTGACACGGGAAATACTTGAGCATTTTACAGGGATGGGTTTAGCAGTTGCTGCTAACTAGCAAATTAATCAACAGGACAAACAAAAAACTTGAAGGAAGCAGTCATCTGAAAACAAAAATCTATAAGACAATCTGCTCCACTATTTAATTTTTAAATATGCAAACCCAAGAAATTAATAAAATTGTTCTCTTTCGTATAGCTAAAAGATTGTCTCCTGACCCCTGGCTGACTACACCCAACTGCTAGGTCTCTAGCAGTTTCCTCCTGTGGAACTAGTCCTGGGAAAATGAAGAAGATTTAAGGAACAACTTTCTAAGTTTTGAATGCAACATCTGTATTTACTAAACTGCATTTAGTGTCTTGTTATATTCGACAGTGATCAGCTTTCTATTTAGCATGGGATTTGTTGCATTTTAAAAAGCACTGTGTTATGAAATATTTGTACATTCAAAATAGCATAATGAACACAGTATATACATTGTTATGGACATAATCTGGACATAATATGATGTCCAGGTTAAAAAAAGACATTACCAATAGAGTCTATTTTTCCATAATTAAAATTCCACAATGACCTGATTATTTGTGTTTATTTTTTTTCATTTTTTCATACTTTAATCCTTACCATATATGTATGTGTGTGTGTGTGTGTGTGTGTGTGTGTGTGTGTGTGTGTGTATTTAAGGAACATAATCAGATGCCTCATGTATTTTAAAAGTTTGTAAGTTTTATATCAATGGTATTCAGTGATGTATGTATTATTCTGAAACTTGTTTATATAGTCGATAATATACTTGTGAAATACACCGATATTGTAATATGTGCCTCTAATTGACTCAGTTTTAATAATGTGTTTATGAGCATAAGAACTATTTATCTATCTATTCTGTTACTAGTGGGTGTTTAGACCATCTCCAGCTTGCAGCTATGACCATTAGGGCTTCTGTGTTCATTCTTGGATAGTTGAGTTTGGGTGAATGCTTCTGTCAGGAAGATTATCTGTAGTGGAATTACCCTCTTACAAAATATGAGCAGCAGCATCTTTAAGAGACATTGTCAATTCCTTCTCCAAAATGGCTTACCAACTTACATTCTCACTAGTAGTGTAGAAAAATTACATTTTTATTGAGTGTGTTGGCTCTTAGAATTAAATTGTCACCCATGGGGATGTATCTTTAGGCTTTTGAGTGGGAGATAAATTTTATTTCTCAAAAAATGCTTGATAAGTCTTTTCTTAGGAACACATTTCCTTGTTCCCACCTACCTATTAAGGGGTTGCTTAGATGATCTCACAGGTCTCTTCCAGTTTGGCAGTTGGAGTTTCTCTGACTTTTTTTAAGTCGGGTATATCTGAAGTAGAAACTTGGCTTTGGCTCTAGTGCAGGAAATGATTTTAGGAACACATACATAGTGTGTGCCTCCTCTCTTATTATCATGTTGTCTAGTAGAAAAGCCACATTGTGAGAAGGAAGGTGCTCAGGCCATCTCACCTTGGACTGAGGCAGGGAGTCTGTAGCTGCAGGAAGACTCCCCATTGTTTCCTACACATGTCCATCTTAATACTGCATGTTTTTTTTTTCCTCCTGAGAATAACAAACGTTTTGTTAAAAATGGGGGAGGGTGTAACAAAAAAGAATTTTACTCCCCAAAAGTGCCAATGAACAGTTAGCTGTAGACTTGTCTAGGCTTCCTTTCTGCATATATTCACACATAGATTTGTAAATGTGTTTACAAAATTGGACTTTTAACAAGCATACCATTCTAATAGTTGTTTTCTTTGACTAAATATATATACATACATATATACATATACATACATGTATATATATACATATACACACATATGTATATATGTCTGTCTGTCTGGCATCTGTAGTAGTTTTTTTGTCAGCCTGACACAAGCTAGAGTTACCTTGAAGGAACAAACCTTCACTAAGATTTCTTGATTAATGATTGATAGATGTGGCAGAGTTCAACCCACTGTGGGCAGTGCACCCCTGGGAAGAGGGCCCTATATAAGAAAGCAGGATGAGGAAGCTCTGATGAACAAGCTAGAAAGCAGCTTTTCTCCATGGCTTCTGTTTCAGTTCCTGCCTCCAGGTTCCTTCTTTGAGTTCCTGTCCCCACTCTCCTTCATAAGAAGTTGTAAGGTGAAGTAAACCCTTTCATTCTCAAGTCCTTTTGGTTATAGTGTTTATCACAACAGCAGAAAACAAATCAATACATCATCTGATAAGTCAGTGCATATAAAGCTACATCTTTTTAGCAGCTACATAACATTCCTGTATGAGTGGCTACAATAGATAACATTTGTGGACTTGTTAAACAGCAAAAAGTATGAGTTAACTGCTTGCAGCAAGGCAATGGGGCATAAATTTCTTTTCCATGACTACGGACTGCTCCCCTCAGTCCTGGGATTAAAGATATTCACTACCATACTGGACCTAAAATAATTTTTAATTAAATTTTTATTTTTTATATTAATTACAATTTATTCACTTTGTATCCCAGCTGTACCCCCTTCCTCATTTCCTCCCATTCCCATCCTCCCTCCTTCATCTTTTCCCTATGCCTCTCTCCAAGTCCACTGATAGGGTAGGTTCTCCACCCCTTCCATCTGATCTTAGCTTATCAGGTCTCATCAGGACTGGCTGCATTGTCCTCCTCTGTGACCTGGCAAGGCTGCTCCCCAATGGAGGGGGTGGTCAAAGAGCTTGCCACTGAATTCTTGTCAGAGACAGTCTCTGTTCCCATTACTGGGGTATCCACTTGGACACTGAGCTGCCATGGACTATATCTGAGCAGGGGTTGTAGGTTATATCCATGAATGGTCCTTGGTTGGAGAGTCAGTCTCAGAAAAGACCCCTGTGCACAGATATTTTGGTTCTGTTGCTCTCCTTGTGGAGCTCCTGTCCTTTTCAGGCCCCACTATCTCCTCCTTCTTTCATAGGATTCCCTGCACTCTGCCCAAAATTTGGTTATGAGTCTCAGCATCTGCTTTGATACCCTGCTGGGTAGAGTCTTTCAGAGGCCCTCTGTGTTAGGCTTCTGTCCTGTTTCGTTTTCTTCTTCTTCCACTGTCCATCCCATTTGTCTTTCTGAATGATGATTGATCATCTTACCCAGAGTCCTCCTTCTGGCTTAGCTTCTTTAGGTGTACTGATTTTAGTATGTTTATCCTATATTATAGGTCTAGTATCCACTTATGAGTGAGTATATACCATGTGTGTCTTTAATGGTTTTAATTGTAATAGAATTATATCACTTTCCCTCCTCCCTTTCCTCCCTCCAGCCCTTCCTAGCTAATCTCCTCGGAACCCATTCTATGTTTTCCCCTACTTTCAAGTTGATAGCCTCATTTTCTTTATTATTGTTAATATGTATATTTAATTTATGGCATTTTCATACATGTACATAATGTATTTGAATCTCAAACACACGCACATTCACACACATACATACACACACATACACACACACAGGTATGTATGCTACTGTCTCTTGTTCCCCACCCTCTTCCTCTAATCCCCTTCATCTTCTTAACCAGCTACCCTTCTCTGCTTGCTAGGGGACCAGTCACAACAATGCCTCACAGTGTGGGTTCTAGAATTTACAGAGACAACATCACATAATGGTGAAGAACTACCTGAGTACAGATTTGAGCTCTTTGCTACATGTTTTCAGTATGACTGAACAAGTTACTTTCTGTCTGTGTGCCTGTGTTTTCATTGCATGTGGAAGACAACAGAAACAACTGTTTTATAGGATTGTTGTGAGGATTATATATGTCAACATTTAATTAATTCCTTAGAATGAACATATATATTTAAATATTACATTTTAATTGAAAATTATTAAATATAAATATTAAATATCTTAAATTACATATATTTAATAATGTTCAATATAATATATATAATGTTCATTCATATGTATATACATATATAGAGAGAGATAATTTGGTAGATTGTTTTTTCTTTCTTTTATTTTTCTTTTTGCTTTGATGGTCTCCTTGTGGGGCTCCTGTCCCCTCCACAGACTTCTATCTCTCCCTTCTTCCGTAAGACTCCCTGTGCTCTGTCCAAAGTTTGGCTGTGAATCTCTGCATCTGGTTTGATCCCCTGCTGGGTGGAGTCTTTTAGGGGACATCTGTGATAGGCTCCCATCCTGTTCCATCCCAGAGCCTACTCTTAATCTAGATAATTCCTCACTGCCAGGTGAGTCTAGCTTCAGCCAAACTGGCCATTAACAGAAGCCTTTACAGGCTTCCATGGCATCGTGAAGGAAAGTGGGGAAAAATGTGAAAATTGCTCCTTTGAAATACTTAATATATTTACATGGTTAAAATTCAAAAAGTATAAAAGGATATTGAGTTTAAAACCCATATTTCTAAGTTGAAGAGATGGCTCATTAGTTACGAGCACTTGTTGATCTTGCAGAGGTCCTTGGTTCAGTATCCACATACAGCTTACAACTGTTTGACCTCCATGCACATCGGAAACACACATGGTACACATACATATATACAGGCAGACATTCATACACATAAAAAACAAACAAACTAATAACATATTTTCTACTGGTGACTAGATTTTTTATGGTATGGTTTATATTATTTTTCAGTCTGGTCTGTGATTATATGGGGATGTACTTATAAGTCAATATATTCTTGTAACTTCAATGTATTTTACACGTATGTCCAATACAGTTTTTTTAATAAGCATACTACTTTTTTTAAGGGAGAAAATATCAAAGGTGTGGGAGAGATTTTCTTTACAACAGCCATTCAGTTCCCTTATCCAGTAGTAACAAATTATTTTACATACTTTCAAAAGATATTTTATTGCATATACAAGGGCATATTTTCATTTTTGTGAGCAAATGAAGACTAACAATCTTAACTTATTTTTTGCTTTTTTTTAAAAGTTTTTACTTTATGAAAATATATTTTAACTGTATACAGTATCACATGTCAATAATTTCAGCTTCTTGGGAGGCTGAAGCAGTAAGATCTGAATTTCAAGGCCAGTCTGATAAACAGTACAACTTTGTCTTAAAAATGAAATGGCTAGGGATGTAGCTCAGTGATAGAGCACTAACCTGCATGTGTGAAACACAATCCCCATTTACACACAGACACACACACACATACACACACACAGTCAAGGGCCCTGAATAGGTTCAGTTATATCTCAGCATGTTCATCTGAAAAAAATTATAATTCTGCCATGGGCAGCCTTGCCAAATTATGCTAAAAATCTTTTTTTCTGTTTGCTTGATTGTTTTTGTTTATTTCTTTGTTTGAGGCAGAGTCTCACTCATCTTAGCCTGGCGTTAAACTGCTATGTACTCAAAAACAACTTTGAAATCTCCATCCTCCTCTCTGTTTCTCCTATGTGCTGAGATTATAGGCATGGACCGCAGTGCCTGGCTTTTGGGTAGAAGATCTTGAAAGACAGTTTAGCAGGCTTCAAGTTCATTCTGTACAGACAATGTGAATAATAGTGTTTTGATGCCTGCCAGTCTTAAACACATATTTGACAGAATAGCAAAATAAGTCCTAAACCATTGTGCTCATGAACACACAGTAGCTGTGGTTACCTAACAAGGCCTGCACAAGATAGGGCTCTTAAACATTCAATCATAAATGAAGGAGGGGCTCAGGAGGCCCACTCCTCCTTGAGGACTTACTAATGGCGCTAATGGTTGCTTAGGGGAGAAGGAGTTATTTTCTTCAGTGATGTAGTCACTGGTTAGTTGCCTATGCTCTAGTAAATAAACTCCTACATGTGTTTATGCAAACTACCCTAATTAAACTTGTGAGGTTCTCCAAACTACAAAACAAATCAAAAGACAAAACAAAAGTAGGGAGAGAATTGGGAAGAAAAGATTGACCTGGAGGGAGAGTCGGTAATAGGGAGTGAATGCGATCAACATACATTATACACATGTATGAAATTGTCAATGGATAATAAATCTAAATAAAGCTTAGATAGGTGAAATGACTTAAGGTCATAAAACAAAAGGCTGAAAACAGAGCTTCCTGATGCTGGGAACAGATTCCTTTCTGTCTATGTTATGATTAGCTATGAATTCATTTTAGGGGGAAGGAATTTGAGACAGAGTATCTCTTTTTTGTAGCCTTGGTTGTCTTGGAACTCTCTATAGACCAGGCTGGCCTTGAACTCACAGCAATACACCTGTCTCTGCCTTCTGAGTGCTGAGATTAAAGGACAGCATTACTGTGACCCAAAAAGTATGATTTTTTTAAAATCCTCAGTTTTATCCTGTCTGTTGACAGGATAGCAGAAGAATAATAAAGAAAGCATTAATCTGTAAAGAACTCTGGTTGGGGGCACTTGCTGTATAGAAAAGACTGGCCTTTAACTTGTGGCAATCTTCCTGCCTCTGCCTCCTCAATGCTGGAAATACAGGCAAGTGTCACTGCACTATATTTGGTACAAAGTCACTCTCAAAGTAGTTCACAAAAGAAGAAATGCTGGTGACTATGTTGTTGATTATTAATATTTATTATTGATTTATCTTTTAGTTATACAGCATTTATTCCTAAACCAGCTGTATACCCAAATCACCACACAGAGACTAGGATGCATTTAGTTAACCTAGAACACAGTGCTGGGAAACAATTGCTCCATCTTAAACCTCCAAGCCCACATAACTCCCTTCCATTCAGATTTCCCATATTATACTTGCTTTAATCATATCTTAGGTCTGGTTCATCTCTCTTCGTGGTTCCATGTCCTTTCCTCTCTGATCTCTCTCCTCTGACTCCTCCCACTTGCTTCTTTCTACTCCTCTCTGGACCAGGATGTCTCACCCTATTATCTCCATTGCTCAGCATTGGCTGGTGGTTTTATTGACAATACAGAGAACTAATGGTGGTGTGTTTACACAAACTTGAGACAGGTGATGCTTAGAATAAACATCACAATGCAATGTCCAGATTGAAACCAGATAGCGGGGTAGAGAAATCAGCATTTGAATGCACAAGGGTAAATTATATATATTCCACAAGAACAATATACCAACATGACTACTAAAATGTGTGTGGAGGGTCCACATTTCTAGTGATTAAGGAAATGCAAAGTAATCAGCCAGATACCAGGTTTTTGTTTTTTGTTTTTTGTTTTTTTTTTTGCTCACAAAGTTGGCAAAAAAAAAAAAAAGGAATACTTTTATTGCTGGCAAGTTGCTAGGAAGTTGGCACACTCATACATTGCTTGTGGCAGTATAAACCAATGCAACTTTTTTCTAGAATGTTTTAAATATACCTGTGAAAAGCCCAAAACTGTTTTTTTAACCTTTATTCCAGGAATTCTCTCTTTCAGGATATTATGCTGATAATCACAATTATGTACAAGGTCATTCATTGCAATTTGACTTCTAAACCAGAACTATAAATATATGTCCAACTGTTAAAATAAATTATGCTGTATCAATTTAATGAAATAGAGTGTGCGATGATAATTACAGCTCTTAGTCATGTCTCACTATCAGAAGTATGTTAAGTCGTATAAATTCATAATTACTTTTAATAATTAAAAGAATTACACAAGGTCAGTATCATTCTTATACCCATTTTACAGACAAGAACACTGATGCTCCAAGAGATAATGATATTCCAGGCCACACTGTTGGTAGTTAAAGAGTGTGAGTTCACTCTGGGTTTGGTCCAATGACCTTACCCACAGCACTCTGCAGTTTTAAGAAATCATGTTTTGATTGGGACTACAGCAGTTAATTACATGCAGAGCTTGGAATATTTTCTCATTCTCTTTTGGTTAGCTTTGAGGTTGCTGATAAGACACAGGATATTTTCTGATGTGTTTGCTTTTGTAGGGAAGTGGTAGTTTCATGAAAGCTTTTACAATTGTTTGTTTAGTTTGTGTTCTTGAGTTCTTGACTTCAGTTTGCCTGGGAGAGGATCTTATTTTTGTCATGCTTTATTTTGGGTTCCAAATGTCTCTGGAATTTGCATCTATTTCTCTAAATATGGGGATATTGCTTGTTTGTTTTTGAGGCTGGGTTTCTCTGTGTAGCTCTGGCTATCCTGGACTTGCTCTGTAGACCAGGCTGGCCTCAAACTCACAGAGATCACCTGCATCTGCCTCCCAGAATGCTGGGATTACTGGAGTGCACCACCACGCCTGGCTGATGTGGGGATTTTTATGACATTATTTTGTTAAATAGATTCTCAGGAGGCTCTGTTTTTATCTCCTCTCCTCTCCTATGGATTCTTAGATTTGTTTTTGTTTTTGTTTTTGTTTTGTTTTTTTGACCCAGAATTCTTGGTAGTTGTGGCCATGATCATCTTCCGTCCTTCCTTCCTTTCATTTTTTTCTTTCTTTTTTGAGACAGGATCTTTCTACATGTCCTGGAACTTACTATGTAGAACAGTCTGGCTTCAAACTCACAGCGAATCTGCCTACCTTTGACTCCTGAGTGCTATGTGCTTTTTTCTTATTGGTGTAAAATAGAGCTTGTAAAATAGAGTTTCATTGACATTGTCCTCCATTGCTGATACTCTTCTGCTATGTGAGTCTATTGGTGATGTTTTTCACTATTTTTTTAAATTTTGATTTATTGAATTTTAATTTCCAACATTTTATTATTAAATTTATTTATTTATTGGGGGGGTGTTGAGAATTGGTTTTCTCCATCTACTGAGTATTTCCCTTTTATCAAACCCAGGTTGTCAGACTTAGCGACAAGCACCTTAACTCACTAGACCATCTCATTGGCCCCATTTCTATCATTTCTATGTTATGTTTTCCTGTTTTTTAAAAACTCAGCTTCCTTGCTGAATTTTCCCTTCATGTTACCTATGCTTTCTTGCATAGGTCTTGGATTAGAGTCATGTATGTATTTGTAGCCTCTTTGAGGTCACTGATCATCTTTCCTAGTAAACTTTTGTAATCTTTATGTAATATCTACTCATTTCCTTTATCTTTTAATTCAGTAACTGAGGAGCTGCGCTCTTTTGGATGAGTCATGTTGCCTTGATTTTTTTGTGTGTGTTTTCTGTGATTAGATTTGCACATCTGCTCATTAATTTGCACGTCTCATTAATTTTACTCAGAGATATTTTGGTTGAGCAGCCTCTTTTTCAGTTCCCTAGGACAACTCAGAGTGAAGGGTTCAGTTCCCTAGAACAGCTCAGAGAGGAGAAAACAAAATGATTGTGGATGGGGATTCTGCTTCCCTTCCCCTCATCAGAGAGCCACATGGCTGAAGCTTGTTCAGTTTAGAGTACTCTAGTTGGTACAATTCTTATTGTTTTCTCTGTGCTTTCCAGGTTTACTATCACTCACTGCCTTCATGCATTCCTAAAGCGCTTCTTCTCCTCTCTTTTAAATAGGCCATTTTTAGCTATTCTGACTCTTCTTTACCTGGTTACATGCAACCAGTTTCATGTTGTCTTAGTTAGGGTTTTATTGCTGTGAAGAGACACCATGACCACAAATCTTAGAAAGGAAAACATTTAATTGGGGCTGGTTTATAGTTTCAGAGGAGGTTTAGACCATTATCATCATGGCAGGAAGCATGACAGCATGAAGAAAGGCATGGTGCTGCAGAAAGAAACGAGAGCACTACATCTTGATCCACAGGCAGCAGGAAGAGAACTGACTTGAGTTTCTGAGACCTCAAAGCCTGTGCTCTACATTGACAAACTTCCTCAAACAAGGCCACACCCAAGTATTCTAACGCTCGAATCTGTGAGGGCCACTCCTATTCAGACAACACATGTCCTTTAGATCACCTAGAACTTACAAATATTTATTTTTCAAAGACAAATCTATTAGTAATGGCTATTTTGGGGTTGTGGTTACATGGTAGCCTATTTTCAGTTCCAGCCTACAATTTATTTCACATTTTCCAATTTTCTGTTAAAGAAATTAGTGATAGAGCTCTTGCCTAGCATTTGAAAGGCGCTGGGCCCTGCCCCCAGCACTGCAAGTAAATAAATAAATAATTTTCAATGAAAAAGTTTTTAAGGGCTACAAATGTAGTTCTGCAGTATAGAGCTGACCAAGTATGCACAAGTTCCTGGATTCAATTGCTAGCACCACGGAATAAAAATTGAGTTTTAAAGAAATGAATTACTTGTGAATTCAACAAAAATAAAAACATTTTGGACTGGAACTCACTATGTAGGTAAGGCTAGCCTTGAACTCTTCAGAGATCTACCTGCCTCTGCCTCCTGAGTTCTGGGATTAAAGTTTACACCACCAAATCCAGTTCAATACATTATATTTCATCTTATCTTTTCCTGTTGATGTGTTGGGAATCCTATTTTTAGCCATCCTTTCAGAAATATCTTTGTGGATAGAAAGCTGTAGTTGTGTAATTGCCAGAATTTTTTTCCTGTTTATTTATTTATTTTTAAATTTATATTACAGTTTATTTACTTTGTATCCCAGCTGTAGTCCCCTTCCTTGTCCCCTCCCAATCTCACCCTCTCTCCCTTATCTCCTCCCATGCTCCTCTCCAAGTCCACTGAGGGGAGGACCTCCTCCACTTCCATCTGACCCTAGCCTATCAAGTCTCATCAGGACTGGCTGCATCATCTTCCTCTGTGGCCTGGTAAGGATGCACCACACAGAGGGAGGTAATCAAAGAGCCAGCCACTGAGTTCATGTCAGAGACAGTCCCTGTCAGGAATTTTTAACTCTGACAAAGTGACCTTTATACTACAAACTTCAGAATTCGTAGTTGTATTCCATTTTGGGACCATAGACCCTTGAAGAAGAGAGAAGGATATTTGATCCACAAAGTCTACAGATGTCTAAATATGTTAAGTGTTTTTCTCATTCTGTAAATTCTAAAAGTACAGCTACTATTATGGGTGTGAAGTGGGTGAAGTGAGACTTTTTGTTTCATCCTAGGAAGGGACCTTTATATATAAAATGTTGTGAACTGGTGGAAGAGAGTCGAAAAATGGTCACTGTTTAATCATCACCACCAGGAATCAAAGATTATTTCTTCTCCTTTGGAGAAGGGTTTATTTTAGCCACACATTAAAAGAGATCCCCTTTATCATTTGCAAGTATCATCTTTGCTGCTTATCTCCATGTTGTATTCATTTATTAAGCCATCATTTGGTTCGTGCATCTGATTTTTTGCGCATATATCTTCTTTTCAAAACTCATCAATCCTGATATGTGAAGCTGAATGTCCTGGGCATAGCTGATTATGTAACATTGCCCTTGCCCCTTATCACACCAAATGTGTTCTTTTTCCTCTTGCTGTTAGCAATGTAACCTACTTGCTCCGAAATTAGAAATTTTGACTCCTTTACCGTCCTTACCTTTCACATCTAATTGGCCACTGAGTCCCAAACATTTTACCTCTTCGACGAATCTCAAAGCTTGTCGTCTGCTCATGAATCCCACCTACCTATTTTTTATATACTAACTTCTCAGCATGTTCTTCCCCTGGGAGAATCATCACACAAGGCAAGCAGAGGAAAATCTGGCCATGTCACTTTTCTGCTTAAAATCTTCAGTGCCCCCTTGTTGTCTATAAGATAAAAGCTAGAATCTTTTGTTTGGGACATGGCCCAATCTGATGCCTATCTTGGTTTTTGCTCACACTACATATTTTTTTTTTTTTAATTTGTGGTTTGGAAAATTCTTTTTTATCTTTTCTACCTAATACAATCTCACTTCTATTTCATGATTCATCTAAAGGATGAATCTAGGAAATTTTCTTAACATGGCCAGGAAGAATTCACCTTGTCTTCATCTCTTTCTTTCCTCTATCTCATCACTATTTTTAATATTAATGCACATAACAATTTATGGTCTTCCTTCTCCCTGTTTGTTTTCTCTGTACATGAACTCCTTGGGGCAGGCACTGTATCTTTTCCCTCTTTGTGTCTTCTAAACTCTAGCTATACTAAACTCACTATTACCTGAATATGCTTTGCCTTTTTGTTACATCAGCCTTAAATAATGCCTTTCTCCCTAGCTCTCCTTTTCTACCTAGACAAACTACTGTACCTTCAGTGCTTATCTCAAATGTATTATCTTTGAAGTGTGTGTGTGTGCATGCGCGCATGTGTGCGTTCACATGCAAGCACGCGGGAACACTGAGCATATGCTTGAGTGCATGAATTTCTATGGAAGCTAGAGGTCAATCTCAGGAACCCCCTCTTTTGGAGACAGGGTCTTTCATTGGCCTGGAGTTCACCAAGTACACAAGGCTAGTTAGCTGGAGAGCCCCAAGGATCTGCCTGTCTCCTCCTCCCCAGTGTTGGGATTAAAAGCACATGCTATCATTTGCAACATTTTTTTTAATTGTGTGTTCTGGGGATCAAATTAAAGTCCTCATGCTTATGTAGCAAGCACTTAACTGAATGATTTATCTCCTCAGGCCCTCAAATGCAGTCTCTCTGAATCTGGGTAGTCATGGGTATGTTTTTTGCTCCCCTAACCTAGTCTAGCCATAATTATAGCATTTGACACGTGAGTGTTTTATTTTAATTATTAGCTTATCTAGGTGCCTCTCCAACCTGTCTCATAGTAATTCATCTTTGTGACTTTAGCACAAAACATAATAGGTAACAATAAATACTTCCTTGGCTAATAATTAATCTTTGATGGTGCACAGTAGCCTATTATTGTAGGTCAGTTATCTATAGATAGTTATCTGCATGGCTAGCTGATCCATGCAGCATTAGGAGGCACTAACTTCATTGGCTTTTTCTTTCTTTTTTTTTAAAGTTAAATTTTTACTTTTCATATTAATTACATTTTATTCACTTTGTATTCCAGCTGTAGCCCCTCCCTTTTTCCCTCCCAATCCTATCATCCCTCCCTCATCCTCTCCCCTGCTCTTCTCCAAGTCCACTGATAGGGGAGGTCCTCCTCCCCTTCCATCTGACCTTAGCTTATCAGGTCTCATCAGGACTGGCTACATTGTCCTCTGTGGCCTGGCAAGGCTGCTACCCCATGGGGGGGTTGTCGAAGAGCCAGCCACTGAGTTCATGTCAGAGACAGTTCCTATTCCCCTTACTAGGAAACCCACTTGGACACTGAGCTGCCATGGGCTATATCTGAGCAGGGGTTGTAGGTTATATCCATGAATGGTCCTTGGTTAGAATATTAGTCTCACAAAAAGATCCCTGTGCCTAGATATTTTGATTCTGTTACTCTCCTTGTGGAGCTCCTGTCCTTTCCAGGTCTTACTAACTCCCTCTTCTTTTATAAGATTCCCTGCACTCTGCCCAAAGTTTGGTTAAGAGTCTCAACATCTGCTTTGATACACTGCTGGGTAGAGTCTTTTAAAGGCCCTCAGTGGTAGGCTCCTATCCTGTTTCCGGGTTTCTCCTTCTTCCAATGTCCATCCCATTTGTCTTTCTGAGTGAGGACTGATAATCTTACCCAGATAATCTTACCCAGACTGATAATCTTACTGATAATGCTTAGCTTCTTTAGGTGTACAGATTTTAGTATGTTTATCCTACATTATAGGTCTAGTATCTACTTATAAGTGAGTATATACTGTGTGTGTCTTTCTGCTTCTGGGATACCCCACTCAGTATGATCCTTTATAGATCCCACTATTTGCCTGAAAAGTTCATGATGCCCTTGTTTTTAACTGCTGAGTAGTATTCCATTGTGTAAATGTACCACAATTTCTGTATCCATTCCTCAGTTGAGGAACATCTGGGTTGTTTCCAGGTTCTGGCTACTACGAATAAAGCTGCTATGACCATGGTTGAACAAATAAATGTCCTTGTTGTGTACTTGAACATCTTTTGGATATATGCCTAGGAGTGGTATAGCTGGATCTTGAAGAAGCGCTATTCCTAATTGTCTGAGAAAGCACCAGATTCATTTCCAAAGTGTCATTGAATTTTTCCTAGTCTTATCTCTAAAGCTCTCTGTATTACTCTTTCAGGTGCTTGATGCTCCACAGTTGGTCTGCTGCCAGTCTTCACCCTCCATGAGCCTTGGTTCTGATGCAACCTTTGGTCATGCAGGGATGCCCTTACACCCTCCCACGATGTCATGAGTGGCGTGCTGCTGACAGGTTTCATCACAGCAGCAGCTTCCGAAACACCTGCCCCCAGCCTCAGGTAAGTGCCCGTTACTAAAAGAAAGGGCTGTGGAAAGATTAGATGTGTGTAAACATATATGTTAACTGTCCATCCTAATGTGCAAAGAAACTTGTGTATGTATGAAAACCCTTATTCAGCACAGATTCTCCTGCAGCCCATCCCTTATCAACCACTACATAGTTAATGGGGGATATACAGCAAAGAAAGTTGTCAGCCTAGGCAATCCAAAGGCCCATTATGACCAATGGGAACCAATCCCATGTTAACCTTCTGAGGGTTGTAGGCCTGGGAAGGTCCCAAAAGAACATGATTCTTCAAGGCATGACCTCAGGCAAGGTGAGATTTTTTTTTTTCCTTGCCTTGGTTTCTGGGTAGTCTACTTTACATTCTCCTGGTTTTGCTCTCTCTCTATATATATTGGCTCTTCTTCTCAAGTTACTAGTCTTCCTTGTAGTTCCTGGATTAGCTATGCTTAGAACCCCATAAACTTCATACTTATCTCTCTCCTTTCCTCTAGGATTATGGTGATGTGATGATGGTGGTAGTGGCGGTTGTGTGTGTCTGTGTGTGTATTGGTAGATGAGAGTAAGAAGTACTATTTTAGAGAGAGAAAGAACCTACTTTTCCTGACAATGAGGAAGGAGGTCCAGGGGAACTTGGATGGAAAAAAGGCAGATGCCGGCATACTTTGGGTTTCCCTGCAATACTTTGGAGTTTAAAAGTACTGTGTATCCTATAGAGTCACAAAGAAACTGCAGTTCTGAGTCATTTCTAGTGTCACAGACAGCAGGTGAGTTTTTAGGGAGAAAAGAGGCACAAAAGAATAGAGAGAGAGAAAACAAGCATTAAGGAAATCACTTGGGAAAAGCTAAATATGGAAAAGTAAATATCTAGAGAAGAATGAGGGTCAGGTCTTTCTTATTTTTTTTTCTTTATTTTTTTTTCCTCTTTTGCATTTAGCCAGGGAGAAATTGTTGTCTCTACTATATTTTCAAAGCCATGGCCAATTTAGAATCTCACAATAATCTGTGTGTTCCTTGGATTTTGGCTCGTACAATGTTGAAGGGTTGAGACACCTGAGTCTTTCCAAAAGGCTTTCTTTGCCCACTGCCTCCCCACCCACAACAAGCTTCCTTATATGAACAGAGGGCAGGGGGGCTTTGGTGTGTGGTAGTCAATGGCAATCCAAAGGCCCATTATGACCAATGGGAACCAATCCCATGTTAATCTGAGGGTTATAGGCCTGGGAAGTTCCCAAAAGAACATGATTCTTCAAGGCATGGACTCAGGCAAGGTGAGATTTTGTTCCTGGCCTTGGTTTCTGGGTAGTATACTTTACATTCTTCTGTTCTCTCTCTCTCTCTCTCTCTCTCTCTCTCTCTCTCTCTATATATATATATATATATATATATATATATATAGACTCCTTTGAGCTCTGTGGATGGGACATGAACAACAAAAATCTTATCCACAAAAACCAGAGAGAGCAACTGATAGGAAAGGGAAAGAAAATAATTACTCTTCATGAGTCAGCCATGAAATGTCCTTGGCCCTCTTCAGAGGGGAAAATGAGAGGAGACCAGGGCTCTAGAGAGCCATGTGGGACCTGGATGGGGGTTTGGAAACTAAGAAGAAAGAGTGCTGAAAGAGAGAAAGGCTAACACGGTGCCACTTATGTGTGTTCTTTCCCAGAGCACAGCCAGGACAGCTTGGTCATGACTGGGTTACAAAGGGCTGTTTCCACCTCTGGGGCATTCCCCATCCAAAGGACTTTGTGACACTGTCGTTAGCCCAATTATCCTAACACAAGTAATGCCTGTAGCTAGAAGCCCCTCCCCACTCTGGCTTGTCACCGCCTGCCATTCTCCAGCCATCCAAGTTGGCTTCACTCAAGGCCTCTCTAAAGGGTCAAGCAGCTGTTGCAGCTATTCCTGTAGGTGGACCTCAGCATGGAAACAATGTAGAACTGTGGAAAGCCTACAAGACTGTGGGAGATAAATAAGGATGGGAACAGAATTCTTTTTGGTATAAACATAGTGTTTTCGGAAAGTGCTAATGGGTGGGGGCTGAGCTCAGGAATGTTAACCTTTTTTTTCAGGCAAGTCTAGTGAAGAGGGAAACTGGTGGTCATTTCCAGTAGAGGATCTGGCCCTCAGTCAGTGGCCTAATGTAAACGGCTTCTCTCAATCCCACCAAGTATAGCACAAGCTGAGACAGGAGTGACTCCATCTCTGGTTCTTTGCATGGAGCTGCTATATTTCAATGTCCTCTTTTCCTCCATTATAGAGGCCCAAAGGGATGCCCAGAGTCCATCACTCTGTCCTTAGAGTACAGAAGTCTACTAGCCATAGCTCTCTCTACACCTCTCAAAAGCAGGAAAAAGCACTCCCTTGTTTTCTTGGTGGCCTCCAGTGAATCTTCTGGCTTCTGCACTCATGGAAGACAATCAAATACAGAGGGATTCAGCTACCTCAGCTTCCCAATGCAACATTGTATGACCCTATGTGCCACACTGGCTCCTCACTGCCTCTGAGGAAGTTCACTTAGTTGAGAGCAAGGCTTATTTCCCAACCTCATCTCTTATCAGGCCTTTAAAAAATTGCCTTCATGACTTTATTGCTGAAGTTGTCTTATCTTTTTTGTCTGCTTCAGAGCAGGGCTGGGCCTGGAAGCAGTGAGTGCTTTGTGTCTTTGCAGCAGGTGCTTTGTGTCTTCCCCAGAAAGGGAAAATTAATCAGCAGGAGTTACCCTCTCCACAACCCTGCTCAGCACCATGGAATGCCCAGTCCCACTCCTGACATCCTTGCCAGCATGGGAGCTAGCCGGAATTCCCCACAACAAAGCTCTGATTTACTGGGTAGGCTCTGACATGGCCACCCCCTCCAGATTCCTGGTGGGTCAGTAAACAAACAGGGTAGCAGTCCCCCACCTCCTGGCCTGTCTCAGCTCTTCCTGGCTCCCTGAGTGAGCTTGCTCAGAGCTCCTCAGGGATCTGCAGTATCCAGATTCCTGCTGAGGGAAAATCATGGAACTCCCTGGCCCTGCCATGGACTCCTCAGGCAGCACAGGTAGGGTCAGCACATGGTCTGCAGGGGGCAGAGAGGGGTGCTGAGTTCTTAGCTTGTTTTCTAAAACTTGGTAGCTCCCTTCCTTTCCTCTCATGTTGCTGTGGTGAGCTGTGGTTTTTACTGGATGGTTAGTAAACTAATTTCCCAGAGACTCTTGTAAGAAGTATGATTTTAAGATGAAAAAGAGAACTGAGGAGTCCCAGCCCCTAGGAGGGCCAGCTAGCTAGGCAAGAAGCAGGTGGACCTGCAGACTGGTAGGATGGATCAGCTCAAAATGAGATTCCTTCCTCCAACTCCCCTCCCTCTACTGCCCCTTGCCTGGGTATCCCCAACACTGTGCTCCTAATAGGTGATTTGACAACTAGACCCTTGACCCAGGAGGGCTGTTACTGGGCCTTACCAGTGCCAGGACAGCGACAGTAAGTAGAGTATGGGGCTGAGAACCCAAGCTACAGTTTGGCAAACTTCAAGACTGGACCTTTTGGTTGCTGACATTGGTCAGAGTAACCTTTGTAGTGCAAAATTCAGAACATTCCTTTAAGCTCTATCTTAGACTATGTTTACCTTCCCGGCTAGTGTCCTTTATGAAGATTTCCAGGCTTCTTGACTGTGGTTTAAAGTATGGGTTAAAACTGGGGGGAGGTGACCTCAAAGGCCTAGATCCATTTGGAAAATAGGATATAGGGAACTGGTCACTTCCTTTGAATATCTGCTTCTTCTCTGAATCTTTGTGGGGCAGCTCCTCGGTTGTATTTTCTAAAGCTTAGGTGGTAGTATGAGCCCCTGTGGATTGAGCCTCAGTTTGAAAGCTGTGGTTGTTCATGTTTGGGCAAATCCCAGCAGCTTCCTATTGAGTGCAGGATTCCATTTGCACAGTCATCCTGGCAAGATTTCGAACTGGAGGGAAATAATGATAACACGTCTATGTCTCACTCCTCTCCCAAGAGAAGACCTTTCAATGAGTGAGACACTAGATACCTTCTGCAGCTCACTCCCTTGAACACACTCCTGCAGGAAAGGATTTTCTGACCCTGGGATCAGTTTTTTTCTCATCTTCTTCACTCATATCCCACACTTAGCTTGGTAAGTAGGATATGAGTGAAGAAGATGAGAGAAAGGCTGTTGTGGGAAAACTTAGCTATAGTAAGGCATGGAAAAACTCCAGGGACCACAGAATATTTGTGTTTCTGTCCAGGTTAGAGCTGCGGTCACCATCCCTGCACCTCCTTGGGATGGTGCCAGGGATCCCTGCCTAAGTCCAAAGCTCTTGAACAGGTCTGTTGGAGCCATTGGCCCCCTGGAACCATCAGCCATGAATCTGTGTTGGAATGAAATAAAAAAGAAGTCTCAGAACCTCCGGTAAGGACTAACCACTAGAAACAGTTACTTTAGGAATTAGTTGGGACAGTATCAGGCTTCTTTTGTTGTTGTGATTTGTGTCCTCTCTCCCCCATCAGTCTCACTATCTACTTCTCTCCACTTTGATTTTATTTTGTTCTGAGATTCCATAGTTTGGAACTCGCTGTAGAGTGCAAGCTGGCCTTGCACCTTGGAATCATCTTTCCTTTACCTCTCCAGTGCTAAGCTTACCACCATACCTGGCTTCGTTGGTTCATTTTTTTAAGAAAAAGAAATAAGTGGAGTAATAAATAATACCTGTCCTCCACACTTCATAGTGTTGTCATAATCGTTCAAATAACATGTGAAAATGCTTTCTAAACTTAAATGTATTGGTGTGTAAATATAAATGAAGTGATTGTTCCCTCTTCCCCTTCCTCTTCCTCCTCACAACTGCCAAACCTTGGAAGGTTTCACCTGTGTACCCCCATCCCTGTATTGTAATTTGTTTTATTTATTTATTTAGACACAAGGTCTCATGTATCCCAGATTACCCTTAAAGTCATTATGTAGCTGAGAACCTAGAACTTCTCATCTTCCCATGTCCACCTTGTGAGTCCTCAGATTACAGACATAAAACACCATGTTTATGTGGTCATGGAAATCAAACTTCTTGCTAGGCAAGTACTCTACCAACAGATCCACATCTCCAGCCCACTTGCATATTTTTTATGTCCTCCATTCCCATCTGTGGGTTGTTAGCAGGTAGGTGCAACTCAGTAAGGGCCTAAAGGCTATTTCTATATGTTGTTTTCTTTCTGTCCTTCTGTGTGCCTCATTAAAAAAAAAAACAAAAAACAAAAAACAAAAACAAAAAACCTCTCTATTTCCTACTATTAAAGCTCCAAAACAAGGCTTTGGGGGGGGGGGGTGTCTGTGATGAGGTGAGGCAGTGTAGAAAAGCTGAAAGAAAGTAGATTGTAGAGACAGATAAGCCTGGTTTCAAATCCTAGCTCCATGTCTAGCAATTAAGTCTGTGCTTATGAACATCTTTGGATGAGAGTCATGCCCACTCCGTAAGATTGCTGTAAGAATTAGTTGACATGATGATTTAGAAAAAGTTTTTTTTTTCCAGATATAGGGAAGCAGTGGAAAAAGATAGTTGTTAGTTCCAACTAGGAGGAACAGGCTTATAGCTGCACCAAGCCTTGATTTACTAGCTTCCACTTTCTAACATTACACCTTAGCAAACAGACATATGACTTTGGAATAGAAATTATTTCCTCTGTAGTCACAACTTGTAGCCAATGCTTCTGTCATCATTTGAGTCCCTTTGGGCTGCTGAGATTTTTGTGCATCTTTGCTCATGCCCATATTTAACTCTCCACACTACCCCTCCCACCAACTGTATTCCCTCATGCACAGGGCATCCTGTGTGGCTGAACAGATTGATGTAATTGCAATTCTGCCCAGGCAAGACGGGAGCCAGATGGCTGTCATCCCTAAATCCCCTTGCTCAGTTTCTTACCCTCCTTGGCCTGATGCTAGCATGCAGCTGAAGTGACTAAGATCCACAAAGTGATGTTTTAAACCATTTTAATGGAAGATAGCTTCCAACCACTGTTTTTAGTACTTTACACCATCTGGTAGGACCTTGGGAATATTCATCAGTAGATACAAGAAAGAGGGACTCCTGGGCCTCTCACCACTTCAGCTAGAGCAGTTTCTTTGAATCCGTTTTGTATATGAAAGCTCCATATAAGCATGGAATGTTAGGAAAAATAGATTTTGCTTCTTAAAAAGATGACTGAGTCACTGCTCTTATGGTCACATACAGTGCTCGCCTAGAGGCCTTCTCAGACCATAGTGGAAAACTCCAGCTCCCACTCCAAGAGATTATTGACTGGCTGAGCCAAAAGGATGAGGAGTTGTCAGCTCAGCTTCCCTTGCAAGGGGATGTGGCCCTGGTACAACAGGAGAAGGAGACGCATGTGGTAGGTCAAACTCCTAGAGGTATGATGAGCAGCCTTGCATCAGGAAATAGCCTGTCACAGTATCCTGACATACAGGGCCTCAGTTCTGCTTAGACACCTAAAGCAGCAAGCGATGGATGGTATGCATGCCTAGCCTGGGGCTTGCGCTCCACAGACTTGAGTCAAGGCTTGCCATCCAATTAAAAACCCTACCTTGAGCTCTGCCCTGCAGACTATCAAAGCAGATGCTGAGACTATGGTCAACCTTTGGGCAGAGTGCAGGGAATCTTATGAAAGAAGTGGGAAACAATAAGGTCTGGAGAGGACAGGAACTCCACAAGGAGAGCAACAGAACCAAAAAATCTGAGCACAGAGGTTTTTCCTAAGACTGATACTCCAACCAAGGACTGTGCATGGAGATAACCTAGAACCCCTGTACAGATGTAGCCCATGGCAGTTCAGTGTCCAAGTGGGTTCCATAGTAATAGGAACAGGGACTATCTCTGACATGAACTGATTGGCCTGCTCTTTGATCACTTCCCCCTGAAGGGGGAGCAGCCTTGCCAGGCCACAGAAGAAGACAATGCAGCCACTCCTGGTGAGACCTAATTGACTAGGATCAAGGAAAGAAAAAAGACCTCCCTTATCAGTGGACTCGGGGAGGGGTATGCATGCAGAGGGTAGAGAAAGGAGGGATTGGGACAGGAGGAGGGAGGGAACCACAGGGGGCAAAGTGAATAAAGTGTAATTAATAAAGAAAAAAATCCCTGCCTTGATTTAGAAGGAGAATGTGGACAAATGAACATAATATGATGTTTAAAATGCAAAATATGAAACTATGGATTTCAGTTACATAAAAATATATATAGATGTGTGCATATATACACTAATGTCATAGGAGGGAAGTACAACAAAACATTAAGTGTTTAACTCTAGGTAATAAAACTGGAATTCTCTTTAATTTTGTACTTTATCGTTTTCTGAACTTTTAAATACTTCAATTACATCATCTCTATAATCAGGAAATGACAGATATCTCTTTGATTTTTGTTGTTCTTTTGTTTGTTTTGTTTTTGAAACAAGTTTTTACTGCATAAACCTGGCTAGCTTCAAAGGCTGGCCTCAAGCTAATTGTAAAACTCAGGCTTGTTTCACACTGAGTCTTCTGGAAAAATAAGATCCACTCTGTGTTTCTCCTCTTCTGTGGCATAGCCAGACATACTAAATAGAATTTCCAGCATTACTTTCTGCCTATAGGGAAGACTGATATTTTTTTTTCTGGTTAATCCTAAGGTACCTAGTAATGCCATTGAACCAAGTAACCTTGAGAAGAAAGGTTGCTGACCATGAGATAAAACTGAAGTGATTGAAGGGCTAACTTGATTGCTAACATTTACAGGCCTTTATGGAAGAAGTCAAGTCCAAGGGCCCCTATATCTACTCTGTGCTGGAATCTGCTCAGGCTTTCCTGTCCCAGCACCCATTTGAGGAATTAGAGGAACCTCATTCTGAGAGCAAAGGTACGTGGCCTTCCTGTCCTCCTCCACTTCTTGAGCTCAATGTACTACTAAGCAAACACCTCTGTGCTTTTCACAGGCCCCTTTTCTCAGCTGCTACATAGGAAGGTGGTTTTTTCCTGTCTGTCTAGAGTTGGACAGGGTCAAGAGTCACAGTTAGTTGTAAGGAAAAGGAAGGAGCCTGAAGCAGGGCTCACTAGCATGTGTCTCTTCAAAGTGTCATATGTGGCCTTGTAATGAGATATTTGAAAGAGACAGAGACAGATAGGCAGACAGAGACAGAAGAAAATAAAGACCTCAAGTGAATTGAAACAACTCAGGGAATGAGAGGAGTGTGTCCTTTTTGGAACATTGTTTGCCACCTGGGTTGTCACACAAGGCTGTACTTATTATCCATGTGATCTTTACCTTTGTTTTCACATTTGCTTGTGAAGATACTAATGAATAACGGTCTCACAAATTGAAAACATTAGAAAAAAATCTGCTTTATTTCAACAGAGAGGAACATTGGCAATGCTGGTATCCCCCAGCAGATTAAAAAAATATCTTAAAACCTAGGAAGTTGGGTAGTGACTTTTGAGATGAAAATTGATTGCTTGTCAATACTGAGCCTAGTGCCTTCTGGACCTGCCATCATAGGGAGGGCCATTTTCTGTTTATATTCCAAGAAACTGCCAATGTGTCAACCATGGAAATTAAGTCTGAGTGGTAGTTTAGCAAATCCTTCCAGAAAGAATCCTCAGCCCTGACACATGAAGTGAATAGACCAAAAAGAAGCTTTCATTAGTGAAGTCCTTTGTAGATTCCATTCACAGTCTCTGTTTATTTCTGGTCTCTCAGTTGGCCAGTTAGTACATAAATTGCTGCTCAATGGGCCCCAAATAGGGCAAACTCCAGAGAGAGAAAGGCAAATTCCATGTAGCTCAGGAGTATAGACTCTGAATCATCTCTCAACAGTAAGTCTGAAGGACAAAGAAAAAACCTTGCCCTCTGCTGCTGGTGCATGCAGACAGACAGACAGACTGATGGGGAAAAGTCAATATCAGATCTCTCCTGGTCAATTCATTATCCATTTCTCCATCTATCTATCTATCTATCTATCTATCTATCTATCTATCTATCTATCTACCTACCTACCTATCTATCCATCCATCCATTCATTTAAAAAGGACCACTGGTCAACCTCCTCTCTTCTGGTGTTAAAACAGAAAAGTGACCAACTGGTTGGTTGATCTTGTCTGAGAGAGAGAGAGAGAGAGAGAGAGAGAGAGAGAGAGAGAGAGAACAACTGTTTGGCCTCTTGTATATGATGGTGTATGGGTATGTATGTGTATATATAAAAATGAGGATTTTAGTAAATATCAGATACTAGTGTCTAAATCTTTTTCCAGTGTATATGGATAGCACTAGATGATTCACTTAACTATATCTCTTAAAATTCTTTATTCACTATTTACCTTACCACTTAAAAATGAGAAAACCTGAATGTAAAAGTGTGTGTGTGAAATTAAAATGGTCTTATGTAGCAGTAGATTCATGAACCAACACATGGTAAAAATTGCATAGAACTAAATGTGCGTGTATGTACATGCACAAAAATGAACACTAGTTTTACTAGGTAAAACTGGGGAACTCTGAACAAAACTGACAGATTATATCAATGCCAAAATCCTGGTTGTGATATGATATTGTCTGTTTACAAGACATTACCATTTCAAGAAAGAATGCAGGAAATAACAATATTATTGCTTATAACCAGAAGCTAAACTATAATAATCTTAGATAAGCAGCTTAATTTTTTAAAAAATCTGTGAATGTGGTGCCAGTGAGATGGTTCAGCTGGTAAATGTTCTTGGCCCAGAGCCTGACAACATGAGTTAAATTTCTGGGACCCACTTTGTAGAAAGAAAACACACACACACACACACACACACACACACACACTTGCACTCACACATGCACAAACACAAAGTATGCATATACTTAAATACATAAATAAATGTAATAAAAATTGAAATCCCAGAATGTGTAAAAGAAGCTCAAACATAGAAACACGTATGTTAATATGAAGATACACATACAAGCAAGCACACACTGCTGTGTCCCAAAACCCACATTTACAGGCAAGCATGTACATTTTATAAAAGGATGGGTTTACCTTTGTTTTTCTCTGGGTTGCCTCTGTCAAGGTTAGCTTGACTTGGCTTCCTGATTGTACTACAGATACCTCCCCGAGACAGCGAATTCAGAATCTTAGCCGCTTTGTGTGGAAGCAGGCAACGGTGGCTAGTGAACTGTGGGAGAAACTGACAGCCCGCTGTGTAGATCAGCACCGACACATTGAGCATACTCTGGAGCATCTATTGGAGATCCAAGGGGCAATGGAGGAACTAAGCACTACTTTGACCCAAGCAGAGGGAGTCCGAGCCACTTGGGAGCCCATTGGGGATCTCTTCATAGATTCCCTCCCAGAGCATATCCAAGCCATCAAGGTATGTAGGGCTCCTTCCCTGACAATAATTCTCACTGAGACCTGATTTCCTTTCATAGTGCCAATTTTCCTTCTGCTGAGACTTAATTGTTTGTCTGGGCCTCAGTTGAGCCTCTTTTAATTATGATCTAGATTGGGGGCTAGTTTGTCTATATTCCTACTGCTTACTCTTTCCCTGCTTTTCTAAAATGAATAAAAGAAAAGGATAAGACCAGTGATCACTCACATTTTAGTCTATTGCACAAATGGCCAAGTAGCTAGGTGTTGTTGAAAGTAAACCTCTACATGGAAATGCAAGATTTAAAGTGGATTGAGTAATGTGTCCTCTTCTCTACTTTCTATCTGCTTTGGCACTTGGGTTCTGATTTTCTAGCTATTCAAAGAAGAATTTTCTCCTGTGAAAGATGGAATGAAGTTAGTGAATGATCTGGCCCACCAACTTGCCATTTCTGATGTACACTTGTCAATGGAGAATTCAAGAGCTCTGGAACAGATCAACATCCGATGGAAACAGCTCCAGGTAGAGGACCATCCTGAAATGAGCTCTGAGGAGGCATCTTGGTATGGCCAAGCTTGTGGAGTTGCGGGAAAGGCTAGTATATACAAGCCAAAAGAATATCATAGTTTTGGAAATAAAACCTCCACAGGAAAAGAATGATAGAGAATTAGGGGGTCAGAGAATAAGCTTCTCAACCTGTAAGCTGCAGGAAATAGCTCAACTGGAAGAATGAGAGGTACTTGTCTAGATTTAGGCACACTGATTAGACTGGAGAGAAGAATTACTATGGCTTGGAACTAAGAAGGCTTATCTGATTCTTGTCAGTGCTAGAGGAAGTCAGGAGTTGGGTGACTATTGATGGGATTGGAACAGGAGAAAGAACAGCCTATGAGGGAGCTCATAAAGGTTCCTGAAGGCAAGTGCAGATTCCACACTAAATGGCTAGAAGTTAACCACTGTTCTTTCCTTAGGTGTCGGTTGGTGAGAGGCTTAAACAGCTCCAGGATGCCCATCGGGACTTTGGGCCTGGGTCACAGCACTTCCTCTCCAGTACGTGAGTCAAGCTAAACTGCATATAGCAGAACCTCAGCCATTTTCCAAGAAAATCTCCTGTTGTCTGTGGGGGGTCAGGTGGGAGCCCAGGGTGTCTTGGCATTCAAGAAGCAATAAGAAAAACGGCTGTGTGTGGAGCCGTTCAGTCTCTCAGTCGGAGAGCCACTGTGCCTCAACCTAAAAGCTGTGCAAATTTGAAAACACTGGTGTAACCTGATTGAACCTCACCTTTCCAATCTGAAAGAGGTGGATTTCCTAGCTCTTTAGGTTTTAAAAATTAAATATGCATATTTATGCAACAGTATTAATTGTGAGCCAGGTACTTTTCTGGGCACTGGAGCCATGGTGGTGGAAAAATTAGAGAGGAATCTTTAGATTTGGACAACTCATATTCTAGTGGAGGAAACAGATCATAATTAAAAGTAGACACATATATTCAGAAAAAAATCTAATGAGTGAACAGACAAGCCAGTTAGCTTGATCCTCTCTTGTTAAGATCTCAATGATATAGGCAGAGGGTTGAAAGAGTTCCTTCTAGTAAAGATTTAGGCAGTACTACCTCCCTCCACACCCCACAGAGCTGAGAAAGTTGGCCTTCTAGGGGAAAGACTTTGAACCTTGTGAGAAAATTATATTTCATAGCCACAGGAACAGTCCAGCCACCTGCAGCTGAATAGGTAAAATGACAGTCTGCTTAGGCAAATATTAGGGCTATGAAGTAATCCTGTTCATATTCTAGCCCGTTTCTGGTTCAATAGGCCATTACTGACCACCTTTCCCCTTCTCTCGAATCAAGGAGCAATGTATGTTTCTTGTAAGTGCTACTGCCTGGGATCTGTTGACAGTTGGAAGTGAATGTTATTTCTGTTTGTGTTTAGCCACCTTGAGGAAGGGCAGAGCATAAAAATGGCCAAGATGTACTAGATAGGTGGCCTAGTAGTTAAGAACACTTGTTGCTCTTGCAGAGGACAGAGGTTCAATTACCAGCCCCCACATGGCAACTCCCAACCATCTCTAAGTCTAGTTCCAAGGGATCTAATGCCCTCTTCTGACCTCTACAAGCACCAAGCACACATGTGATGCACATGCATACATGCAAACAAAACATATATAAATAAAATGAATTAATCTAATTAAGAAACTTAAGAATGGCCAGGATGCTTGAAGAATATTATTAGTGGCCAGCCTTCTTTCTCTTCTTTTTTAACAGCTTCTGTCCAGGTTCCCTGGGAAAGAGCCATTTCTCCCAATAAAGTTCCCTACTACATCAAGTGAGTGATCATCAGAATCAGAAGGCAGTCAGTCACCTGCCTAGCCCCTTCATCACATGTCTTTTCTGCTTCCTAACTCTGCCACTTCCTGTGCGTTGAGATTCCCATGCTTAGTCTATTTCTTCTTCCAACTTGCTCGAAATGTTTAAGATTCTGCCTCTCTCTCTCTCTCTCTTTCTCTCCCTCTCTCTCTCTCTCTCTCTCTGTGTGTGTGTGTGTGTGTGTGTGTGTGTGTCTGTGTCTGTGCGTGTGATGAACTCTGGTGTGTCAGGATTTTCAGGGTTTATCTTTGCATTGTGCAGATTTTTGCAACCCACCTTTCACTGACTGATGAGTAGGTGTGCCTGCACAGGGTGCTACGAATGTGATATTGGTGCTATTGATGCTTTTGTTTGTAGCCACCAGGCTCAGACTACATGCTGGGACCATCCCAAGATGACTGAGTTATACCAAACCTTAGGTGAGAACACAAGGTTCCTATATGGGATGGGAATCTATACCATTATCTTTGTTCTATATTCCATCAATGTATGAATGGATGAACACTGTGTGTCATATGCACAATATGGAATAATACTTTTTTAGTCTTAAAACGGTACCATATAGACAATGTGGATAAACCCAAAGAATGTTAGGGTAACTAAAATAAGGCTAAAAAGAAGATCAAACACTGCATGGTTCCACTTATATAAGAAATTTAAAATCATCAAACTTAAGGAATCAGATAGTAGAATGTTGTATGTTAGAGGCTAGGGGAGGAGGAAACAGGGAGGTAATGGTCACTGACCACAGTTTCAGTTATGCAACAAGAACAGGTCCTAAAGATCTGCTATATGACAAGTGCTAATAGTACTCTTTTTAATGTGTCAAATTCTATTAAGAGAATAATCTTATATTAGGTGTTCTTACCAGCAACATACCGTACTACTAATAGTAATAATGATAAATAAGAAGATGGGAGGAAACTTTGGTAGCAATGGATAGGTTTATAATACAGGTTGTTGTGACATATACTTATCACCAAACTTATCAAGCTATATATATTAAATACATGCTTCCTAACTGTCACTTCACATACAGCTTTTTGCGTGTCCATTGTACTTCAATAAGGTATCTTCATTTACATCTACCTCAATAGTGTATTCTCCATTCTCCCTGGAAAATTTTAACATCATTAGGGAGCTATGCTTGAAGACGTGAAGTCTAATCTCATTTGAAAGGCAGTCTTTGGGTTGCAGTGAGGGAGACTTTTATGCCTTATCTTTGCCTACTAGGAAAAATACAGCATATGTCTAGAGTTAGAACACTTTCCCTGCTGTAGGGGATACCACTGGATATAGCCTTTCTTTACCTATTCTATTGCTGATAGGCACATGGGTCTCTAGTTTAGAGGGAATATGTGCAACGCTGCTAAGGAATTCTTGTATGCAGATTTAGGTACATGTGTGCAAGGGTTTTTCCAGGGCATACTTTTACTATGTAGGTCATAATATTATTTCAGCATGTCATAATCTTTTCACAAACTGAAAGAGACTAGGAGCTATTGGTGGGCACTTAGTGAGGATCAAATTTGATATTAATTTTATGTTTTTATTTGTATTAATATAGTAAAGAATTGCTTTCTGAACTGTGTGTATACTGGGTCATGATATAAAATACATGTTTTAATGTGTCAAAAATGTTTGCATATTACTGTTATGGAATATATAGCTGCCTTGATGGCAGGGTGTATGTGTTCCACTTTACTGGGTAATACCAAGTTGTTTTCCTGGTGGAAACAGTGCACACTTCCACTAACAATCCTCATTCATGCATCTCCTTTTTAATGCTTGTTCTACTTTACATTTCTCAGACCTAAGTGAGTCTCGTTTGTTCTTTGCAGCTGATCTGAACAACATTAAGTTCTCTGCTTATCGCACTGCCATGAAGCTCCGCAGAGTTCAGAAGGCCCTGCGCCGTATGTCTTCCGTTGTTCTTTCCCGTGGCTTTCACCCTCCTCCTCCTAGTCCTCACCTGTCTGCTTCTTCCCACCTGCATCCCACCATGGCCAGAGCCATTGTTTGTTTGAATGGGAACACTACAAATGCAGGGGCATCTTGCCTATGAAAATTTGATCTTTTCACTCACCCCAAAGCCTCCTGGTTCTATCCCCTTTTGCCAGCTTGGGCAATCAAGAAACCGCTGTGCAGGAGGTAGTATCTGCTTCATGGTTTCCCATGGGGTTACTAGATACAGCAACAGAACTGTTAAAGCAAGTGCCTGTGGTTGGCCATCAGCATGCTGCAGATGTATTCTTGTCTCTTTTGGCCTTGCTCAGGAGTACTGTTCATTTAAACTTCCTGCCCCAAGGGTCTAGCTAGGCTGACTCAGCATCACAGGTAATGAAAATGTTTTCCTAATGTATGTTTCATTCACCCAGCCATGCATGACCCTTTGTGACTAGGACTAAGCTTCCTAGAACAGGGCTTGTGAACAAACCTGTTTTCAGTTGAAACTGATATTGGGCTGATATTTGGCTCAGTGATAGAGTGCCTAGTGCTGGTAAGGCCCAAGGATCAGCCCTCTGCCCAAGTTATTTTAAAAGACAAAAGAAACCTTTGTGAACAGAGATGCTAAATGAGATATGATCCCTTGGGAGTCAGTATAGCATAGGAGGTATGTTCATTCACATCTCTCTGTTTTCTCAAAACTGATGTGAAAGAACTTATGTATACAGAGACATGCTACATGTTAACTCTGGCAACCTTTTGCTGCCTTACTCTTCCATGGGATGGGAGTCATAGTAAAGGACAAGGTTATGGCATACTTGTAAATGGTTGGTCTGAAGTTAGTACCAGATTTGGTGATACAGTAGCCTTGCCTCATCAGCCTCATCATCCCTGGGCTTCTTCTTTGGGCTGTATTTTCCTTTTCTTCTCTCCTTTCCAGTAGATCTGGTAACTTTGACTACAGCTCTGGAGATCTTCAATGAGCATGACCTGCAGGCCAGTGAACATGTGATGGACGTGGTGGAGGTCATTCACTGCTTGACTGCCTTGTATGAACGACTGGAGGAGGAAAGAGGCATCCTTGTCAATGTGCCACTATGTGTAGACATGAGCCTCAACTGGCTCCTCAATGTTTTTGATAGGTAAAAGCTTTCAGTCCTGGAAACCTCCCACATCAATCTAATGGGGCATCTCAAACTGGCCATGTTGGGAAGAGCTAGCTCTCATGGTATACTTGGATCAGCTTAGGGCATGGTTGGCCAGTGCACTGCTGGGGTCAAATCAGTGAGGTAGCAGACTGCCAAGATGTCAACCTTTCACATATATTCATATTCTCTGTCTCTTCCTTGAAATCTAGTGGTCGCAGTGGAAAGATGCGAGCATTGTCCTTTAAGACTGGTATCGCATGCTTGTGTGGCACTGAAGTCAAAGAAAAACTTCAGTGTGAGTACACCTCCAGCATCTGCAGTGATGTTGGGTGATGGAGTGGTGTTGCAAGGGGAGAAAGGAGGGAGGCCATAAGATAAGCAGAATTTAGATCTTGCAACTTAGCAGAGGAGCGCTTGTGCTACCTTGTCGTGTTCTTCAATCTCCCTGTGTATTTTCTGAGTCTTGGGTGAGGTTTGAAGGAATGGATGTTATATCCAGAGATTTGCTAAGGTTGTTGGCCTGGCCCTCAGGAAGTCCTAGAAGAGTTGTCCTCTCTTGAAAGCTGCCTAATGTGTGTTTCCATACCCAAGAGGCATCTGCTTTCCCAGTACTGTAACATCTGTCTCTGGCACTGCCATTACTTAGCTCTCTCTTCTTGCTCTCTGTTCTCTCTCTTTCTTTCTCTTTCCTCCCCCCTTCTCTGTCTTTTTCTCTCTTTCCTGCCTCTCCATTGATGTCGATTTATTTCTTTCTCCTATCTTTTCTCCTTCTATGTCTTTCTCTTCCTTCCCCCCATTCCTTCTTCCCTTCAGCTTTCATTATTGATGCCTTCTTTGTGTCTATCTCATTCCCCCACCCCCAAACTCAGAAATGCTCTTTTTAGATCACTTGGAAGTTGAGATTAGGGGTGAATTTCTAGATTTTCCAGTTTCAAATCATTAGTTCTGCAATGTGCTCTTTCTCTCTCATCCTCTTCTGCTTCTTCTTCCTTGTACCATTCTCTGATCATTCCTAAATGGGATCTGACTATTGTTGTTGATGGGCTCAGCAGACCTCTTCAGCCAAGTGGCCAATTCAGGCAACCAGTGTGACCAACGCCATCTCGGTGCTCTGCTTCATGAAGCTATTCAAGTGCCCCGTCAGCTGGGTGAAGTGGCAGCATTTGGGGGCAGCAATGTGGAGCCCAGTGTTCGTAGTTGCTTTCGTTTTGTAAGTATGGACCTGTAGATTCAAGGAGGGAGGGAAGTGAGATGGAAGGGATGTTGAGTGCAATGGATGATGACCAGCATCTCAACTTTTGGTGCAAAGTATTCAGAGATAAATGAACCTTTTTGAGATGAGACAACAGAACAGAGTTCTCTGGAGTATAGAGTTGGAGTCCTGCAGGGTAGGGTGTCAGCTCAATTAAGATAAGGCAGAAGGGGAACCTCTGGAGGAGTGCTGTTTCCCCTGCTTCATTAGGAGTTGGCTGGCACTCACGCAGCAAGATACTTGGGTTCATATCCTTTGGATTTGTTATCCTCTAGAGCACGGGAAAGCCAGTCATTGAAGCTTCCCAGTTCCTGGAGTGGGTCAACTTGGAGCCTCAGTCTATGGTGTGGCTGGCCGTTCTGCATCGGGTCACCATTGCTGAGCAAGTAAAGCATCAGACCAAATGTTCTGTCTGTAGGCAGTGCCCCATCAAAGGGTTCAGGTATGGATAAAATATCTGCTGGGATTTAAAAAATGTCATGGGACAAAAAAAATGGGTACAGAACAGCATTATTTAATTATTACATTTTATAATTTATCTACGTTGTATTATTGTAAACTTTTTATTGAAAATGTTTAACTCCTGAAAAATTAGAAAGGAAATGTTTTGTTTTAGTTGTAATACTAAATACTACAGATTCTTAGAAATATATAGTAAATGTTATTTAAAAAATCTATATAGTAAATGTTGTATCAGCAAATATTTCACCATCAACTCCACAGAAAGAAAGGAACAAAAGGAAGCCTGATTTATACAGTTTGTAACAAATATTCCCCACACAGCTGAGCAGCAGGTTACACACAAGAGATCCCAGTACAGAAGTGGAAAGAGACACATATTCATGTGCACAGTGTTTACAACATTTCCACCATGCAGATGCAACTCACATATCCCTAATCTAAAAATCTGAGGGGTTGGAGAACACTGTTAAGAACACTGACTGCACTTTCAGAAGTCCTGAGCTCACAACTATCTATAATGGGATTCAATGCCTTCTTCTGGTGTGCAGACATACATAATGCAGACAAAGCACCCATATACATAAAAACATACTTAAATAAATCTTTAAAAATCTGTAGGTAATGCCCCATCAGCGATTTCTGTATTAGCAGATGCTCAGCCAGCAAAGCCTGAGCAAAGATGGCAAGCACTTCACATAAAGGAGATCCAACCAGTAACATAGGTGTAAATAGCCTCATAGGTATGAACTGCCTGCATCTGTGTAGCTGAGAATGGCTGTGAATGCAGCCTAACACAAATTCAAAAACTTACATAACACAAGAGGGTTTTTTTTTTTTTGTAAGTCAGTTACACATTCCTCTCAGCTGTGAACCTCATAGATAGCACTGTGTTACAATGTTAACTGCCTACAGCAGACCCAGAGCCCAGCTTCAGGCGAAGGTGATTAGTCCTCATTTAGAAAGACAAATGGGATGTGCATTGAACGTATGACAGGAGTCTACCACAAAAGGCATCTGAAAGACTCTACCTATCAGTGTTTCAAAGCAGACACTAAGACTCATAACCAAACCCTCGGCAGAGTGCAGGGAATCATATGAAAGAAGGGAAGTTAGTATGATATCGAAAGGATAGGAGCTCTACAAGGACCAAATATATCCGGGCACAGGGTCTTTTCTGAGACTGACACTCAACCAAGGACCATCTATGGATATAACCTAGAACTTCTGCTCAGATGTGGCCCGTGGTAGCTCAGTAACCAAGTAGTTTTCCAAAGTAAGGGGAACAAGGACTATTTCTAACAGGATCTCAAGGGCAGGCTGTTTGACCCCCCCCCCCCAGGGGAGGAGCAGTCTGTTAGGCCACAGAGGAGGACTTTGCAGCCAGCCCTGAAGATACCTGATAAAACAGGGTCAAATGAAAGGGGAGGAGGTCCTCCCCTATCAGTGGACTTGGAAAGGGGCAGGGAGGAGACCAAGGAGGGAGTGTGGGGTTGGGGAGGGAATGAGGGAGCGGGATACAGCTGGGACACAGAGTTAACAAAATGTAATTAAAAAGAAAAATAAAATTAAAAAAAAAGAAATTCATTTGAAGTCTCCCTGATTATAATCCACATCTTCCTTCACAAAGCTAACTGCTCTCACTAAATGCCTAAAGTTTGTAAGTGTGCAGCTGAAGATAGATCTCGGGGTCTTGGGCATTCTAGGCAAGCACTGAGTCCAAGCCTCAATCCAGTCAATCATTTAGCTTTTTAGAGTACTAACATACAACTGTCTTAACAAACTCTGCACTTTTTATAACTTGAATAAACTATACACAGAGATGATATGTGGCTGCCCAAGATAAAACTGGATATTTAGCTGTAATCTCAAGGATAGATATTGGATTACCTAAGGCTAGGCATTTCACTCTTTGATGCTACTAGGACTATAGAAGTTTAGCTTGCCTTTAGAAAGAGATGAGGACGACTGGTCTATATTTTGTAATAGTATAAATAGAGTTACTATGAAGAACCTTTGAAAGAAGAACCTTCAGTCAACTTAACCACAGCTAGTGAATAAATTGCCTTCATATGGGAGGTTTGACTCCTCCAGAGTAGGGAGGGGACCTTTGGGGCCATCCTTGTTTAGAAAGCTACCACAGGCGGACATGGTGGTATACACCTTTAATTCCAGCACTCGGGGAGGCAGAGGCAGGAGAGTCTCTGTGTGTTCAAACCCAGCCTGGTCCCAAAGCAAGTCCAGGACAAAGAAACCCTGTCTCAAAAAAAAAAGAAAGAGAGAGAGAGAGAGAGAGAAAGAAAGAAAGAAAGAAAAGAAAAGAAAAGAAAGAAGGAAGGAAGGAAGGAAGGAAGGAAGGAAGGAAGGAAGGAAAGAAAGAAAGAAAGAAAGAAAGAAAGAAAGAAAGAAAGAAAGAA
>NW_026590677.1:8205670-8229272 GCF_907164565.1 Psammomys obesus
GAAAGAAAGAAAGAAAGAAAGAAAGAAAGAAAGAAAGAAAGAAAGAAAGAAAGAAAGAAAGAAAGAAAGAAAGCTACCACAATGAGATGTTTGCTCTTACCTGGCCCTCCTTTAAAACGTGGCTGAAACAATGTTCTTTCCCACACTTCCTGGGATCTGCATCCTGTGTTTTAATGAGGATTTGTGGTCTCTAGAATAAGGCTACTCACCTGTTGAGGACTTCACACCACTAGATATCATAGGATAAACCTCATTCTCTTCTGTGTGTATTTGGTTTGGGGAAATGATGAGGTTACTGTGATACATTAGATTATCTTTGTGACCACGTCTTCTCTCCCTAAGGTACCGGAGTCTGAAACAGTTTAATGTGGATATCTGCCAGACTTGCTTCTTGACAGGCAGGGCCAGCAAAGGCAACAAGCTCCACTATCCCATCATGGAATATTACACACCGGTATGGAGACTCCTCATCAGGTGGGAGGGGTGGTCATCTCTTAGACACTAGGTTTTAATCCTTTCTTCACAGCATTGGCACATAGGTGTCAGCTCTCCTAATGGAGCATTACCAAACATTAGGAATTCACTGGTTTGGGAGATTCAGGCCCCTCTAGTCTTCCATTACAGATTCTCTGTCATTGGAGCCACAGTTGACTAGGGCACTCTTAGTCCTTTAATTAGCATTAACTGTTTTGTTGCAGAAAGAAAATGTCCCGGGGTGGGGGGGGGGGGGGCAAGATGTTTCCAGGTACCTCCCTTTCTCTTGATCATGTGAGTTTTTCTGCCTAGCTTCTTGTATAGCTCCTGTACTGAATCCCTGAGTTTCTTCCTGCTACTTTGTCATTTCTTCCTACTCCTTCTTTCCAGTACCAAAGTCTGTGCTCAGATTGCTCAGTCCACTAAAAGGAAACAATGTTTTTGACCTGTACTTGCAGACTGTGCTTGGTTTCCATGGGCAGCCTTCCCTTCACAGCTGCCTGAGCCCATCTTGGTCAGTGTCCCTGAACTCAGCCACAGGGTAGCTACATGTGTAGCATCCTGAGGTCCGCCCCTCAGTGTCTTTTAAGATTTCTTCTTTTTTTTTATGCACCTGGGTGCTTTGCCTGATTGTATATCTGTGGACCACTTGCACTTGAGGTGCCAGAAGAGAGTGTCAGATCCCTTGGAACTCGAGTAATAAACAGTTTTGGGCTGCCTACCAGCCGTATGGGTGCCGGGAATAGAACCTGTGAGAATAGAGTCCTCTGGAACAGCAGTGCTCTGAACTGCAGAGCCATCTCTCCAGCCGCTCACTTGATATCTTTATACTTTTCTGTTCTCTTATTAGATTCTTCCAGAACTCCAACTACACTGGAGTTCCTCCCTTCTCCCACATCTCCGTTTTCAACCTGTTTCTTCACAACCCACTTTTTTTTTAAAGGTGTTATGTTCAATTATTTTAGGACAAGAATGTGTGAGCCAGCAGGAATAAGGGCATGCCCTTTACTTTTCCTTTATAATAATTTACATAAAGCAGTATAAAGTGCAAACAGAGCAAACTAGCTAGAAGAGATAAGCTGATAATCCTCTACCTCCTGTTCATCTTCCCCACTCCTAGAATTTATAGAAAATAAGGGGCAGCAAGGTGGCTTGGCAGGTAAAGGCACTTTGTGCCAAGCCTGATGGCTGGAGATTAATTCCTAGAACACAAATGGTAGAAGAAGAAAACCAACTCCTGTGAGTTGTCCTCTGACCTCCACTTGCATACTACAGTGCACCCCCCCCCACACACACAGAGACACACAAAGTAAATAAATACAATTTCAAATTCTGTAAAAAGGAATTCATAAAAAAGGTTTTTATATAATTTTATTTTTTGACAACTTCATAGATGAGCAGTGTATCTACACACTCCTATCCCCTTAAATTTTTGCTGTGTCCCCTCCCAAATTTATATATGTATGTGTGTATATATATATATATGTATATATATGTACATATGTATGTATGCATATGTGTATATATAACCTACTGAGTCCACTTAGCTTTGCTAGTATGTACATGTATCCAGAGCTGACTATTTGGGATTGGATAACCTATGTGGATGCTTGTCTCTGGAGAAGAATGGTTCTTTCTCTCTCAGCAGGCATTAACCCCTTCTAGCTCTTCAACTAGGGGTTGGACCATGTGGAATTTCCCCTGTCTGTGTTGGCATGTCAGCTGGTGGTGTCATTATGGAGACTATTACAGAGATCCACAAGTTACAGTGTAGATAATAAGTGACTGTGGGGTGCCCACCTTTGACGGATTGATCTTCAACACAAACCCTGTACCCAAGACTGAGGGAAAAATCGCAAGAGAGGGGATGGAAAGATTGTAAGAGCCAGAAGAGCAAGCCACCTGCTGTGAGATAGTGTCCTCTATGCTTGACAGTGAAGAACCCTTTCTTCTTTCAACAATATGTTTACCTGAACAAGCCCAGCATAATAACAACAGAAAAGACATTTTTAAATGTAGCATGCTCACTGTAAAGATTCAAACGATGCAGGTAGAGGTGTTCCAAGTTTAAAATGAAAGTCTTCTTTTCCCCTCACCCCTCCAGCCTACCTTCATAGAGGCAACCAGTATTCGGAGGTTAAGGTGTAGTCTTTGAGACATTTTTTTTTAATTGGGAGGGTATGGTATGCCCAAACAACAGTGGGGTACCAGTCACATTCTGTGCTCTAGCATAAGAGTCACAGTACCTCATAGTATCTGGATGTCACTAATGGGAGTCTCTCTGTTCCATCTCCCTGCAGACCACATCCAGTGAGAACATGAGGGATTTTGCCACAACCTTAAAGAATAAATTCCGCTCGAAGCAGTATTTCAGCAAACATCCTCAGCGGGGTTATCTGCCTGTGCAGTCAGTGCTGGAGAGCGAGTGCAGTGAGACGTGAGTACCAGTGCCTGGGCAGAGGATGTGGGTGATCTCATTCAGCTCACCTATGTGCTGCAAAGGGGCTGAGTCCCAGATGAGCTGGACATTGTTCCCAGGTGTAAACTACCAAGTGACAGTGCAGTTCCTCTTAAGCCTGATCTAGACTCTCGCCTGAGAAAGAGTAGGGTCCACTCTTTGTCTTTTATTGCCATCTTGGCAGTGTAGGGGTGAGGGTGATGACGAGACAGGTATTCAATCATCTTTGGTCTCCTGAATCTCTTCTGCTTTTTTTCCAGACTGTCTTCTTCCCCGATGTTGCCACATGCTGACACACACTCTCGAATTGAACATTTTGCCAGCAGGTACCATTACTTTTCAGTGGGAGTGGGGATTTTGTAGGAAATCCAAGGAGAAGGATAATTAGAATGAGTCAGGGAGGTGCAGAGTGGAATGTGCCACTGGCCAGCAAGGCCCAGTCTTCAATGGTGGTAGGTGGGGGGCAGCTCTCTAAATCAGTGATACTTTTGCACCATTAGAGTGCTGGAGATGGAAGCAGGCCCTGTGTCCTGCTTTATCTGCTATTGTGGCTCTTTCTTTCTAGGCTTGCTGAGATGGAAAGCCAAAATTGTTCCTTTTTTAATGACAGCTTGTCCCCGGATGACAGCATGTGAGTTTACATAGCTGCTAATTTTCCAGAAATAGCTGTCCTTGGGAATCCTTCTGCCACTGAATGGGAATGGTATATCTTCAAGGGAATGGGAGGCTGGTGGCTAGGGTCCTTGATTCCCCAAGGAAGGAAGGCTGCTTCCTGGCTACAGTATTTCATAAAAGAAGCAATTTCCCATCTGTCAACATAGCCATCTACCAAGCCCCTTCCTATCATGTGATCCCATCCTTCCATGCCCAACTTCAGGGAAGAGAAAAAACCTTATGTCTAAAATTACAGAAAGGAGCCATTAACTTGTGTTCAAGATACAAAACCCCATTAATACCACACTATCCCTAAGAGAAATCAGAGACTTGACTGAAGTGTGGCCTAAGGGAGGCCTGATACTATAGCACACAGAGAAAGTCCTTGCATCTTTAAGAGAAGCCCTTTGCCTCTAAAGAAGACCTAGGAACAGTTGACTACAAGGGATGATCTGCTCTTGACAGACTCAGATCCTTCTGGAGGGTGAGAAAGGAAAGGGACATAAGGAGGGGGGGGAAACAACACAGAAAGAAAAGTGATTTCCTCATTATACTTAAGAGAAGACCTCAGAAATTCTGGGGTCTCCCAATCCTCTCTCAGATACTGCCTCTTTCAACATCGTAAAGCCTGAACTTGAGGCCTGGCTTTCTTTCTGTGACTTCAAAGTGAAACTGCAGGCATACGTTTCCTGGAGGCTAAACTTGGATCCAAGAACTGGCTCTATGACTTGTTTCTGGGTCGAACAGCTGGTCACCTCCTTTCCTCTTCCTACACCCATGCAGAGATGAGGACCAGTACCTGTTGCGGCACTCCAGCCCCATCACAGACCGAGAGCCAGCCTTTGGACAGCAGGCTCCATGCAGTATGGGCACAGAAAGCAAGGGGGGACTAGAGAAGATCCTGGCTCATTTAGAAGACGAGAACCGGTAGGTTTGGTCATGGCATAAATTTGGTGGGTGCCAGAGACTGGCAGCTTGAGTTTCAATCATAACGCTTCATGGGCTATATATAATCTGGATCGAGTCACTTACATCCTATGACCTTCTATTTTCTTTTTTGTATAATAGAGATAATAATGATATCAACTGCCAAGGGTTACTTTAAAGACCAAATGAGATGGAACATAGAATGTGTAAGTCTACTGGCTGGTTTACAGTAAGGGTTAATCAATGCTAGCTCTTCTAATATTTGTTTGAGTACTTTTAATATAACCCCGACTTTTCCTAGTACCCACTAGATACAGGTAGAGAGTACAGTAGAAGAATGCAGACAAGACTATAAACTGTCCTTGCTCTAAAAAAAGTTCTAGTACTAAAACTAGAAAGAAATACTTTATGGGGAAGAGGGCTACAACTGGGATACAAAGTGAATAAACTCTCATTAATAAAAATAAAATTAAAATTAAAAAAAGCAATACTAGGTACTGAGTGAAACTATCCCAGCGGGTTGTGGCACTACATGCATCATTTCTGAACCAGAAGAAACGGCATTAAGGACGGCATTAATCTCCTCAAAAATAGAGTTGGCTGCATGGACCTATGGAAGGTTGAAGGCTCTTGGCGGGAGGGAAGTACCATCTGCAGAGCCTCTTACAGCAGGGTTTTTCAGGCATCAGTGTGCACAGGAGACAATGGCAAGTCTGGGAAAATGCAAGTCCTCACTCCCCAGTGTGGAGGGCCTGAATTTCTGTTTCTAACCAGCTATCAGGGGATATGAATGTCACTGGTCTCCACACCACCCTTGGCATGCCAAGACTTAGAACAATGTTTCTTGGGTGAGGACTAGTTTGCAAAGTATATGTTGCTAGTGCAGGATGGATAAATGCCCAAACATACAGGATCCTGACACTGTCAGGATAAAGCACATAATTTGTGTAAGTCCATCACACTGAATAGGCTAAAGATCAATGTGAGTGTTGTTGAAAGTATACGGTAGGGGACAGCAATGGTATGTACTATGGACTAGTTGTGAACATTAGGACAAGCTATCAGTATGCAATGGAGTGAACTAGTATCAAAACCTTGGTTTCAGAAAAGACCCCTGGGCCCAGACATATTTGGTCCTTGTGGAGCTCCTTTCCTCTCCAGGTCATACTAACTCCCCCTTCTTTCATATGATTCCCTGCACTCTGCTCAAGGTTTGGTTATGAGTCTCAGCATCTGTTCTGATACACTGCTAGGTAGAGTCTTTCAGAGGCCCTCTGTGGTAGGCTTCTGTCCTGTTACTTGTTTTCTCCTATTTCCAATATGCATCCCATTTGTCTTTCTAAGTGAGGATTAATCCTCTTACCCCGGGTCCTCTTTCTTGTTTAGGTGTACAGATTTTAGTATGTTTATCCTATCTTATAGGTCTAGTACCCACTTATAAGTGAGTATATACCATGTGTATATACATGTGTATATACCATGTGTATATCCCATGTGCTTCTGGGATACCTCACTCAGGATGATCTTTTCTAGATCCCACCATTTGCCTGAAAATTTCATGATTTCCTTGTTTTTCATTGCTGAGTAGTATTCCATTATGTAGATGTACCACAATTTCTGTATCCATTCCTCAGTTGAGGGACATCTGGGTTGTTTCCAGGGTCTGGCTATTACGAATAAAGCTGCTACAAACATGGTTGAGCAAATGTCCTTGTTGTGTACTTGAGCATCTTTTGGATATATACCTAGGAGTGGTATGGCTGGATCTTGAGGAAGCGCTATTCCTAATTGTCTGAGAAAGCGCAAGATTGATTTCCAGAGTGGTTGTACAAGTTTACATTCCCACCAGCAATGGAGGAGGATTCCTCTTTCTCCACACCCTCTCCAGCATGTGTTGTCACTTGAGTTTTTTATCTTATCCATTCTGATGGGTGTCAGGTGAAATCTCAGGGTCGATTTGATTTGCATCTCTGTTTCTCCAACCAAGGAACATGCATGGAGATAACCTAGAACCCCTGACTAGATATAGCCCATCGCAGCTCAGTATCCAAGTGGGTTTCTAAGTTAGGGGAACAGGGACTGTCTCAGACATGAACTCAGTGGCTGGCTCTTAGATCTCCCCACCCCTAAGGGAGGAGCAGCCTTGCTAGGCCACAGAAGAGGACATTGTAGCCAGTCCTGAAGAGATCTGATAAGCTAGGATCAGATGGAAGGAGAGGAGGACATCCTCCATCAGTGGATTTAGAGAGGGACAGGAAGGAGATGAGGGAGGGAGGGTGGGATTGGGAGGGAATGAGGGAAGAGGCTACAGCTGGGATACAAAGTAAATGAACTGTAATTAATATAAAAAAATAAAAAACAAAACAACAAAAAACACCTTGGTTTCACCAGGGGAGGTTAGAGAACTGCTACATTAAAGCAGTAGAGAGCAGGCTCCCATAAATGCTAGGAAGAGCATGATTCTGTTTTCCCAAACAATAGAAAGTGGTGTGCCTAAAAGTAGGCTGTCTCTTTGGAGTGTTTGCTTGAGAACCCATTATGAACATTCAAAGAAGGTCAAATTTGAGGGCTGTAGAGAGAAGAGGCAAGATCGGTGATCTCTTTATTTATGCAATGTCTTCACCACGAATCTAAAAATCTGTAAGTAGAATAGGTAAGCCATTGGCACTAGTGCCGTTTTTATTTGCAGAACATGTTCTTACCTTCTCTTGAAGGTCAAAACTAATCCCCCAAAACATCAAAGCCTGAAGACATTTCGTATGTGAAATGTCAGTTCACTGCTCAGAGGTCTCAGGATGGCAGAGTAAATGTCAAGTGGACTCAAGAGGAAGTGGCTATGGCCATTTCAAGCAAAGCCTCGCCAGGGGTTGGCTTGGGAGATCACAGAGACCCTCTCACACCTGGGGAAGAAAGGACCTGTGGGATCTAGATAGTTAGTTGACCCTATTAAAGCCCTATGTCTTGGCTTCCATGTCCATGTCAGGATTCTCCAGGGAGAGCTGAGGCGCCTGAAATGGCAGCATGAGGAAGCAGCTGAGGCACCCACCCTGGCTGAGGGCTCCACTGAAGCAACTCCAGACCACCGCAATGAAGAGCTTCTGGCTGAAGCCAGGATCCTGAGGCAGCACAAGAGCCGCCTGGAGACACGTATGCAGATCCTTGAAGACCACAACAAGCAGTTAGAGTCTCAGCTGCAACGCCTGAGGGAGCTGCTCCTGCAGGTGAGGCTGGAGATGTAGAACTAGGGCTGTCTCCTAATTCAGGAGGGCACAGAAAGGTGGAGGTACAGAAGAGAAAGAGCCCCTTAGCTGTGGCAGTCAGCTCTTCTTAAGAGGAGCTGGCTGGAAATTGGTATGAAGGGATGAAGGAAGAGGGAAGAATAGAGACATCCTTAATCAGTCCTCTTCCCATTCACCTCAATACTACCTCAGTGTGTCAGTCTCAAGCTACCTACAGCCTAGAGGCAGAGAACTGACTTTTAAGAACATGCTAGTTCATAGCCCATTGGAATCTGGTATTAAAAGAACCAACTTCAAAAACCATCTGTAACAAAGGGTCTCAGTTAGCAAAGCACCAAACATGAGGTGAACTGACTTGGATTGGCAGAAAACTTTTTTGTTGTTGTTAAAAGCCAGGTGTGATGACACACACTCAGAATTCCCATGCCAGGGACATGGATTTCTGGGTCTTGCGGGCCAGCCTAACTTACTTGGTAAATTCCAGGCCCATGAAAGACCCTGTCTCTTAAAACAAAGAAATTAAAACAGAAAAGAAAGGTGGACAACACTTAAGGACTGACCCCAAGATTGCTCTCTGGCCTCCACATTCATGCCATACATGTACACTCAAATGCACACAAATGTGTACACACTCATGTACACATATATGCCAACACACAATCCAAAGTGTGGCTTTTTCAGGTTAGGACATATTTGGCAGGAGAAAAAAATTGCAATAAAAGGCTCGTTTGTTGCATTTTTCTCCTTCTGTCCCTGAGGTCAAGCATCTCTAGGGTCAGACAACCTGGGTTTGAATATAGTGCTGACAGTTAGTGCCAGTTTGTTTCTTTTTTTTTTTAACATTTTTTAAATTTTTTTATATTAATCACAGGTTATTTACTTTGTATTCCAGCCGTAGACCCCTCCCTCATTCCCTCCCAATCCCACTTTTCCTCTCTCATCTCCTCCCTGCTCCTTTCCAAGTCCACTGATAGGGGAGGTCCTCCTCCCCTTCCATCTGACCCTAGCTTACCAGGTCTCTTCAGGACTGGCTGCAATGTATAGGAGCTCCACAAGGACCAAATATATCTGGGCACAGAAGTCTTATATGTGATTGTATCTCCAACCAAGGACCATGTATGGATATAACCTAGAACCACTGCTCGGATATAGCCCGTGGTAGCTCAGTATCCAAGTGGGTTCTCTAGTAAGGGGAACAGGGACTGTTTCTGACATAAACTCAATGGTGAGCTCTTCGACCCTCACCCCCACCCCCAAGGGAGGAGCAGCCTTGCTAGGCCAGTTTCTTTTTAATCTGTAAAACAGAGGTAAGGATAATACCAGCTAAAAATTGCTGTTCTTCCAGAGGACCAGAATTCAGTTGCCCAACACCCATGTGGGTCAGCTCACAACTATGAGTAACACCAGGTCCAAGGAATCCGACACCTCGTCTGGCCTTGGGAAGTAACCAAATAAATGTGGCACATACCAACAGATGCATACAGAAAAATAAAATTAAATCTTTTTAAAAAGGTGCCAGCAAGATGGCTCAGCTGGTCAAGTCCTTACCACACAGATTTGACAACCAGAGTTCAATCCCTGGAACCCATGTAAAGGTGGAAAGAGAAAACCAACTCCATGGAATTATCCTGTAACCTACACATATGCTCTGTGGCATAAATACAACTACACACATACACACAGTAATAATAATAAAAATTTAAAAAGTTATAACACCAACATCATATGATTGTAACCATCCTGAAAACCACATAATGCATGTGCAGAATTCAGCAAGATACCAGGAATATAGCACACTAATCATATATATTAACTGTCATTGTCATCATATGCAGCAGTGTCCCTGCTTCTCTGTATTATCCATGGAACAGCCTTTTTACTTCCTTAACTAGTTTTTAAATTCACATTCAAAGTAATACTTTCATCATGGCCTCTTTGTACATTTGTGTCATCGTAATTTGTTCTTATCTATTGTCATCCCTCATTGCCTTCCCCTTTGCCCCCTCTCCCCCTCTACTTTCCCTCCTTCTCTCCCAGTCAGTCCCCCAGTTTTCTTTCTTATGGCATGTATTTCATTGCCCTCTCTAGTTCAAGGGACAGTATCTAATGAATTCCTGGACTTTTCTGTCATACACTGTTACGTCATGAACTGATGATCAGATGTGCAATCCTGAAACTCTAGAGAAAGTTGGGCTCCAAACAGCTTAATTATAGTTGAAATGGCAGCAAGAGACCCTTAGGTGTAGTGCTGTTCTTATTAGAACCAGGAACCTTTGACTCATGTTGTTAAAAGAGAAATTGAATTGATAATTGAACAGTCTAAACAGTTTTCCTAAAGGGGAAAAACCATGGTTTATGAAACTGTGAAAAGCTTCTTTAAAGATTCAGGACAAAAGTATAAGTGAGAAGTCTCGAAGGTCCTTTTTTAAGCTCAGGAGTCTAAGAATGAGGTCAGGAAGGCAAAACCACTTCAATCATGTCTTATCTCTTTCTAGCCACCCGCCGAGTCAGAAGGCAATGGCTCTGTAGTCTCGTCTCTAGATTCCTCTCCACGCCAGTCAGAAGGCAGTCATCCCCGTGAGAAGGGACAGACTACTCCAGACACAGAGGCTGCAGGTAAATTCCTCCATGTAGCCCCTTCCTCCAGCAATTTGTCTTACCCAAAGTTTTATTAGAGCTGAGACTAAGGTTGGTTATAATTTATTTCTTGACTGTTTCTCTCATGTGCTTCTTCTAAAAATGTCTAATGTCTCCTCCATACTAGTCATTTGACTGGGAGGGTGCAAGTACTCTGGGCCCACTATTCAGCTAATAGCACCCTACCACAGCCTCTTGGCTTCCTTCTTATAAAGAAAATCTCAAGTTACCTTTCCAAATCTCTCTCTTCCAACTTAGATGATGTGGGGTCAAAGAGTCAGGATGTCAGCCTATGCTTAGAAGACATCATGGAGAAGCTCCGCCATGCCTTCCCCAGTGTGCAAAGCTCTGATGTGACTGAAAACACCCTGCTGGCCTCTTGATGGAGTCAGATGCCAATCCTGTAGTTCATAGTCCTTTCCTGATTCTTGTCAATGCCTTCCCTTAATATTTGCCCAACCTTTCCAGTACCCACTGGCCCCACATTCCTCAACCAGAGATATTTGGGCTTGGGGCAACAGCAGGCATCTGATGGTATGTGAAATTTGGCGGGGAAAGGGGGAAGAGAGGTGTACTTCCTCTGACTCCAGAAATGTACCCATTGATCCTTAACATTGAGCCTGTCCCTTATGGTATTCTGCTGTTGCAACCTAGGCCAAGGCACTTGTCATCCAGATGAGGAGCAGAAAATACCTTGCAAGGCTAAGCAGTGCCCACTGGTCCCTTTCCCTTCTTCATAGAATCATGGAGGGAAAAGCCTAATGACCCAAGGTGTCTGGATTATTGATCCCCCAGGGGTTAGTCCTACTCTCTGGCCCAATTGAAAGAGGCAAATGGGTATCCCTGAGACACTCCTTCTAGTTGCCCCTTAGGAAGTCTGGGCCATGTATGTCCTATACTTCAGCTCCAGAACATAGTCTTCTTCAGGATTCCACCTACGTTTTCTCCTCAAATATCTTTATTCATTATGCCACAGTACCTATCAGAGCATCTCCAATGGGGGAACAAATCATTGTAGATATGCTTCCACTCTATGTTTGGAAACATTAAAGAAAAACTTATGGGTTTATATACCCTATCCTGTTTCCTGATGACCTTGGCATCCCAAGAGACTCATTGAGATGCTCTGGAAACCCATATGAAGCTACTCTTTGTTCTTCTGAGTCTGTCCTCACAAATATGGGGGAAGGAGTGTAGCTTCTTCAACAAGGAGACCTTGCTCTCTCTTTCCTTGGTTTAGAATGGAAAGGAAAACCCCTATCCTAGGGGAGTATGGGCCTGACACTCTCCAGGCTATAACCATTTGATACCATAGGTGGACTAGGTGAGGTGGCTGATTGCCCTTAACTATTCACTGGGAAGTTACAACTCACCAACCTGAATAGTGATTGCTGCCTAAAAGCCACTAGACTTGAATTAGAAAACTGGCCACATTCCACCCAAGGTGGAATAGCAGCAAGGTCTTCCCGTGTATAAAACTGTTGCTAACACTGAAAGGTGTACCCAGTCCCTCAAAATGAACTAACTTTTCCAAAGCTGTATATACTGTAATTCCTTTGTCTAACAACTGTTCAACATAGAGTGTGGAGGTGGGAAGAGTGGGCTAGGGAACTTGAACAGAGGCAATGCCCACTTAGGCTACAGTCTACAGAGGAGAGCTTTCTCCCAAGAGCCTGGAGATTGATTAAATTTTGAGTTTATATATAAATATATATTCTGCATATCTACTGTACATCAGTACTCTCCCAGCCTCATTCACACATTAAATTCTAATACTTCTTAAAGAATTAGCGTCCTGCCTTGCTCTTTGTTAGCCTCAGTCTCTGGTTGAGATGATAAATGCACTCTGGCTGTGTCCCTAGGTTGTTTCTCTCTTACTGGTATTTGAGGTGAATTGACCTTGAGACCAACAAAATGAAAGTCTGTGGCCACAGAGTTATCTAACAGGAAGAGGCATTCTGTTTTCTGTATTAATTCCAAACTTTGTTCCACTGACACTTGGGCCTTGGGTAAATTTCTTACCACCCCTAACCAATGATTCAGGAACCGAAATAGAACACATTCAAGCTTTACCCAGTCCACACAGAAAAGAAGGAACAAAAGGCATATGTTAGCCATTGCCAGGCTAAGACAGAATTCATCCTATGGTCCCTATTAGTTCCTAAGGTCTGGATCATTGCCTTTTAGAATGCAGAGATTGTCACCAAGGTCAAGAGGGAGGAAGATGATTAGAGTTCTGTGTTATAAATCAGGCCATGGCAAACAGATGGAACTGCTAAGATCCTAGACTGATATGTTCCAGAGAGAACAGTACCTTGGCTCCAGAAGCCAAGATTGCATTCCCCCCAACCAAGCCATGGGTTCAGGGCTCAAATTTCTTGTCTGGATGTCTCTGGAAAGGAGAACAGAATATCTACTTATTTTGTGAGCATTTGGTAGGCAAGCATCAAACATAGAACCAGGTCATCAGTCAGAATAAGGCATTCTTTGTAGGAGCCTAGATTGTGGACAAAATTTAGATAAATTTGTTGTGGATCAGGGGACTCAGAAACTGTGGAATATGTGCCTCCCCATGCTTTAGGAGAACAGATACTATGGAACAATCTTTTATAAGGGTCCTTTTTTTTTAAACCTCCAATCACTCTCAAAAGTTCTTAGACCACTGAGTGTCTGGGACAACTGCATTGGACTGGACTTGGTAGAAAAGATGTTGCTCTTGTTATGTAGGATTTGTGCTGGAGGTAGACTGAAGTAGCAGGTCAAAATTGAAGTCTCACTAAGGGAGTCACTAGCACTTTTCCATTTATGTTTACCTGCAATGCCTGAGGTGTGTATATTGTTCAAGGATCCAGTGGCAGTCCCTGCTGCATATGTAGGCAGTTTGCCTGCAGTGAGGAAAATGGCTCCTTGGACAGTGTGAATCCACACTGGAGTTGAATTTAGCAAAATGTGTTCTGTGTTGTTGGGTATGTTGTTGTGTATTGTGACTCCTAAAGGAGTCTTGTGTAATGTATGACCATAGACTGGAAGGTAGTGAAGGAGTTGCTGGGTTAGTAGTCTAAGGAAAACTTTCTGACTTAGAAGATTAGCATCAGTGATGAGTAATGTGTTTACAGGAATTGTTATCCAATAGCGCAGGCAACTTATTCTGGACAGAATTCCATGGAGAACAATAAGCCATTGGGAGAGTAGCTGTGCTTTCAGCTCACACAGAGTAGCTTCACATTAATTGGCAATTGTTAGGGAAGGCCGACCAGCTGGAAGACATGAGGCTGTGGTATATAGTTCCATAGAGAATTTTCCACCCGGGAGGACACGTATCCATCTCTTCAGAATGCAAAGGTCAGAATCAAGATTTTCAGTGTTTCTCTCAAGGCCCAGAATCAGGCAGTTCTTCACTATGGAGAAACCTGATTGAGATTTCAGTTGTTTTGTGAACTAGTCTGGCAGGCCACAATAGTTAAAAACAAGCCAAAGGCCAAGGCAGATGCAAATCCTGGAAGATCTTTTGCCACCAGATTAATTTTAAGAAATACCCTTGCTTCCTACAGTATATGTTTTAAATAGGTTTGGAAGTTCCATGCCCAGCTTTAGGCTAATTTTTGAACTCATTTTCAGTGGCAGAGTTGTGGTCTCTGGGACTGTTTTCTGGCATTAATTCCACTCAATTTTCCTTGATACTGTTTGACAACCAACAAAGTTGCTGGCTTATTACGAATAGTCCTGGGAGACAACCTGGAGACGTGGCCCTAAAGCTGTGGAAATTTAGTTCCTCAGCTGGGCAGCCCAATCTGTGGGACTCCCTGCAGAAATCTGGTACTTGGAACAAAGAAATACTTCAGCAATTCTTCACTGTTTTAACAGTTTTGACTTTGGAGAGGGAAAAACTCAAAGTTCCAGTGTCCTTCTCTTTCTTTAGCTGTCATATTTAGAAGGAGACCTGCTGAATATCCTTGCTGTTCCCAAATAGTATTAAGGGCAGACTGAAGTCTGCTATGTTGCTTGCTGGCTGCAAGAATGAATCACAAGGATAAAAATTAGGGAAGAGATTGGTGAGGTGTTAAGGGTGGCATGCATATATAAAAGTTCAGGATGAAGGGCTGGGGGTAGGAGCAAATGGGTTAAATTCAATTGCCACTCACTGTGGTGCTTTTCCCATTTTATTCTTGAATTCTGCTTTAAAAAGAATAAATTTGTATTTGTTTACTTTGGTTCCACTGGTTATTCTCTCTGATCACGACATTGTACCTTCTTCCAATATTTTGGGGTGGAAAGAAAAGAGCATAGGTCAAGAAGCTACAGGAACACTGCCAAACAGGCCACAGTGGCCTGGATTGGTTGTTCCTCAAGTTTCCCCTTCTACAAGGAAGAGGTTGCCTCAGAGGATAAGTTAATGGTTCCTAAATTTTTTCATCCTTCTGAGTTTTTCTAGCAGCTGAAACAATAGGAGATAAATCAGGGTTACTGCTGTGAGTTTCCATGAAAACATATTTATTCAGTTAAGCTCTATCCTTTATTCTGAGACTGTGGCTCCGAATGTGGTGTGTGTGTGTGTGTGTGTGTGTGTGTGTGTGTGTGTATGTGTGTGTGTGTGTGTTTGTGAGTGTGTTAAAATGTCCCCATGAAATAATGGTGATCATTTAATGCTATTTCATGTCAAAATAAAACCCTGTTAGTTCTTCATCTGTACCAATTTTTCTTTCCTTGCCAGTCCATACTAATACTGTTCAGTACAAATGCAACTAACATCCATAGTTTAAAATTTTAAAGCATGTCTAAAAACTGTAAGTAAATTGGGGAAATTAATTTTAATATTTTAGCCCACTCAACAAATACTATCCTTCCAGCTATTCAATTATAATTAATGTTATTATTAATTTAAACAATTATTAGAATATTTTACCTGGTTTTCCTAAGTCTTCAGAATTGTTAAGATGTCAGTTCATGATAAGACAAGATAACCAGATCTGTAGTTTATTACTTACACAGACACAACAAAAAAGGAATAGGACAGAAGGGCACTCAAGATGTACAAGGTTATCTTTATTTCTTTGTGTTGTCTGACCTCCTTCCCTGCCTCTCAGGAGGGTTCTGGCTGCTTTCAAGCTAGAGTATTGGACAAAGATAGCAAGAAGGGTCTCTTACGTATATCACTCCTGAATGCCACCTGTGTGGCACATGTGCCATTCTTACTGCCTCAGCCTGTCTAGCAGTGTGTTAGACCTTTGTGTCCTAGTCTTCCACCTTGGCTGACATGGAAGGTCCATCTCCATTTCAAACTCAACTTCTTGGCCTACCTTGACACAGAATTTCTTTTCCCCACTATCTTTCTCCTTCTTCCTATCTTTTCAGTTCTAGGTTTCTAGAAAACATTTTTGTATCATCTTTGCTTTTAAGATTTTCTCATACTTCTCTCCTAATACTTAGCTTAACTTTTTTTTGGACACACTTATGTCCTTTGGTTCTATTTCTTTCTTTGTATTTCCCTTAGTATTCCTCCTGTCTTTGATCTTCTTTCCAAGGCCCCATCCATACTGACTGATTTACTCTTCTTTTCCCACTGCTTATTTCCATTTGGGATAGAACACTAACCATGGTACAGAGAACCTAAGTGTATATTTGTTGGAGCAGTTGCTTGCTTTTTCAATTGGAACCAGACCCGGGTCTATCTGAGCAGTCAAAAACCCAACAAAGCCTCTTGGTGATAAACTTATCACCTTAGATAACTACTAGAGGAGGCTCAAAGAGGTAACCTACTTACAAGACAAGTGGTACCACAACTGCTACCACATATTCATTCTACAACATGAATATTTAATTGAAACATTGGAGATGCTTATTTGTATTCTGTCTCTTTATCCTTTTGCTCCAAATCCCAGTGTTATACAGTTATGATGTGATTGCTTGCTTCTTTCAAAAGGACATAGGCTATTTTGTAATCCATGAACTCTTCTTTAGAAAGGCTCTCTAGTATGCTGATGGCATCTTGTGTCATTTCCTATCAGAAAGAGCTTACAATGTGAATGTGTCTACCAGATTTTTATGTTAAAACATCACCTACACTATAGTGGTTTTTAACATGTGGGGCTTTTGAGTCATGAAGGTCAAAAAGGCCTGTGAAATACCATTATAAGAAGAGGCCTGGAATATTTTTTTTCTTCTTCCATGTAATGATGCTCAAGAAGTTATGAAGTATAAGTCAGGTTGTACACCATCTGGGGTCAGACCACATCTGTTGATGCCTTAATATTATATTTCTTACTCTTCCAGAGTCTGAGAAGTAAGGTATTTTTGTTATGGTGTACTAAATGGACCAAGGCAAAGTTTACTGTTGTGTTTTAATATGAGCCTGATTCTTGTAGAGGAATGAGGGTAGTACAGTACTTGACTAACTTGCTGCAAGGCCTTGAGTTTGATCAAAAGCACCACAAAAAATTGACAGCCATTTGTTTAAAGTTTTTTTTCTTTTTTTTTTTTAAGATTTATTTATTATGTATATAGTGTTCTGCCTACATGCCAGAACAGGGCACCAGATTTCATTATGGATGCTTATGAGCCACCATGTGGTTGCTAGGAATTGAACTCAGGACCTTTGGAAGAGCAAGCAGTGCTCTGAACCTCTGAGCCATTTCTCCAGCCCCAGCCATTTGTTTAAAATAGACATTTTTTTTCCTTTTCTGATTATTAAATTTTTATTTTTATATTAATTACAGTTTATTCATTTTGTATCCCAGCTGTAGCCCCCTCCATCATTCCTTCCCAATCCCACCCTCCCTCCCTCATCACACCACACACACACACACACACACACACACACACACACACACACACAACCAGAATGCTCTAATGCCACAGCTTTAAAAAAATCTCTATGAAATCCAGGGTTGTTAGGGGGCTGGAGAGATGAATCAGTGGTTAAGAGCACTGTCTGCTCTTCCAAAGGACCCGGGTTCAACTCCAGCCACCCACATGGTAGCTAACAACTGTAACCCCAGTTCCAGGTGGTCTGATGCCCTCACACCAACAGACATAAAATACAATTAAATAAATTATTAAAAAAGAAGAAATCCAGTCTTCTTGGCATCACAGGAATCTAGTTTTTATTAATCTTTTCTTATAGGAGTTACAATGGGAAGACAGATTAAGGATAACATCTTGGCTCTGAATCTTCTCTTCGATAAATGACCAGCTACAGCCCTCAGTTCCTACTCATAGAGCAAAGATAAGTAGTAAGGTATCATCAGTGAGAAGAAAAACAACCTTTTACCTGAAAAAGGCAAGGCACAGCCTAGTACTTACTGCTGAGGGGTAGGTATTTAAATAATTGTGACACATGCCCAGTTCTTGATAGAAGTTAGGGGTGTTTTCATGTTTTTATTTTATTTTGAGACAGGATCTCATACATAGCCCAGGCTGGCCTTCAACTGTGACCTTCTGTTTCTGCCTCTTGATTGCTGGAGTTACCAGCTGAAAAAATGATTATTTTCTATATTGTAAGAAATACTTAAAATAGGGTTTGAAAAGATAACTTATGAAAAACACTCCTGCTTCCTTTTAGGCTACACCACCTGCCTTTAACAAACATTTGCTGAATGATCTCATGGAACCATAGAATAAAAGCTGTATCTATATCTCTATCTAATGTCATATTAACAAAGAGAAACAAAGCCCCGTGTTAAGTGGGCTATCTAAACCTACTATGCATTTTATACTGCCCCCTTCTATATGACTCTGGTCTTCAAATTTACTATAACTAGTGAAAAATACTCAATAACTACAGTTGGTCAAGATAAAGTAACCAGAGCGATAGAGGTTTATGGTTCCACCTGGTCTTCATCTGGAAGGTGAATCCACTTTTTGTGCTACGCCGAGAGTTTCCTTACTCCTTCAAAAAACATTTCAGTTGTTCCTGTAGGTGATAAATCTGTAAGTTGAGTGAGGCAGAAAAAGATAAAAGCTGTATGATTTTTTTCTGGTATTCCAAACTTTATTTTTGAAAAACATCTTTTGTTACAATTTCAAAAGTATGACATAGCTCCTTCTTTACCATATCAAAAAAATGATAAGCATGTACAACAGGTAAAGCCATTTGAAGACTAGTCAAAGGTAAAAGATAATACCCATAGACATTTGTCCAATTTCTAAGATGTAATATAATACTCAGGTAGTTTGTTTCCAAGTAATTATAGCTGATTAAATCATCAACATTTATAGCTTATTTCCTCCACTTCGGACCAATGAAGGTTTAAAAAAGTTGTTCAACAAAGGAAAAAACTGTTACTGACTAGTATTCCTTTCTGAACTCCCAAATATGTAACTTGAGATGGTGTTGAGTCTCAGTGGTCCTTGAGGTGCTTCCCCACATGTACTATTGTTCTCTACCTCGTTTTGTAAACATGAATCTCAACTTTCTTTGAACAGAACATATTATTGATATTTAGCCTCTGATATTTAAAATCCCTGGTTCATATGAAGTTGAACTTTCAATATTAAGAAGGTAAAGGATTCTGTTTAGAGAGGGGCCCATCCCTAGATACAACTCATAAGCGTAGGATTGAAGCTTATCCAGAAAAAGTGTTTAAATTTTTGACCTGCAGCCAGAATTCAGAAAAATACTCTACAATATATATATATGTGTGTATATATATATATATACACATATATATATGTATCGAGACCATAAACTCTTAGTCTTTCTTTCTTTCTTTCTCTCTCTCTCTCTCTCTCTCTCTCTCTCTCTCTCTCTCACACACACACACACACACACATAAAACTTCTCAGAATTCCTCACTGCTTCAGATTACAAATTGGAGGAAAACAGGAAACAGGTTGTGTACAATCTTAAAATGTATTACTTCATCTAGTATTTACTTATATAGACCAAAAATCAACTGTTACTTGACATTTTTTAGCTCATCTTAGTCTCACAATGTTCCAAAGAACAGTCACACCATCAAGAACTCAAGTACAATGCTATGACCACAATGTTTTTTTAGTATACCAGACATTAAAGCGAAGCTTAAAATTGACTATGCTCAAAAACTGAACATGTTTTCTAATTAAGAATCTAGATTTCTTAAAGGAGTCAAATGCAGGTTTTCAGGCTCAGTAGGAAGTGCCTTTAAAAGTTGAGCCATCTTGTTTTAAATTTTTATTAGAATATATTAATTTTACACATTAATGGGTTTCTTTATAGTATTTTCATACATGTACGTAACATATTTGTGTCACCTCTTATCATTGCTCCACTCTCACTCCTCTGTATTCTCTAGTTAATTGCCTCCCTATTTCCAACTAGCACCACTTCTGCTTTCATGTCTTTCTGACCCAATGAGCTTCATTAGGGTTGTTCACAATAGCATGTGTACCTTTTCCAATGATTTTTTTCTTTAAAGCCCCCATCAAATGTTATCTATATATAAATCCTCAGGGATGGGTGAAACTCTCCATGACAATCTATCAACAGGCCCAATCTTGTATAGGTAATCAAAGCTACTGTGCGTTCAAACGTGCAACAATGCCATGCCTAGAAGTCAGTACCCTATCCACTACCCATTTTCTCTCTGGCTATTACCTTCTTTTTGTCTCTTCTTCAGTGATGCTCCCAGAATCTTGGGAAGGATGTTATAGATGTTCCTATTATGGCTGGACATTTGATACTAGTTTGTTTGCTAGACTTTGCCCAATTAATGAGATTCTGCTATAACCACTGACAACGAATGCTGCAATCATCACTAACTGACTGCTAATGCCAAGTTTTATTTGCTGCTCCTTGCTGGGTTTACAAGACATTTAGCAATTCAGTCAGAATCCTGACCAATCAGCATCTTAATATTCTATTCATGCTAAGTCAGATGTCATGGGCCTTTTGTAGTCCAGGATCTAATGTTTTTGAAACTTAAAATGGTAAAATCAAATTCAAGGATGTATACTACCTTTGAGATAGAGATTGCTTCCTAATATTATTCAACTTTGATTAATCTGTATTAGCAAGGATAAGAAGTAGTGTGAACTTTCAGTCTGTGAACTCAGTTAGGTTCTTCTCATTCAGATGCTAAATGACCCCTTACTATAACCAGTGACATCTCTAGTTCTTCCTCTTTTGTAGACTCTTTTCTGCCTCCCCCTTCAGGTAGGTTTTTCCCTAGCGTCAAACTTCTTGTTGAACTTACATGTTAACCTGGCTAATTCTGTAAACCCCTCATCTTCAATGCTCATTTTTGTGTACAGGTCTCCAGTGCTCCGTTTTCAAAGGTATGTCTAATGAAAGTTGCCATCTTTTCACCCTTTGTACCTTCTAAATTCTCATCTTGTTATATTAACGTCAGTTACTGGTACACTATTTCTCAGTTACTCAGGCTTCAGACTTATCTTTGATTCCTTTCATGGCCTGTAAATTTGCTACAATTTTGAACCTGGAACATACCCTGAAAGCCCATGTGCATTGGTCTCTAGCCTGTAAGTAGAGGAATTGTTAAGAGGTAGGGACTGGTGGAGTTATCTTAAGTAGTATGAAATATGCCCTCAAAGGGGATTTGCGACTCTGGTTGCTTCCTTTCTTTTTTGCTTCCAAGCCATACATGTTAGGTAGCTAGATAGGGATTAACAGCTTTAGAGACCATTGAATATGGACCTATATACCATTTCCATGGTGATACTAGAAAGGTATTCTTCACATTTGCCCCTCCTTGGGAATAAACTATGATGTGAAATGTAGAGTTTCTGGACTTTGCTGAGGTTCAATGAGGGAAAACTACTTCCTTCTGCTAAAATAATTGAATATGAGTCCAATTATTCCTGGCACAGGGTAAGGGCATGACATTCTGATCTCCCTTAAAAAGTAGAACATTATATATTGTTGACTCCTCCCTTAAGAATTAATCCAGCTGGCCAAAATACTACTCCTTAGGAAGGTTAATTTACCTAAAGATATGTTAAATGGAAGAATAATTATCCCCTTAATGAAATAAGGGAATCATCTACACACATACACACACAGACACACACACACAAGCTCAAGTATAATAAAAATTTTTAAATAAATTTTAAGCTACATCTGATTCTCCTACTTCATAGTTAGCAAGAAGTTGTTTAAACCCACTTAAGACTTAACCCATCTTTCCTATCCTATCCTACATGTCAAATAATATAACTTCTGCTTTATTTTCTAATCTTATGTCAGACAATGCTCTTCATTGTTTTACATGAAACATGATCAAAGTAGTCAAGTTCTCTCCTAAGTGAGATCTTGAATATGCTCCACCCAAGAGGCTCATTCTACTGTTTGTTAGACTTACTCTTCTGGTCTAAGCAAAAATAAAATTTCCTCAAGGGAGCTTTGCCAAGTTCTTGTAATTTAATTCAGGATTCTCCTTATTCTAATGGAAACTCTGACTTTTTTTTTTCCTTCATGGCACTTGTTTGAGATTTGCACTTCTATATATTATGTGATAATTTGTTTACTATCAATTACCCCTGGCAGACCATTAACTCTATGAGGACAAGTGTTGTATCTGTCTTATTCAACACTTTTTCTCCAGTATTTTTCCACTCTGTGGGTATTCAATAAGTGTTGAATGAACAGACTTTCAAAAAGATCTTGTTATACCCTGCTATTGTCCCTCAGAATATATTTTACTACTATTCTTTTTGAGACACATTAGATTAGAGTGGGTGAAATATTCATAGGAAATTACTTATATTACAACGTACTTCTTACCTGCTCACACTTTTGTTTTTCCAATTTGCTAAGGTGCCGCAAAGTATTCTCAAAGTACCTCTGGAAAAAAAAAAGAGTTGGATCCATGATGAAAGATGTATCTTAATGGAAAGGAAAACCACAGAACACAGTTTGTCACATATTTGATAAGAAAGCTGTCAATTATAGGACAAGTACTCTTTTTAGACACACTGGAGCATAAAACTACTCCCTAACTCCTGTGAAATCCTATCTAATTTTATATACCCTCTAAGGTATTTTCTTGTCCTAAAATAAATGGGTGAAATATATACATGCTACATTTTTCCTAGTGCTGTACAAATCCTTTGCCTATGACTTTTTGAAGAAGCTGACTTGGAATCTACTGTAGATTCTTCTTCCATTTCCTCTCACTAAAACAAAACATTATTACCCTAACACACATATCTACAAACCACACATATACCACAATAGTATCAAATATCTGAATATTTAAAATATATTTTTAGTTATTATCTTTGGTTATTCTAAAGGACTACAGGCAAAGTGCCAAGCTGCTTGCATTTGACAACTACTGCTCAAAAAAAATGAATCTAGCAAAGGATTCTCTTAGTGCTTTACAATCATCTTACTACCAAGATGAGAGCAAATGTGATAATATCAATATTTTTCTTTCACTGAAACCTGAAAACATATCCATAAAAATAAAATAATTCTTATATTAGTGAGAGGCAGGAAGACATCTGTGAGTTTGAGGCCAGCCTAGTCTACAGAGCGAGTCCAGGACAGCCAGGGCTCTGTTACACAGAAACCCTGTCTTGAAAAACCTATATATATACACACACACACATATATATATGTATATATATGTGTGTGTGTATGTGGTATAATTCACTCTTATTTCAGCACACCTGACAAAATTTTTCAATTAATCTGGTCCTTTTGGCTGAAACAAATAAAAAATGGGATTTTCAAAGTAAGATATCAGGGTGTCTAACAGCTGAAAAGAACTTACTTTAAGGGTAAAGTTGTCCGAAGTCTCAAGGAATTCTGTCTGTCGCTGTGCTTTTTTATAAATCCGTGTGAGGTTTTTTTCTTTGTAATGAATCAGTTTCCGAATTCCCATGACTGAAAGATGTGGAGAAATAATTTTTGTATATAAATATAGCTTTAAATAATGGACCAAGTCACAAATCAAGTACAACTTCAAGAATACAAAGCTACTGAAAACTAAGCATGCACATGATACATGTTCAGAGTTAGCCTTTTTACACCCACCCTAGCCAATTCCTTTGTTTTTTCCTCTGACTTACTTATTGAACTGTAATCTTCACTGGTTCCATAGAGGCTGAATTGCATAAATTTGATTTGCAGCTCTCTTTCTAATTCCTCTTCAGAATTGTCAGTCTCCAGTTCTTTTATCTCTTTATCATTTTCTTCATCTTTATCATGATCATTCTCCTCTTGGTCTTCTTCTTCTTCTTCTTCTTCTTCTTCTTCTTCTTCTTCTTCTTC
>NW_026590677.1:8229282-8259649 GCF_907164565.1 Psammomys obesus
TCTTCTTCTTCTTCTTCTTCTTCTTCTTCTTCTTCTTCTTCTTCTTCAATTTTATCATTCTTATCTTCCACATCATTACTGTTACTGCCAGAATCATCAGCCATCTCCCCAAGCTTATCATATTCTATTGATTTCAAGCACGGGAAAAAATGGAACCGATCTGAAGCTTTGGAAATGACCATAACCTTAACATAAAATTCACTGGGCAACTAGTGAATTTTACAAATTATTTTCCTATGGAAAGATCATTTCCTTTGTAAAATAAGGGCAAGGAATATGAAACACTAACATTCATCCATGTATTCAATTATCAAGATATCTAGAGAATCTAAGGTCCCATAGGAAGTTGAATACCAAGGCATATAGGTGGTTAGAATTCCAATCTAAATCCCTCAAATCACAGGAAGACCAATAAGGAATAAGTACAAAGGCATCCTTTTTCTGTGACTGGTCTGTGAATCTGTGGCTCTGCCACACAGTTAACATTTGCTCTAGCAGAGGCAAATGTTCTCTGTTTCAATAAAGTACCTGATGCGCTAAGACCACTCATCTGTGGGGATCCTGAAATGCTTGGGATGCACCCATGACTTTCTGGTTCTTTTGTTTCATCATCTTTAATGACTTCCCAGCCTGAAAAGATAGTAGTCAAGGAAAAAGCCAAATAGAAAGAGAACACACAGATCACTTTAACTAAAAGTGATCTTAATACTTAATTTAGGCCAAATTTAAATCATTGTATCTGCATTCTTAGTGTGGAGAAGTTTGTAATATTAAATTACACACAGACTTCTGTTGTCTGTATTTACTGTTTCTAGCTAGAAAAATAACATTTCAAAAATCTTAAGTTATACCATCAAAACTGGTGTTCAAACACCAGAAGAGAGGACTAACTAGGCAGGCTGCTTAGTGTTATACAACTTACCAAACATAGTAAGGTTCTGAATTTGATCCCTAAAACCACAAATAAAAGCAAAACTAGCAACCAGAGGTGTGATTTGCAAGCACATGCACATGAGTGGAAACAGACTATAATGGAAAAATACTTGATATAAAGGATACGGACCCTGATGGCTTCAGCATCGGAGCGCAGCAGTCTCTTAACTTCGTTTTTCACATCTGGAGATTTAATGTACTGAAGCAAAGTAGGGGTGTTGGGATACCAGTAATGGCATTTAGAACCCAGTTTTATAAAAATGCCCTTTTCATATATATTAATGAATTGAAATGACTGGGCCATGTTTGATAGTCATCCAACAACAGTCATGCTTAAACAGTGCTATTTATGAAGGAACCTACCTAAATCTGTATTTTGTATAATACTCTCATTTTTCAAAATTGAATCACTTGAGATGTTTAATCTTATCTGTCTATAACTCTATGGAAAAGATTTAACACTTATGTTTTATTATTTGCCTTGACTCATACTGGCAAACTGCTATAACTCCATGTTAGTTACTTATAATTTGGTTTAAAATCCAAATTCCCAGACTTCATTGTCCCATTTTTACTATTGAAATGTTCCTACAAAAACTAGATCCTATTTACATGTTCTCCCCTAAATATAGTTTTAATCAATTACTCCACAGCAATTAATTCATCTTGACACAAATAGAAAACAAGGCTTTTGTTGAAAAATCACATTAGTTCAAGCAATTGTTGTTAAATTGAACCCTTGACTTCAAAGAATTAACTTTTGAAATGAAAATAAGGGAGCCAGGTGGTGGAAAGCAATCTGTAATGCATGGTAGCACTAGCAAAACTGATTATTTTTTCTCCTAGAAGTTGTTATTGAACATTAAATAATTATTTCTCAGTGAATAAATTCCAGTGTATGTATGTATGCATGTATGTATGTATGTATGTTTGTATGCTTGTATGATATATATTCATATATATATGGATAGCATATTCAAGTAAACAACAAAAATTATGACCGATGCTGTACCTCATTAAAGCGGAAGTCATCCATTTGTTTGACATCTGGGTGCTATGAAGTAAAGTACAACGAAGAACAATGTTATATTTTGATCGTTCCATTTGAGTCAAGCTTAAAGAGCTATACAATTATGTTTAAATACTTTTTATATTTAGTAGACAATAAATTTCATTGACTGTCAGGTTATTAAGCCAAACTTACCACATAAATTTTAAAAAGTTGATCACAAGTTCAACAGTTTCTCTCAAAATTCTAACAAAGTTTTCTGTATACATGTACAAGTTTATTCTAAAATTAATATGGGAGGATACATATTCTAAAATGTTTAAAACAATATTGATGAAACAAAATGAAATGGTAGCAATCAACCTTCCAATTTCAAACTTTATCTGTGGAGAGACTGATGCATGGATCCATGGACCAGAATAAAGAACCCATCTACAGTACAAATATTCTCAAGGGAGAGGTGAAGGAATAGAGGGACAAGGGAGAAGAAGAAGAATGGGAGATGGGAAATCTTGAATTAAAACTCGTGCTTTTATAAAACTGAAATATAGATTGCAGGCATAAATATAAATTGTAAAACTTTCAAAAATGAATGAGAGAACATCTTCAGTATCTAGGATAAGAGAAGAATCCTTAGATTTAACAATAAAAAAAGCAGGACTCACCTAGCAGTGTATAAAAGCAGATACTATGACTCATAACCAAACCTTTGGCAGAGTGCAGGGAATCATATGAAAGAAGGGGGAGTTAGTATGACTTGGAGAGTACAGGAGCTCCACAAGGACCAAATCTATCTGGGTACAGGGGTTTTATATGAAACTGTTTATCCAACCAAGGACCATGTATGGATATAACCTAGAATCTCTGCTCAGATGTAGCCTGTGGTAGCTCAGTAACCAAGTGGATTTCCCTAGTAAAGGGAACAGGGACTATTCCTGACATGAACTCAATGGCAGGCTCTTTGACCTCCCCCATCCCCCAAGGGAGGAGCAGCCCTGCTAGGCCACAGAGGAAGACTTTGCAGCCAGTCCTGAAGATACCTGATAAAACAGGGTTAGATGAAAGGGAAGGAGGTCCTCCCCTATCAGTGGACTTGGAAAGGGGCAGGGAAGAGATGAGGGAGGGAGGGTGGAATTGGGAGGGAATGAGGGAGCGGGATACAGCTGGGATACAGAGTTAATAAAATGTAACTGATAATAAAAAATAAAAATAAAAAAATAATTTCCTCCAAAAAAAAAAGCAGGACTCTTAAAACAAAAACATCAATAAGTTAAGTTTCATCAAAACTAAAAATTTTGCTGTATGAAGATCTTATAAAGAGGACTAAAAATTTAAGCTATTAGCTCTAAGAAGGTATTGATAATCTATGCAAATATGATGAAAGACTAGTATATAGAATAGAAAAAGAACACTTGAAACTTAACAAGAACTCATTTTAGAAAATAGACAAAAGAAGCTATGTGTTGTGGCACATGTTTGCAATCCCAGCATTCAAAGAATGAGGCAGGAGAATTGCTATGAATTCAAAGCTATTAACTATCTGAAAGATACAAATTAATACCACAATAAAATCACTATGCAGGTTATCAGAATGGCTAAAATAAAATAAAATAATGACAAGACCTAATGCAGGTGAGGAGGTGGAGAATTTTGAGCAATCATATATTATCAGTGTGAATATAAAATGATACTTCTGAAAACAGTGTGGCAGTTTCATATAAAACTAAAAATGCTTGTGGCTTGTGAAGTGGCTCAACATTGAGATGCTTCTTATGCCTGAAGACCTGAGTTTGATAATTAGAATTGATTCTCAAAAGTTGTGGGCTCCATGTGTCTCACACATGCATGCACACACACTAAATGAATGTAAATGCATTTTAAAAGCATAGCAAGGGACATACATCAGTTGGTAAAGGGCTTGGCTAACATGCACTAAATTCTGTGATTAATCCTTGGAAACATATAAAACAGGGTGTGGAAGTGCATGCCTGTAATCCCAGCACTTGAGAGGAGGTAGCAGGAAGATCTAAAGTCATCTGTGACCACACAGCAAGTTCAAAGCCAGACTGAACTACATGATAAAGACCCCCCCCCGTCTCAAAAATATTTTTACAAACCTTCTACTTGGGGGCTTGTAAGCCCCTCCTCCCTTTAGAGAGATGGTTCAGTGGTTAAGGGAACTGGTTGCTCTTACAAAGGTTTCAGATCCTCAGGTCCCAGCAACAACTTATGGTAGTTCACAACCACCCTTAACCCAAGTTCCAGGCTATCCAATAGGCATGCATGTCATGCACATACGTGCATGCAGGCAAGATACTCATATACATTAAGCAAAATGAATAAAATATAAAAATATTTTTAAAATAGACAGATCACATTATTCCTGAACATTTATCCTAGAGAAATTAAAATTTATGTTCACATAAAAATCTGCTCACAGCTTTATTTTAATTGTCAAAAACTGGAAACAATACAGGTATGTTTTAATGGGTTAACAGTTAAACACATTCGTATTTTCACTCCTTGATATACAATTCAGCAATAAAAAGGAACTGTTGATTCATGCCATTCTTGATGTTACTGTATGTTCAATTTATTTATTGTCATGAAATAACTACAGAAATGAAGAAAATATTTTGATCTTTTAGGCACTAAAGATCAGGGGTGTAAGGCAGGAGGAAAATATAGATAGCTATAAAAGGGCAATATGAGACACATTTTGTGGTGATGGAACTGTTTAACCATCTTAACAATGTAGGTGGATCATGAATCTAGCTATGTAGTAAAACTGCATAGAACTAAACACATATATAAATACATAAGTTTAAGAAGATGAGATATTTCATTAAGACTGGTGAATTGAAATACTTATAATTTCATTTATGATATTGTTCTATAGTTTTGTAAAATGTTACAAAGGGGTAAAGTAGGGAAAGAGTGCACTGTGAACTTCTAGTTTTTCCAATTGCATATGAATATCTGATTATTTCAGTGTTTTTCATTGAATTTTTAAAATGAATCCAAAGTACAATACTCTTCCTATAGCTCACCTGAAGTAAGGTTAGAAATTTAAGGATAATTCCTACTTTATCGGGTTCTAGATGACTTTGATTTAAAACTTTATTTCTCTCTCTCTCTCTTTTTTTTTTTTAGAAAAAAATCTCACTCTGTATCCTCTGTTATCCCGGTTACTGGCAATATAGCCTAAGCTGTCTTCCAACTGATGGCAATCCTCTTGCTTCATCTTACAAATGCTAAGATTACAGGCCTGGCTTTAAATCTATAGCAATCAGAAACTTAAAGCATGGGCTGAAATGTCAAATTCATGACTCTTCTAAATCCCTAACAATGAGCTTATACCTAAAGAACTGGGTCTACTTTTATTCACTGCTGTCATCCCAACTGCTAGCTCATAATGCTGTAGATCTTGCATATTTTTACATTTTTGAGGCAGGGTCTTATTCTGTAGCCAGGGATTGCCTTGAATTCATAATCCTTCTTCTTTAGCCTCTCAAGTATTGAGATTACAGATAAGTACCACTACATCTGGTAGGCATTGTTTATTGAACAAAGAAATGAACCAATAAATTCCTAACTGACTCTCTCCCTTGCTTTCCCTCTTAGTTTTAATCCACCAAGTAGAAACACAAATGGCATGAGACTAACCTTTTTGGTTGTATTCCGGAACCTTTTCTTTCTGACATTCTTAAGTGGTGGAGTAACTAAAATAAAAACATGATAAAAACATACCATATGACTGATGACTGTCCTATATCTACATGAATTTGATAAAGAAATATTTCATGTTTGTGGCATGACTTCTTTCTTTAAATAAGAGGTTAAGGAACCAGGTAAGAGATCCTGATTCATAGGGATTTGCAATGCAATTGATAAATGCAGTCAGACAGAATGAGCAAGGTATTGGTGACTTACTGCCATGCTTCCAGTTATATTTTTTTTCCTCTGTCTTCCCATCACCATTGCCAGTTGCAAAAGGATCAGTAGAGGTAACATGCTCTTCTGGAGAAGAGTGAGGCTTACCATCAGCACTGCATACCAGCATCTACATTTAGCAAAGACAAAGAAGTTGACTATTGCCCAAATATTTGTTAGTAATAAATCATAAGCATACCTCCAGAAATCTGGAGCACAGAAGATTCTTGATATTTCCCAAAACCAAGTACTATGCAATATACATTCAGATTCTTTAATATATCACGTTTCCATCCTCTTCTCCTTACCTCTACCCCTTCTCTCTCTGCACCATGATATATAGATTTGACTTTTACCTAGTGTTTACCACTTCAGAAGGAATATCATGAAATGCATACATTTTAGCATTTTGATTTAGAGAGGCAATCAGAAAGCACCAGCAGGGATGATCAGTAAGAACCAATTTTTCTTCAGAGTTAACATACTTTTCTAGCAGAAAGTGCAGAAAAAAGATCTAAGCCATTCATATTTTTAAATTAATAAAAGTCACTATAAATGTCAAAAAAGGAGCAGGAGTCTGTACAAGTAAAGAAATGAAAAGTTAAGTATCAGATACCAAACCAGAGCATGACATTATGTTCCTGTGCAATTGGTCTGGTGATTACAAATGGTTATTAGCATTTAGCATGTGTAAAGTAATACTGGCAGAATGAATGAAGAGTCCACAAAAAGTATGAGAACTAGAAGACTAAGAAAATCAACCCAGTGCTTGTGATATACCTCAGTGGTAGTTAAAACAATTGCCTAGCATGCATGAGGCCCTGGACCTGGTACTAAGCACTAAAAAGCAAAACAAAACAAGATTTTGGTTTTGTTGTTCTTCTTGTGGAGCTCCTGTCTCCTCCAGGCCTTTCATCTCCCCCTTCTTTCATAAGATTCCCTGCACTCTGCTATGAGTCTCAGCATCTGCTTTGATACCCAGCTGGGTAGAGTCTTTCAGAGGCCCTCTGTGGTAGGCTCCTGTCCTGTTTCCTGTTTTCTCCCTCTTCTGATGTCCATCCCATTTGCCTTTCTGAATGAGGATTGATCATCTTACTCAGGATCCTCCTCTTGCTTAGTTTCTTTAGGTGTACAGATTTTAGTATGTTTATCATATATAATATGTCTAATATCCACTTATAAGTGAGTATATACCATATGTGTCTTTCTGCTTCTGGAGTACCTCTCTCAGAACCAAAAAATCTGGGCCCTGGAGTCTTTTCTGAGACTGATACTCCAACCAAGGACCATTCATGGAGGTAACTTAGAACCCCTGCACAGAAATAGCCATAGCAGCTCAGTCTCCAAGTGGGTTCCCTAGTATTAGGAACAGGGACTGTCTCTGACATAAACTCAGTGCCTGGCTCTTTGATCACCTCCCTCTGAGGGGGGAACAGCCTTACCAGGCCACAGAGGAAGACAATGCAGTCACTCCTGATGAGACCTGATAGGCTAGTGTCAGAGGGTAGGGGAGGAGGACCTCCCCTATCAGTGGACTGGGGGAGGGGCAAGGGAAGAGAAGAAGGAGGGAAGGTGGGATTGGGAGGGAATGAGGGAGGGGGCTACAGCTGGGATACAACATGAATAAATTGTAATTAAAAATAAATTAATAAAATAATCAACCCATTTAAAAAAAAAAACAAGATTTTATGGAACTAGGGATATCACTCAGCTGGTAGAGTGCTTGTCTAGCATTCACAAAGACATAGGTTTGATACTCAGCATAGCCTAAGGCATGCCTGTAAGCCTAGCACTTGGTAGTTGAAGACAGAAGGATTAGAAATTTAAAGTCATTCAGCTACATACTGAGTTTGAGGCTAACCTGGGATATATGAAACAATTTCTCAAAAAAAAATCATACCTGAGAAATATCTGCTGTTTTATAAAATGTTTTTCTATCAACAGTTTTCAGGCTTCCAACAACACAAGGCAAATTAACCAGCTTAGCAGGCAGTGAGACATTGTCGACCTGAACAACTGCACTGTGGCCATCAGCTAAAGGAAAGTAGAGAAAATTAATATTGACATTCCAATGAACACTTCAGTCTCCAAGAATTTGAATAATAAAGACTTATGAGGCAAAGACAAGTTATTCAATAAAACTGTTTCTTTAAAAGCTAAAAATCAATATTCAATTAGTAACTTCAAGAAAGAGTATATAAAGCTTGTTTCTTCATATTGTATGTTACTAGTTAAAAAGTAGTTTCTAATGCTAGCAATGATGAGAAATAGCAACTGTTTTTTTTGACATTCCTTTAAAAAAGCATTGTTTTAAAATTTATATTTGTATATTGTCTAAAGGTTGGAAAGATAACATATCCTATTCTTTTTTTCATTATTCTTTAATGCCTAGTATACTGCCTGGCACACAGCAATCTGTAGCAATTTGCTATTTAATATATTGTAAATTGGTCTTAGGTACTTACCAGAAAAGTCAATTTTTAGTTTATTCTTCTTGGCAGCACCTCTAGAATGTATAACCTTTCTGACAGCACAAGCATGTTCCTGAAAGGGAGGTAAATTAAAAATCAGAAAGATTTAGTTGATAACTAATAGAATAGACACTTCAAAGTGAGTCTTCCCTTGATTAAAACATTTCCCAAATGCTATGTACCGTGAAAGCCCATGCATTGTATAAGTTAGATGAAGTCAATTCAAATTTCATCATCATCTTTTAGAAACTACAGTTGGTGCCTTCTCCCAGCTTTTTAGTTCTACTTCTTACTGCTATCTTCCATTGAATTTACTATGGAAAGGATTAGCTACAATTTATTGTAATTAATTAACTATAATTGGATAATAGCTTTCTGACTATCTCTATCATAGCCTCCTAAATGAAATAATACTTGAAAATGGTTATTAATAGGGGAAAAAAGAGACTCAATCATAATGCTAAAATGGAGTTTCATAACTTTGCTTGGTGATGAGTCTGCAGGTGACATAATTACAGTCCCTCCAACCACCTCTTCTGAGATGACAGAAAAAATTTTAGAACAGCCTTACCTTGGCTATCCAGAAAATTGGCTGTTAATATTTGTGATAAGTGACTGGTTGATCCATAATTGTCATTGTCATGTTGTGGTTTTTTTTTGTTTGTTTTTGTTTTTGTTTTTTTTTTTTTTTTTTGGACAGGAAGAAAGAAATACTGTGAGAAGAATATGCACTACAATAGAACTGCTTAATAGACTTCTGGGAAGCAAATGTTCTGATCTTTTTTAGCCTGAAATACAAATTTTACCTAAGTAGAACTATACTTTTGCATTGAAAATATTAATTCTGAAACATAAGAGTTACTTACTGAAGGCAGACGCAATAGAAACTGTTCCTCAATTGCGTAAGGTTCATCACACTTTACACTCATGGCTTGTTTTTGAGTTCATAAAACACAAAACAAACAGAAAGCCATTATGAATTCTTGCTCACTCTGGTGACCATCTCTGGTAGCACTAGTTATTTTATGTAAGATCTTACCCATAATTCTCATTGAAAAATGTGCATATTAGTAATACTTTGATATTTTAACTTTTAAAAGTCATCATTTCCAAAGTCAATCCAAATTACATGATGTTACTTGATGAATAAATAACTAAGCTGTTATGAAACATGATTTCATATTTAAGTAATATACTTAAAACTGTCAAGTAGGGGTAAATTTCAACAAGCTTAAATGGTCTCCATGGGCCTGAATGCAAACCAAAAAATGAAATTAACCCAGAACCCAGATGTAGACATACTGATTTGAAGTGCTGAGCCCAAGGCTCAAGGATCTTCAAGGCAAAGGGGAATGAAAAGATGATAAGAGCTGAGGTAGTGGATGACTACCCTGAAGTGATGATTTGGACACAACAGGACAGCTGACATATGAATTCACTGTGATTAGGACAGCATGCTCAAGACCTGTACAAACTCCAACCAGACAAAGTCCCAGCATAGAGTTTGAGGAGGTGGGCACAAAATCCCATGCTCTAGCTGTAAAGCTATTAGAATTCTATAGTTTTTGGGAGAAGGACAGTCAGTTTTCTTTAATGGTGTGACTCTTGGTGGGTTGACTACATTCCTGAGGAAACCTCACACCCAAGAGTTGTTAGGCAATACAAATTGGACTCCAGGACTTTTTTAAGAAAAAAAAATCACAGAATTAACTCTGTAACAAGGTAAAGAGGGATCTAGGAGGAGTTGGAGGAGGTGCATGAATCTGATAAAAATACATTATCTAGAATTCTCAAAACATTATTTATCAAAAATTTTAAAAATAGTAAAAGTATTTTTAAAATTAATTCCGTAGTATAATTTTTGGACATTATTAGAAAGTATAGAAAGTACAAAGAGAGCAGGAATAAAAAAGACACCCAGGAAGGGGCTAGAGAATGGATTATTTTTATAGTTATTTCTATTTTATTGTTTCTAAATATATATACACGTATATAAATAATGAAAAACAAACATAAGAGTGTATATGATCAAAATGTATTATATACATATATGGAAATTGTGCATAGGGGTTTTACTGACCCCTATGCACAATTAAGACAAACTTCTGCAAAATTTAAAAATAAAAAGTGAATGAAGTAATCTTGGGGCTGGGTATACCACTTAATGAGTGAAAACAGAAAATATTAAGACCAAGAATACAAACACAGAATTTAAGGAAAAAGCTTATCAGATCATTCATATCTTTTAGACTTCTCAGCAGAACTAATATTAGGGCATTTTGTTCATTTTAGTGCCTTTTTTGGCAACTCCTCGTTTACAAAATAAAAACTTTAGGAACTCAAATTTTTAAAGTATTTCCTAGTTAATAGCCCCAGTAAAAAGGTCTGAAGGAAGAGAAGGTGAAAAACCTAGTTGAAAGGGTTTTAATAAAGAATAAGAAAACAACAACAACTGGAAGAATGATATATTAAAGAAAATGAATCTGCTTTTCCCCCGAAAATATTTTTCTTAGTTTTTGAAACTCCCATGAGGCACTCTTGGATACCTAATTAAATGAACATAATCACTGTCCACTGCTCACATCTGGCTTATCTCCCTCCAGCAGGACAATTGGAATAGTGTAAACAGAGAGAGCAAAATCCCTCACTCCAGATGGCAGAAACTTGGTCCCACAATTTTTAAAATTTTTTAAAAACTTATTTATTTATTACAATTTATTCACTGTGCCCCCTCTTTAGTCCCCTTCCTCTTCTCCCTCTATGCCCTTTCCCTCGTCCCCTGATAGGGGAAGGTCCTCCCCTTGTTTTTTTGTTTTTAAGATGTACTTATTCATTATTTATACAGTATTCTGCCAGCAAGTGTGCCTGCATGCCAGAAGAAGACACCAGATCTCATTATAGATAGATGGTTGTGAGCCACCATATGGTTACTGGGGATTTGAACTCAGGACTTCTGGATGGGCAGCAAGTGCTCTTAACCGCTAAGCCATCTCTCCAGCTCCCCCTCTTCCCTTTCTATCTGATCCTAACCTATTAGGTCTTATCAGGGCTGGCTGCATCTTCGTCCTGTTCCTGTAGCCAAACTTTGGACAGAGTGCAGGGAACCTTATGAAAGAAGAGGGAGATAGAAAGACCTGTAGGGAACAGAAGCTCTATAAGGAGACCAACAGAGCCAAAAACCTGGACCCAAGGGGTTCTGCAGAGACCAATATTCCAATGGAGCACCATGCATGGAGAGGACCTAGACTCCCTGCTAAGAGGAAGCCCATAGGCTGCTCAGTTTCCAGGTGGGTGCCCTAGTGAGGGGATCTGGGGCTGTCTCTGACATGGACTCAGTAGTGGGCTCTTTGTTCACTACACGGAATATTACTCAGCAATTAAAAACAAAGAAATCATGAAATTTGCAGGCAAATAAATGGTGGGAACTAGAAAAGATCATCCTGAGTGAGCTAACCCAGAAGCAAAAAGACACATATGGTATATACTCACTTATAAGTGGATATTAGCCATATAATATAGGCTAAACATATTAAAATCTATAGTCCTAAAGAAGCTAAACAACAAAGAAGACCCTAGGGAAGAGGCTGAAACCTCACTCTAGGCAAACAGGGTAGACATCAGAAGTAGGAGAAGACAAGGAACAGGAAAGGAGACTTCCACAAGGGACTTCTGAAAAACCATAACCACCAGGGTATCAAAGGAGAAACAGACTCATACTCGCATTTTTTTTTTAAGCACACAACCTTGAGCTGCCTTTGGAGACTGCCCGTTTCATCTTTTTCCTGGGGAAACTAAACGGAAAAAGTTCTGCTCCTGCTGCTTCTGCTAATTTGTGCTGGAAAAAAAATTATGCAGAAAAGCCACAGGAGCCTTCACAGTTCACGGTAGGTAAACCTGGTTCAGGCAGGATGCTGCAGAGACACCTTCCTGCCTTTCCAGAAGCCCGGTGGTCCTTCTATTCACCTGCTGGCCAGGACACTCTTGCATGTGCCCTGCTCCCCGGGCTCTACAGCCCTCACAGCAGTTGCCAAAACTGGGCAAGGTGCTTGCAAAAGAACCCTGGCTGACAGGTAGAGGCCTGCACGCCCAAGCCCCGCCCCTCGCCCCACTCCCCAGCCAAGCAGACAACTCCAGGTCTCGAAGCTTCTAGGCCACGTGTACAGCCTTTAGGCTGCGTGAGTGAGTGCATGTGTGCACCATGCACAGCCAGGGAGAGAGCTCCCCTGCTGTGCTGCAACCGAGCCAGGAATGGACGCGCCACTAGGGGTGTGGTCAAACCCTAACTCCTAACTCCTTGTATGTGGCAGGGAGGCTCAGGGTGGGGCCAAGGTTGAGAGAGGGAGGCTAAGGTCACTTGAAGGACCTGGGGCAGGTGTCAACACAAAGAAAAAAAAAGTGGTGCAGCACATGCTTAATCCTCCAATCTGAGAGCTTGTCATTTGGCTAGGCTATTTCTGGGTGTTAAATATGGCACCCCCTGAGGCCCAAAAACTGACTGGCCAGTCCTGAGCTCTCAGTACAGCTGGCCATTGGCTAGGCTGCCGCCTGTACCTTTTTCCCATGACATGTTTCACACCTCAGAGGAACTTTTCAAAAGTCCTTCCTTTTGTGGGGGCACAACTAAGCCACCCTGCTGAGGGCCATAACTGTCACAAGTACTGCTGTGGTCGTCGACCCCCACCCACGGCCCAAAAGTGACTAGCCAGGTCCAGGCCTTTCCCCGCTCATAGGTGTCGCACCTCAAAGGAACTTTTGAGGCTCTCAAGGTCCCCATGGTGGGGCGACAAACGCGCCACCCTGCCAAGGCCCCAAACTGCCACCAGCGGCGCTTCGATGGTGTGGCCCACTCCAACCCTCCACCCCAGGCCCAAAACTCACTGGCCAGGTCCAAGCCCTCCCTAGAGAGACCGGCCATTATGGCTCTATCACAGAGTGTCACCTCGGAGGACCTTTCGAGGCTCACAAGTTGCTCCGTATGTGGGGGCACAAACACACCACCCTGCCAAGCGCCACAACTGTCCCAAGTACTGCTGTGGTCGTTGCCCCCCACCCCAGGCCCAAAACTGACTAGTCAGGTCCGGGCCTTGTCAAAGACGCCCGCCATTACTTTCTATAAAGGAGTCCAGGCTGCCACCCGAAACTTGCCTCGTCACAGGTGTCGCACCTCAAAGGAACTTTTGAGGCTCTCAAGGCCCCCATGGTGGGGTGACAAACGCGCCACCCTTTCAAGGCCCCAAACTGCCAGCAGCGGTGCTGCGGTGGTGTGACCCACTCCAACGCGCCATCCCAGGCCTAAAACTGACTAGCCAGGCCAGGGCCTTGTCAAAGACGCCCGCCATTACGGTTTTGTCACAGAGTGGCCAGGCTTTGGCCTGCACTGTCCCCTACAGCCACTGCACTTCGGAGGACCTTCCAAGACTCACAAGCCCCTCCGTTTGTGAGGGCACAAATACACCACCATGCCGAGGGCCACAACTGCCACCACTAGTGCTGTGGCGGCCCCGCCCAGGCCCAAAACTGACTAGCAAGCTCTGGGCCCTCATCAGAGACGCCCACCATTACTTTCGGCCAAGGAGACCAGACAGCTCCCCGAACCCTAACCCCCGTAGGTGTCACACCTTTTGAGGCTTGCAACCTCCTTCTGTCCCCATTGTGGGCAACTAAGTTAAACGCCACTCACCTCGCATTGACTTTTCGATACTTCTGCCACGAGAACAGCTGCGGCGGTGACCCTGGGCCTGTGCCCAGCTGGTGCTGGCAAAAGGAATCTCTGGGCCTCGAGCACCTCCACTTTCAGATATGTCCACAGCACTTTCAGCACAAAGGCTAACAGGAACTTGGGGCTCTTGGGAGCCCATTTCTTCTGATGTTGAAACAGCTATTGGAGGGGCTTCTGGAATATCCAGCTGGTCCGCCTCAGTCGGGGCGCCCTCCACGGGAACTCCCTCAGCGCGTGCTTCCTCAGCAGGTTCCATGACCCACACTGCCTAGCGGGAGTCTGGGGGCCGCTAATATAGCAAGGAGTTTTGTCACGTGGTATAGCGGGTTCCAAAAATTCAAGAAATTGTGCAAAAATACATCTTTCTTTTTTATTTTTATTTTTGTTTTTTTTTTCTTTTTGTTTGTTTTGGGGGAGTCTTTTTTATTTAGTCTTTTTTTTTCTCTTAAAGGGACAGTGATACTAATAAGATGTTTTCTTGCCTATCAGATTTTATAAACTCTCTACTGCTCAACACTAATCAAAGCTTAATTTTAAAGGGTGCTTTTTTGAAAGACTTGTACAATAATTGCTTCTAGATACATATCTGTTTTTTATGTTCAATGAAGCCACATTATCAGAACTTTAAACCTTCAAGAAAAAGTATTGCTGCATTTTTAAATCCATGCCTACTAGAACTCTCAAAGCAAAATTTGCAATCTCCCTTTAAAATACTGACCCTGGGGCTGGAGAGATGACTCACAACACAAATTAAGAGCAAAGACTGCTCTTGCAGAACACCACACTTCAGCACTCACTTCAGGTTGTACACAACTGTCTGTAACTTCAACTCCATGGGAGAATGGGATGCCTCTGGCCTCCAGGGCATCTGCATTCACTTGCACACAGACACACAAGAATAAATACACAATTTAAAAGTCTTAAAAAGAAAGTACTGAAGTGTCAACCCTTCCCTTTACTTTCCCTGTTCCTGTTTTTATATACAGTAAATGACACTGAAAACTGCTCAAAAGTTTAAAAAAAAAACACAATTGTGGTACAATTTTTAATTAATTAATTAATTTTTATATTAATTACAGTTAATTTACTTTGTCTCCCAGCTGTAGCCCCCTCCCTCATCCCCTCCCAATCCCCCCTCCTTCCCTCATCTCCTTCCTGCCCCTCTCTAAGTCCACTGATGGGGGAGGTCCTCCTCCCCTTCCATCTGATCCTAGCTTATCAGGTCTCTTCAGGGCTGGCTACATTGTCCTCCTCTGTGGCCTAGCAAGGCTGCTCCTCCCTTGGGGAGGTCAAAGAGCCAGCCATTGAGTTCATGTCTGAGACAGTCCCTGTTCCCCTTATTAGAGAAACCCACTTGGATACTGAGCTGCCATGGGCTATGTCTGAGCAGGGGTTCTAGGTTATATCCATTCATGGTCCTTGGTTGGAGAAACAGTCTCAGAAAAGACCCCTGGGCCCAGATATATTTGGTCCTTGTGGAGCTCCTGCTATAAATGTCAGATAAATAGTACTCTAGCAAAAATGTCTGATGAAGTATTCTTCAGGTAGAAAGGGGGATTGCAGTATCAGTTTCTTTCTAAGTTTAGTACTCCAAAAAGCATTAAATGAGAACTTAGTTTAGTAGCATAATAATTTTACATATTGTAATGTGTTGCATTAAAACAGTTTTGAACATGCATTTACATACACTGATCATATTCATCCCCTCCAGTGTCCTTTCTCATCAATTTTACCCTTCCTACTTCTTTTATTTGTTTTCCAGAACATAATCTAACTTTTATTAACTTTAAAAGAATAAATTTTATGTTAGCATAATGACATTTTCATACATGTATGTCATTATGTTCACTTCCCACTCGGACTTCCCCCATACACTCTATACACCCCACATTAGTCACCCTCTTTTGCTTATTTAGTCCTTCCTTTCTTAAGCACCTATATTCCATTACTCTTTGTTCCCCTTTCTTTTTATTTTTTATTTTTTTTATTTTTGCTGTATCTTTAATGGTTTTCTTTCTTTTTTTTTTGAATTTTATTTTTTACTTATCAGTTACATTTTATTAACTCTGTATCCCAGGCGTGTCCCGATCCCTCATTCCCTCCCAGTCCCTCCCTCCCTCCCTCATCTCCACCGTGCCCCTTGCCAAGTCCACTGATAGGGGGGACCTCCTCCCCATTCATCTGATCCTGTTTTATCAGGTATCTTCAGGACTGGCTACAAAGCTCTCCTCTGTGGCCTAACAGGACTGCTCCTCCCTTGGGGGGTGGGGAGGCCAAAGAGCCAGTCATTGAGTTCCTGTTAGAAATAGTCCTTGTTCCCCTCACTATGGGAAGCCAATGGGTTACTGAGCTACCACAGGCTACATCTGAGCAGAGGTTCTAGGTTACATTCATACATGGTCCTTGGTTGCATGTCAGTCTCAGAAAAGACCCTGTGCCCAGATATATTTGGTCCTTGTGGCGCTCCTATCCTTTCCTCATCAGACTAACTCCCCTTCTTTCTTATGATTCCCTGTACTCTGCCAAAGGTTTAGTCATGAGTCTTTGCTTTGAAAACACTGCTAGTTAGAGTCTTTCAAATACGCTCAGTAGACTCCTGTCATATATTCAATGCGCATCCCATCTGTCTTTCTAAACGAGGATTGATAATCTTACCCCATGTCCGCTCTCTTGATTATCTTTTTTAGGTGTATAGATTTCATTATGTTTATCATATCTTATAGGACTATATAAGTGAGTATATACCGTGTTTGTCTTTCTCCTTCTGGGATATTTCACTCAGGATGATCTTTTCTAGATCCCACCATTTGCCTGCAAATTTCATGATTTCCTCCTTTTTGATTGCTGAGTAGTATTCCATTGTGTAAAAATACCACAATTTCTGTACCCATTCCTCCATTGATGGACATCTGGGTTGTTTCCAGGTTCTGGCTATTACAAATAATGCTGCTATAAACATGGTTGAGCAAATATCCCTTTTGTGTACTTGAGCAAACTTTGGGTATATACCTAGCAGTGGTATAGCTGGGTCTTGAGGAAGCACTATTCCTAATTGTCTTAGAAAGCGCCAGGTAGATTTCCAGAGTGGTTGTATCAGTTTACATTCCCACCAGCAGTGGAGGAGGGTTCCCCTTTCTCCACAACCTCTCCAGCATGTGTTGTCCCTTGAGTTTTTCATCTTGGCCATTCTGATGGGTGTAAGGTGATATCTCAGGGTCGTTTTGATTTGCATTTCCCTGATGGCTAATGAGGATGAGCATTTCTTTAAGTGTTTCTCTGCCATTCGTTATTCCTCTACAGAGAATTCTCTGTTTAGCTCTGTTCCCCATTTTTTAATTGGATTACTTGGTTTGCTGCTTTTCAGCTTCTTTAGTTCTTTGTATATACTCGATATTAGTCCTCTGTCAGATAAAGGGTTAGTGAAGATTCTTTCCCAATCTGTAGGCAGGCGTTTTGTTTTGATGACAGTGTCCTTTGCTTTACAGAAGCTTTTTAGTTTTATGAGGTCCCATTTATTGATTGTTGGTCTTAGAGCCTGTGCTGTTGGTGTTCTGTTCAGGAAGTTGTTTCCTGTGCCAATGAGTTCTAGGCTGTTCCCCACTTTTTCTACTAACAGATTTAGAGTATCTGGTTTTATGTTGAGGTCTTTGATCCACTTGGACTTTAGTTTTGTGCAGGGTGATAAATATAGATCTATTTTCATTTTTCTGCATGTGGACATCCAGTTGGACCAGCACCATTTGTTGAAGATGCTGTCTTTTTTCCATTGAATGGTTTTGGCTTCTTTGTCAAAAATCGAGTATTCATAGGTGTGTGGGTTTATTTCTGGGTCTTCTATGCGGTTCCATTGATCCTCCTTTCTGTTTTTATGCCAATACCATGCAGTTTTTATTATTATTGTTCTGTAGTACAACTTGAGATCGGGGATGGAGATACCTCCAGATGATCGGTTGTTGTACAGGATTGTTTTGGAGATTCTGGGTTTTTTGTTTCTCCATTTGAAGCTGAAAATCTTTTTTTCAAGGTCTGTAAAGAATTGAGTTGGTATTTTGATGGGAATTGCATTGAATCTGTAGATTGCTTTTGGCAGGATGGCCATTTTCACAATGTTAATCCTACCAATCCATGAGCACGGGAGATCTTTCCATCTTCTGAGATCTTCTTCAATTTCTTTCATCAGAGACTTGAAGTTTTTCTCAAACAGGTCTTTCACTTGCTTGGTTAGTGTCACCCCAAGGTACTTTATGTTATTATTGGCTATTGTGAAGGGTGTTGTTTCCCTAATTTCTCTCTCTGCCCTTTTGTCTTTGGTATACATGAGGGCTTCTGATTTTTTTGAGTTGATTTTGTATCCTGCCACTTTGCTGAAGGTGTTTATCAGCTGGAGGAGTTCTCTGGTTGAATTTTTGGGGTCGCTCATATATACTATAATATCATCTGCGAATAGTGACACTTTGACCTCTTCCTTTCCAATTTGTATCACCTTGATCTCCTTTAGTTGTCTTATTGGTCTGACTAGGACTTCAAGTACTATGTTGAAGAGGTAGGGAGAGAGTGGGCAGCCTTGTCTTGTCCCTGATTTCAGTGGGATTGATTTAAGTTTCTCTCCATTGAGTTTGATGTTGGCTATAGGCTTGCTGTATATTGCCTTTACTATGTTTAGATATGTGCCTTGTATCCCTGATCTCTCCAAGACTTTAAACATGAATGGGTGTTGGACTTTGTCAAATGCTTTTTCAGCATCTAAGGAGATGATCATGTGGTTTTTCTCCTTCAGTTTGTTTATGTGGTGGATTACATTGATGGATTTCCGTATGTTGAACCACCCTTGCATGCCTGGGATGAAGCCTACTTGGTCATGGTGGATGATATCTTTGATGTGTTCTTGGATTCGGTTTGCAAGTATTTTATTGAGTATTTTTGCGTCAATGTTCATAAGAGAGATAGGTCTGAAGTTCTCTTTTTTTGTTGGATCTTTGTGTGGTTTAGGTATCAGGGTGACTGTTGCTTCATAGAATGAGTTTGGTAATGTACCTTCTGTTTCTATTTTGTGGAATAGTTTGAGGAGAATTGGTGTGAGCACTTCTTTGAAGTGCTGGTAGAATTCCGCGCTGAAACCATCTGGCCCAGGGCTTTTTTTGGAGGGGAGACTGTGAATGACTGCTTCAATTTCCTTGGGGATATAGGGCTGTTCAGTCTTTCTATCTGATCTTGACTTAATGTTGGAAGATGGAATCTATCAAGAAAATTGTCCATTTCATTTAGGTTTTCAAATTTTGTGGTATTTAGGCTTTTGTAGTATGACCTAATGATTGTTTGAATTTCCTCTGTGTCTGTAGTTATGTCACCCTTTTCATCTCTGATTTTGTTGATTTGGATAGATTCTCTCTGCTTTTTAGTTAGTTTGGCTAAGGGTTTGTCTATCTTGTTGATTTTCTCAAAGAACCAGCTTTTTGTTTCATTGATTCTTTGAATAGTTTTATTTGTTTCTAACTGATTGATTTCAGCCCTGAGTTTCATTATTTCCAGCCTTCTGCTCCTCTTGGGTGTATCTGCTTCTTTTTTTTTTTCTAGGGTTTTCAGTTGGGCCATTAAGTTGTTTGTATGTGATGTTACGAATTTCTTCTTGCAGGCACTTAGTGCTATAAATTTTCCTCTGAGCACTGCTTTCAATGTGTCCCATAAATTTGGGTATGTTGTGCCTTCATTTTCATTGAATTCTATGAAGTCTTTAATTTCTTTCTTTATTTCTTCCTTAACCCAGCTGTCGTTGAGTAACAAGTTTTTCAGTTTCCATGTGCGTGTAGGCTGTTTGTTATTTCTGTTGTTGTTGAGGTCCAGCTTAAGTCCATGGTGGTCAGATAGAATACAAGGGATTATTTCAATCTTTTTGTATCTGTTGAGGCTTGCTTTATGACCAACTATATGGTTTATTTTGGAGAAGGTTCCTTGCGGTGCTGATAAGAAGGTATACTCTTTTGAGTTTGGATGAAAAGATCTGTAGACGTCTATTAGGTCCATTTGATTTAGGGTCTCTGTAAGTGTTTTTATTTCCCTATTTGTTTTCTGTCTAGTTGATCTGCCCCTTGGTGAGAGTGGAGTGTTGAAGTCTCCCACTATTAGGGTTTTAGGATCAATGTGTGATTTAAGCTTTAATATTGTTTCATTTACGAATGTAGGTGCTCTTGTATTTGGGGCATAGATATTCAAAATTGTGATGTCCTCTTGGTGGATTTTTCCTTTGATGAGAATGTAGTGGCCGTCCTTATCTTTTTTGATTAACTTGGGTTGAAAGTCTATTTTATTAGATATTAGGATGGCTACTCCCGCTTGTTTTCTGAAACCATTTGCTTGAAAGACATTTTTCCAGCCCTTTACTCTGAGGTAGTGTTTATCTTTGTTGCATAGGTGTGTTTCTTGGATGCAACAGAATGATGGATCCTGTTTCCGCAACCATTCTGTTAGTCTGTGTCTTTTAATTGGGGAGTTGAGTCCGTTGATGTTGATAGAAACTAGTTACCAACAATTGTTACTTACTTTAGATGTGGGGTTTGTGGTGTCACTGAGTTTCTGTTCCCTTTTCTTAAGATCTCTTCTTCCCCTCTCATAATAATCCCCTTTCCACTTTAATGACTTCCAAGGCATATGTAAACCCAAAATACATGTGTATAATTTTATTTTTTAATTTATTTATTATATATATATGAGTGTTTTACTTGCATGTATGTATAGTACGTGTATGCCTCGTGTGCACTAGATTTCCTGAAACTGACATTACTGATAGTTCTGAGTCACCATGTATGTTCTAGAAACTGAACCAAGGTCTTCTGCAAATACTCTTAACTGCTGAGCCATCTTTCCAGCCCTTAAATATAAAAATTTAAGTCTATGTTCTGTATATAAAAGAAAACATGCTATTTATCTGAGTCTGGATTATTTCACTTAACATAATCTTTAGTCACATTCATTTTCTTATAAATATCATGACTTTAATTTTGTTATCCCACCACCTCATTTTTACTAAAAATATATTTCACTTTGTAATGACTTTATAATTCCATTACATGTATGTAACACATTTTTTGATCCAATTATCTATTCATGGGCATCTAGGTTGATTTTGTTTCCTGGCTGTTTTATGTAGTGCAACAATAAAGATGGATATCCATGATATGTTGACTTAGTCTTTCATGTATATATTGATGATATGAAATTTGTATTTTTAGTGTTTTGTGATACATCCTTACTGATTTCCATAGTGACTGTACTAGTTTATATCTCCACCTGCAGTGGATAAAAGGGTTTCTCTGCAACATTTGTTTTCTTGATGGCAGTCATTCTGAATGAGGTGAGATGGAGTCTCAAAGCAGTCTTAATTTGTTTTTCCTGATGGCTAAGGATGCTGAACACTTTTTCAAATATTCATTGGCTATTTGAATTTCTTATTTTGAGAATTTCCTTTTTGGTACATTGGTACTTATTGATTGGATGATTTCATTTTTGGTATTTAATATTTGAAGTTCTCTGTATATTCTCGATACTCTTTTATTTTTCAATTTTACATTTACTTATTGGTTGTGTGTGCAATTGGGCATGTGTGCCATGGTGCTCATATGGTCAGATGACAACTGTTGAGAATTGGTCTTGCTCTATCATGTGGGTTCTGCTATGAAATTCAAGTCATTGGACTTGGTAGAAGGCACCTATACCTGATGAGCCATCTACCTAACCCTATCCTAGGTATATTTTTAATCACTCCTTCTTGTTTTTGCAGTGCTGGGGAGTGACCCAGGGTCTTGCACATGCCAGGCAAGTGCCAAACACTGACCTACCACCCCAGCCTTCCCCCTTTTCCTTTCATGTCCTTTTCTCCCCTCAATTCCACATATACAAATAAACACGCAAACACAAAATACTTGCCTGTCAGGCTAAATTATCTTGTGAAAACATGTCTCCATTTCTGCAAATTTTTTTTTATGTGAAAGGGATAATTCTGTTTTGTTTTTTTTAAGAATAAACAAAATTTTATATTGTATTATACATTCTTTGTGCATTCATTTGTTTATGGGCTAATTCTAATACTTGGATATTATGAATAGCAGTAAACATGAACATAGAGGTAAATCTATACTGAAGTAACCTAGGTTTTGGGAGTGCATATCCCAAACTATATAGCTGGTCCATATGATGTCATTCTTCATCCAGTGGAAGTCTGGGGCTCAGATGTCAGCTTCCAGATGAAGAACAGAGCCACCCTAAGATCGGGGTTCCCTTTCTCTCAGAATTAACTAGAGTGCTTTAAGGCAAGACCCATATGCTAGGCAAGGGTCTCAGTTTCAGCAGGGGAGGTAGAGGTGGGTTTTACAGCAGGTGTTACAGTTAGTTAGCTCTTTTAAAATGAGATTCCAAGTGGCAATGGAAGCTCTGGCGTTCCAAAGCCTATGACAATACCAAAGTGTTACAGCTCATTGGTTATGCTGCTCTGCTAAGCTCAGCAGAAAATGAAACCAGTGAGACAAAGGCCTGGCAAGTCAGAAGGTGGGTCCAGGCCTGGCAGATGCTTTGCTGGTTGTTAGCAAGCTTGTAGAGGTTGGGCAGATGAATTTCCAGGGAGGAAGGTAGCCCTCCACTCCCCAGAATAAATGATGAGTCTCGCCAAGGTGGAAAGCTGATGATATCATGCTCTCCTTAGATATCTGTCTCTCCTTAGAAAAGAACAGGCTTTTAAGAGATGATAACAAAATCATATATAATAATATAAAACAAAAAAACATCTCATCAAAGTTGGACAAGGCAAACCAGCCAGAGGAAAAGAGCCCAAGAGAAAGCACAAGAATCAGAGATTCACTCATTCTCACACTGAGGAGTCACATAAAAATACTAAACCAAAAGCTATAATATATATTCAGAGAACCTGGTGCAGATCTGTGTCATGTCTGTTCTTGCTGCTTCAGTGCCTGTGAGCTCATATAGGCTTTGCTCAATTGATTTGGTTTATTTACACTCTATCCTTCTGTTTTGTCCTCTTCTTCTCTGAGATCTAAAGGGAGGGATTTGATAGAGGCATTCCATTTAGAGCTGTGCATTCCAAGGTCTTATTCTCTGCCTGTTATGGTTTTGAGTCTCTGTATGTGTTGCCACCAACTGCAGGAGAATGCTTCGCCGATGATAGCTGAAATGACACTGATCTATTAATACAGCAGCATATCATCTTATTGATAGTTTTTTTTTTTTTAAATCAGTAGTATTTGGTTTTGCCCTGTGTCTCTGGACTACCTAATCTCTGGTTCTTGGCCACATAAACAGTATCAGCTATGGATTCCATCTCGTGAAGTGGCCCTTAAGTCAAGTCAGACATTGGTTAGTTACTCCCACAAGCTGAAGATAACATCTATACAACTCATTGAACATGGAAAGGTCTATATGGGGCCTACAAAGAATTTCCACCCCTTCTACTGTGAAAGTCACTCTGCAGGCTACCAAAAGAGAAACATAAAGGATTTTTTTTTTAAGAAAGTGAATATAATACTAAAAACAAATAAAGTAGAAAAACCCCACAAAGCATTGAAGGAAGTTCTTTTTGTGTCTTCTCATATTGTAATCTATTAACTGTGTAGTGGTTCACAGCTGGAGTCCTTTGTATTTCATTTTTGTTCCCATTGCGCATGTTGGTAATATTTATAGGTTGAGTCTCTGAGCAGACAAAGATGTGTTCTCAGAGCCAGGGCTACATTCAGTTTAGAAACTTTGCTTTTATGGGAAACTAGAGCCACATTTGACACCCACCCTCAACTTTTTCCCCACTTTCTCAAGAAATTGCACTGTTTGTGCTACCAAGGATGACAAATGTTGAAGCTGCATGGTATAAGAGGTATAGGGGAGCCAAGGAAGAAAGCAGTCCACCAAGCTCTTCAGTAGAAGCAAAGAATCCAAACTGCTGAGAACTCTGCCTGCAGGTGTCCTTGCTTTCAGGTTGGACAGTAAATCAGCCTGTAAGAGACAGAAGAATGTGGAATCAAGCAATTGGCCAGATCTAAGCTCATAATTCTCAGTGCTTCCTAGCAGCAAATCACATATGACAGGGAAGCAGACAGAGCAATCTTCTAGATACACACTTACACACCCTTAGGCTCCACAATCACAGTTTGGCTCCCTCCTTGCTTCCCACAGCCTATGCTCCCTGCCACTCAAACTTGCAGATCCACAACTGGATCTCCTCTTCCTCATTACTTCCTCTTATGACCATTTCCCATTGAGATGCCAACAGAAGGGTGTCCCCAGGCTCCTGGACTTGTGATCCATCCCTCCGATTTGCTCAGACAATACATTTTCTCTCAAATTGCACAGGTTATAAAGCACTCCAAAACATAGGGAATGATATAATGGATTTCTTCCCCCATACAGGCTTCACTTGCAGTAGAAGTCACTGTTAGCAAGCCCATCACTTCCTGCTGGGCTTAGTTTTAAAGGGTTTCCTACTTTTTTCCTCTTGGGCCACCATTCTGTTTCATTGACTGCACGGTCACCTCTTTCTTGATGCTAATCTTTCTCTCCTTAGAGAAGTCTCTTTTTTGTTATTCCGTTTTATCCTTAATACCTACCACAAGATTTTATTGTTTTGTTGAGACAAGTTCTTGCTGTGAGTCTCCCACTAACCTGGAACTCACTATGTTGACCAGGCTGGCCTTGAACTCACAGAGATCTGCTTGCCTTGGCCTCTTTAAGACTAGAATTAAAGACATATGCCACTACACCCATCTCAAGAATATGAATATAAACGTATGCACACTCTATTCTGGTCAGTTTCTGTTAGGCTAAATAAAAAATATTAACTTCAGATGCTGTTGCTTGGCCTAGGAGTGCAGTCGAGTTTCGCTACTCAAGGTACGTTCTGTGTGGAAGCAATGTTATTAAAGATATTCTGTAATTGAGGAGCATCCTGGAATTAGAATTAGAATCAATAAAGAAAACACAAACAGAGAAAACCCTGGAGCTGGAGAACTTAGATCAGAAACCACAAAGGTAAGCATCACCAACAGAATGCAAGAGATGGAAGAGAGAATCTCAGGCGGAGAGAATTCTCAACAGAGGAATATACAATGGCAGAGAAACATTTAAAGAAATGCTCAACATCCTTAGTTATCCGGGAGATGCAAATCAAAACAACCCTAAGATTCCAATTCACACTTATCAGAATGGCTAAAATAAAAAATTCAAGGGATGATGCATGCTGGAGAGGTTGTGGGGACACAAGAACCCTCCTCCATTGCTGGTGGGAATGTAACCTTGTGCAACCACTTTAGATGTTTTCTCAGAAAATTAGAAATAGCGTTACCTCAAGATCCAGCTATACAACTCTTGGGCATATATCCGAAAGATGCTCAACCATACAACAAGGACATTTGCTCAACTATGTTCATAGCAGCATTATTCACAATAGATAGAATATGGAAACAACCTAGATGTCCCTCAACTGAAGAATGGATACAGAAATTGTAGTACATTTACACAGCAACTAAAAATAAGGAAATCATGAAATTTGCAGGCAAATGGATGGAACTAGAAAAAATCATCTAAGTAACCCAGAAGCAGAAAGACAGGCATGGTATACACTCACATATAAGTGGATATAATATAAGATAAACATACTAAAATCTAAGTCTTAAAGAAGCTAAACATCAAGGAGGACCCTAGGGAAGAGGCTGAAACCTCATTCAGAAGGAAAACAGGATAGACCTCAGAAGTAGGAGAAGACAGGGAACAGGACCGGAGCCTTCAACAGGTGGTGTCTGAAAGATTCTACCCATCAGGGTACTGAAAGAGAAGCTCAGACTCATAGCCAAATATTGGGCAGAGTGCAGGGAATCTTATGGAAGAAGGTGGAGATAGAAAGACATGGAGGGGACAAGAGCTCCACAAGGAGAGCAACAGAACCAAATCCAGGGGAACCCTGCAGAGACTGATAGTCCAATAAAGGACCATGCATAGAGAGGACCTTGACCCACTGTTTAGAGGAAGCCCATAGTGGGTTCCCTAATAGGGGGGCTAGCTCTTTGATCACCTCCTCCTGGGAGTACAGCCTTGCCAGTCCACAGAGGAAGATGATGCAGCCAGTTTTGCTGAGACCTGATAGGCTAGGGTCACATAGAAGGTGAGGAGGACCACCCCTACCAATGGTCTAGCGAATGGGCCTAGGGAAGGGAAGAGAGAGGGAGAGTGAGACCAGGATAAGATGAGGGAGGGGGCTACAGCAGTGATACAACGTGAATAAATTGTAATGAATAATAATGATGATGATGAAAAATTTTAAAAAGAAAGAAGGCTTAGCAAGTCCTGGGGAGAAAGCCTAAGCGATACTGTTCCATGGCTCTTCTGTGTTAGTTTCTACCTCCAGGTTTCTGCCCTGACTTTCCTGGATGATGAACTACAAACTGTAAGATGAAATAAACACACTCCTCCCCACATTACTTCTGGTCATGGTGTTTTACCACAGCAATAGAAACCCAAACTAAGACAACAGTATGCAGCAGTGTCGGAAACTTTTGTTTTACTCATCTTCAAACCAACAGGTCTATGAACTCACCTGCATTCCTACCCACATGTGCTGCCTTCTCCCCTGTTGCTCAGCAGAAACTTTCCATATTCCCAGGTAAGACCAATCCTTCCACGTGTGCATAAATTCCCTTCCACTCAGCTGCTATTAAAGTTTGTTGCTTTGGCAGATAATCTGCCTCACTTTGATGGCACCAATTTCTTCTTCCATCACATAGTGATGGATCTTCGCTGATCAACACATAGGCAACATTGCTTCTCTACTTAAGCAAAAGCTTTCCCTTGGCCACACATTCAAAAACAGTTTCTTCATAATTTCTTTTCTCCTTTTCACAACAAAACTTCCCCAAACATTCTCTACAATGGCCTCTCTATTGCCTCACCTCTCAAAGTTCCCTCAGCCTACCCAAAACAAGTTCTCAATCTCTCCCTCTGCCCCCTCCATCTCCCTGGTCAGGGGGCACTCCTGCACACAAGCAAAGCACTTTGTACTCCAACAACTAATCTATATCCCCACCAACAAAGCAAGCATTTAACTTCACTCTATTGGCATCACTCTTCATAAGACTGCCAATGGCCTCATTCTTTTTGCAATGTCCTTTAGCAGTTCTTGTTTGTATTTTCAGAGTCTTACAGTGAAGTGCTCCAGAACTCAGTTCCTGAGTGTTATCTACTGAGAACCTTCAAATGGCAATTATCCTCTGTTGAACTCCAGATCCTTCATGCCATCTGTCTATATAAATCTAATAAGTACATTAAATTTAACATATGCCCAAAATAGAACTCTTAATTTTATCTTCCACTCTGCTGTTTGTCCAGTCTTCTTCATTTCAGTAAATGACATAACCTCCCATCTAAGTATGTAGGCCAAAATGTCAGGGTTCTATCCTGGATTCTTTATTATTTCTGACACAATGATCATCTGTAAATCCTGTCAGCTTTGTCTTCTATTTCAATCTAACTTCTCAGCACTTCCAAAGCCCCATTACTTTGTGTCTGTACTATTTCAAGAGTTGCTTCACCATTCTTTCTACTTCGATGCTTGGCCTGTATTCTCCACAAAACCATAAGTGGTATTTTCAAAACATAGCACTTTATCTTCCACTGGATTCTGATCACAATTTGGAAAAATTGAAAACTTGCACTGACTTTTCCCTTAGTCTGGCTGGTGCTTTATTTATTGAGGTCTCACTTCCACAAAGAGACATTTTCATGATTATCTTCCATTTATATCATTCTTGTTTTCTTATATTGCTTCATCACTCTCTGCTTTCTTACATTGCTTCAGTACCATGAAGCAATGTTCATATTCTTTCTTAGTACTTGTATTTTTTTATGTCTGCTTCCTACATCTAGAATGCAATCTTAAAATATTGTTTTATATAGGTGGTATATAGCATGCAGATGCTAAATAAATACTTGCCAAGTGACCAAGTATACCCAGCAAAAATTGTCAATAGTTGGTATTGATAATAAGAAAAAGGACACAGAAAGAAGATCCACAATTGCTTTCAAGTAAAATGCAGACTATGAAGCTTTATTTTATGCAGAAGGAAAAAGACCTCAAAAAGAAGATACATAATTTCTTTTTATCTAAAATGCAAATGGTGAAGCTTTATTCTATGCATAAGAAAATAGCACTAAGGGCAAGGAAAGGAGTTATAGAGAGGCAGAAGAGAAAATTCTGAAAAGAAAAAAGAAACAACAACAACAACAACAACAAAAAAAAAAAACAGAGCCTAAATAAGCTGCCTCATGAGGCAGGGAGTTATTAGGTCTGTTTTCAAAGAGGAAACAACAGTTATTGAAATCCTGATATATGCCAACTTTTGTGCAAGTATGTCAGCATAGGTGAGATATACTGCCTAATTTTGTTTAATCTTCACAACTAGATGTAATTACCAACTGATAATATAGATTAGGAAATCTATCTTACATGTCTAAAGTTGAGCCTTTCACTAGATCCGATGGTCTCCAAATGCTTTAGAAGGGCAATTCCTTTCTAACAACTGTACAACAACAATTTAGAAAGTATGGTCCACAGACCCTTGGAATTCTCCACAACTTATTCAGGACACTAAGACATTATTTACTGTTTTTACTTATCCTCCCGTGAATGTACAATGAAGTTTTCCAAAAGGCACACTATACATGATAAGTCAGTGCTCTGGGAAGTCTCAAAAATGTAGGCCTGCATATACTTTTGTTTACTAAATTTACATTGGTTTATGAGTTTTATGTGGAAGATATGAATGGATTTAAATTACAGAAACAAAATTATTTGGAGGTTCTCAAGAACGTTTAAGACTATTAAATAGTCTTGATATAAAAAAAAGTGTCAGCCATTCCTAAAGAGAATTTCAAAGACGTCTGAGGATTCTTCCCATTGAAAATCTGAAAATTTGGTGAAGATCTTTTCCCAATCTATAAGCTGTCATTTTATTCTGTTCACCATGTCCTCTGCTTTACAGAAGATTTTCAATTTTATGAGGTTCCATTTATTGATTGTTGATCTTAGAGGATGAGCTCTTGGTGTTCTGTTCAGAAAGTTGTCTCCTGTGCCAATGTGTTCAAGGCTCTTCCCCAGTTTTTCTTCTAACAGATTTAGTGTATTTGGTTTTATATTGAAGTCTTTGATCCACTTGGGCTTTAGTTTTGTGCAGGGTGATAAGTATGGATCTATTTGCACTTTTCTACATGTAGACATCCAGTAGACCAGCACCAGCTGTTGAAAATGCTGTCTTTTTTCCATTGTATGGTTTTGGTTTCTTTGTCAAAAATCAGGTGTCTGTAAGTATGTGGGTTTATTTCTGTGTCTGCCATTTTATTCCATTGATCCTTCAGTCTGTTTCTATGCCAATATCATGCCATTTTATTACTGTTGCTCTATAGTACAACTTGAGTTCAGGGATGGAGTTACCTCCAGAAGTTCTTTTATTGTACAGGATTATTTTAGCAATTCTGTTTTTGTTTGTTTGTTTGTTTGTTTTTGTTTTTCCATATGAAGTTGAGAATTTTTCTTTCGAGGTCTATAAAGAACTGTGTCGGTATTTTGATAGTAATTGCATTGAATCTGTAGATTCCACCCAGTAAGTGAAAAGAAAGGGGATATAGAAGGACCTGGAGGAGACAGGGGCCCCACAAAGAGACTAACAAAGCCCCCAAAAATGCTGGGTCCAGGCAGTACTGCAGAAACTGGTGCATCCACCAAAGACTATGCATAGAGAGAACCTAGACTCCCTGCTCAGATGTAGCCCATAGGCAGCTCAGTGTACATATGGGTTCCCTAGTAAGGGGAACAAGGACTGTCTCTGATATGAACTTGGTTGTCTGCTCCTTGATCACTTCTCCTTGTTGAGGTGACCTAGACAGCACACAGAGGAAAAGGATCAGGCAGTCCTGATAGGACCTGATAGGCTAGGGTCAGACAGTAGGGGAAGAGAACTTCCCCTATCAGTGGACTAGGGAAGAGGGAAAGGGGAGGAAGAGGGAGGGAGGGTGGGAAAGGGAGGAGATGAGAGAGGGTGCTATAACTGGGATACAAAGTGAATAAATTGTAAATAAGAAGAAGAAAAAGAAAAGAGAAAAAAAGAAAATCTGAAAATGTTCACATTAGCTAAGTTTTGGAATCAGCCTAGGTGCCCATCAATGGGTAAATAAAGAAAATTTAAAAAGCATAATTTAGTGAATACTCAGCCATGGGAGAGAGAGGGAGAGAGAGAGAGAGAGAGAGAGAGAGAGAGAGAGAGA
>NW_026590677.1:8259659-8263948 GCF_907164565.1 Psammomys obesus
GAGAGAGAGAGAGAGAGAGAGAGAGAGAGAGAGAGAGAAAGAGAGAGAGAGAAAGAGATATTACATTATTTTCAGGAAAATTGATGTGACTAGAAGTCATCAGGTTAACTGAAATAAGCTGTACTCAAAAAGCCAAACATTACATGTCTCCTCTCATGTGTAAAATATAAAAAGAAAAAAGGAAAGACATGAAAGTGAAAGGGGGCTAATACAGAGCAAGAAAGGGAACAGCGAAAGTTGGGGGCAATAAGAATAAATGATGGAGAGGTGATAAAATATGATTGAGGTACCTTATATAATATATAAAATATAAGAAAACACATTTTTAGGCTTTTTAATGCTTTATTTATTTATTTCAATTTAGTCACTTAGGATCCCCACTGCAGTCCCCTCCCTCATCTCCTCCCAGTCTTACCCACCCTCCCTCTTCTCCCCCTATGCCCTTTCCTTAGTCCCCTGACAGGAGAGGACCTCCTCCCCTTCTATCTGACCCTAGCTTATCAGGTCTCATCAAGGCTGGCTGCATCATCTTCCTCTGTGGCCTGGCAAGGCTGCACCTCCTCCAGGAGGAGGTGATCAAAGAGCCAGCCACTGAGTTCATGTCAGAGACAGCCTCCTAATATGCACTGGAGTCTACAGAATACTCTCTTGTGTAAGTGTGGGAAAAAGTGATAGTTCGGAAAGAAGCTGTATATACCCACACCATGGACAGTGAGAATTTGCAGCAGTCACTCAGAAAGGCACTAAGTTAAAGACAAACTTTGGAAAGCAAGGCCAAAACAGTAAGGAACAGCCAACAAGCAAAAAACGACAATCTGATTGGAAAAAATGAAGTGGTTTCCAGGAAAATCTAGTCTGATGAAACAGTGCATCAAGATGAAGACACCAGGTCCCTGGGATGGCAGCACTGATGTGAGGACACTGAAGACCTTTTTTGTGTGCGTGAATCCCAATTTTCATAGTACAGTGGCACAGAATTACATTTCAGCAGTCTCAATTCCAACCTTCTTGCTCTGTCCCAAGCAGAATTAGCAGGAACTTTGCCTCAAATATTAATATCCTGGGGAAGCGACAACAAAAAGACCCTTTGCTGCTCACCTCAAACAACATTGTCTCTTTAGACAGTTTTACTTGTACTTTTATGTCACACATGCATCCATGATTCTTTGGATCTGTATAAAATATAAGAACCAATAATTAAGGGTCAGTTCTCAGTAACCATGTTGGGTGGCTGACAACCAACTCTACCTACAGCTCCAGAGGAAGGATGCTTTCTTATAGACTCGGCAGGGACGTGCATGTTCCCAAACAAAACATAATTGAAGTAATAAATAAATGAGGTGAGGGAGGTGAGAGGTGACAGAAACTTAAGCAGTTACATTTGGAGAGTGGTTCTGTGATATGTGTGTGCTACATGCACATATGTGCACACACAGAGACCAAAGGTCTTCCTCATTGTCTCTGTGCCTTCTAGCCCTGGGACAGAGACTCTCACTCTTTTGGCTAGAGTGACAGAGCAGATCCGCTGCCCCTATAGCTGGTGTTACAGCAACATGCACTTAGCACATCCAGCATTTTGCATGGGTGCTGGGGATTCAATCTCTGGTACCCACTGAGCTAATTCTCTGTGCCCCCTAGAAGTTACTTCATTTTAAAATATTGCTTTAACTCCTAATTTGTTGCATCCCAGCAATGTAAGACAAGAGATTATTGACTCATCAATATGTATTAATTAATTACCTATTAGCAATCAGGCATTGTTTGGGATCCTTAGGGAAACAAAATAGACAAAAGTTTCCTTGTGGGAGGTAGCAGTCTAATGAAGCTCAGCTATGGAGTGATTGAGAAGAAGGTAATGAAGGCCTGGCAAATACATGAGGCGGTGCAGGAGATGAATTCAGCCATATTTATGACGTGCTTTGAAAGGAACATAAGCCAATAAAACTCAGAATGAGAAATCGCTTTCTTCAGGACTGAGGGTGGAGGTCCCTCAGTGGTAAAGTGCTTGCCTGGAATGCCCAAGGCTCTAGGTTTAATCTGCAGCATTGCAGATTAGACATGGCGGAGGCAGGAGGATCAGTTCAAGGTTATTCTTAGCTACAGAGTGAGTTTGGGGACAGCCTTGACTACATGAAACTCTGTCTCAAAAAGAAGTCCTGGGGCTCAGCAGTTAAGAGCACTTTCTGCACTTGCAGAGTGGGGCAGCACCATAATGCCAATTCCAGGAATCTGGTGCCCTCTAGTGCCCTCCTCTGGCCCCTGCTGGTACCAACCTTGCAAGTGATGCACTTAAATACAGGCAGGCAAAACATTTACATATATAAAATAAAAATAAATAAATCTTTCATTCAACTCCCCCAGGAAATAAACATCCTAACGGAACTGTATATGATGAAATTGTACATTATTATATATAAGTAATATATGCTGACAAAACAAATAAAATTATAAGGAAAATATTCTGAGTTTCCCCAATCTTGGATTATGTCACAGCACCTCATGTTCGTCCTATTGGAACACACCCTCTACTTGATTCGTTTATCTGCCTTTTTCCACTCTCTTCAACATATCAAATCAAAGTCCATGGTATTATGCATAGCTCAGAACAGGTCCTCTGTACATTTATTAAGTAAACTTATTAATTATAGTCACCTCTCAGTGTTCCAGGGCTTGTGGCAAATACCCAAATGTTATAATTCTGAATTCCCTTATATAAAAGGCATAGGGTTCATATATAAACTTAGTATGTTCTGCCACAGACTTTTAATCATCACTATATTAATTAGAATACCCAATGCACTGTAAAAACTATGTAAATTATTGTCGTACTGTTTTGTACAGAAAATTATGGCAATAAAATGCCTATATAGGTTCAGCATATGTGCTAATGTTTTCCAAATATGAAGACCCTGAGTTTGCTGGAGTTTGTGAATTCAGAGTGTACAAGTAAGGAGGTGCACTGCGGGGTGGTGCCACATGACTTTAATCCATCACTTGGGAAACCGAGGCTGGCGGTTCTCTAAGATGGAGAACAGCCTGGCATATAGAGCAACTTCCAGAACATCCGGGGCTACAGAGAAAAACCCTATGTCGAAAAGAAAAGAAAAGAAAAGAAAAATAAGGAGGACAGAATATACTGTTGATAGTCATCATATTTATTATTGAGTTAGTTTACTAACTATATAAACAAGGTCCTTTCTCAGGATATCATTTATTGACCATCCCGTGGAAATTCCTTTGTTTTAAGCTGAAACTTTCATCTGGTCTTATACTGATGCAGAATTTTCCTTTCTAGATTGACATAAAATTCCCTGTTTAAACCACAAAAACATTTGAGCAAATACTGGAAAATTACATTGCCTCATTGTGACAATTTACCCTTATTAAATATTGCACAATGTCATAAAATTTAAAAAAGTGAATCAAATATTCAGTCAGGCTGCTATCACACTTTATCAGCAACCAGAAGCATGCACATCTTTAGATAAATGTCACCACAGTCATATTGCACAAATATAGCTGAGAAAATACACTAGAAATGAAACTTTTTTATCATTTCATATTCTTATAGGAGGGCAGTGTCCCAGTGTGTGTGTAGAAATCACTTCTCTCCCTTCACAGTGAGTCCCAGCGAACAAATTCAGATCACTTGATTGTATGGAAAGCACTTTCACCAAACATCTCTCACTCCAAATTCCCCCTTGCTTCACCTAAAATTTCCTAAAAGCCCTCACCCTCCATAAAATATTCCTAGACTGATCAAAGGACTGTGGGTGGATTCCTCAGTTCCTTGCTTTTGTCTTATATCATAGCAAAACTTCCATGAACCCACAGGGAATGTGAATTTATTTGAATTTATAATATTCCACATTAAGTTTTCTGAAAAATCTATGTGTCAGCAGCACCTGTGGTCCAAATAAAGATGCATTAGCAACACTGAAAATCACAGAACACATGTCATCCTGGAACTAGGGAGGCTGAGGCAGGAGAATTGCAGTAAATTCCAGGCCAGGCAAAGCCACAGCGTGAGACACTATCTCAAAAAATATTCAATATTTGGGCTGTAGAGATGTCTCAGTAATTAAGAGCACTTGCTTCTCTTGCAAAGGACCGGATTCAATTCTCAGGACCCACTTAGCAGCTCAAAAATCATTTGTAATGCCAATTCCAGGGGATTCAGTGCCCTCTTCTGGCAAATATGGGCACTGCAACATAAGGTTCACATATTTTACATGCAGGCAAAACAGCCATACATATCATATCATATCATATCATATCATATCATATCA
>NW_026590677.1:8264348-8273765 GCF_907164565.1 Psammomys obesus
ATGATATGATATGATATGATATGATATGATATGATATGATATGATATATGTAATATCAAGGACAATAACAACAAAAGAACAGAATTTCACTTTTGTGGTACTCCTGCCTACAACAATTAGCATAAACTTAATCATGAGTATATATGAAAAACATCAAATTCACAGACATTTTTCCTTTAATTTATTTAATCACTTCATAGCTTGATCCCAGCACCCTCCCTCTTATTTTTCCAGTCCCACTCTCAAGCTCCCCTCCCTCCATTTCCCCTCCCTTTCTCCTCATAAGAGGGAGGACTACCCCCCATAAGCACCAGCATTCAAAAAAAAATCCTTAGCCTGGATCTTTTTACATTTTATTGTTTTTGACATCTCTTTTTTCCTTTTCATGGTCCTATTTCCAGTTTTATGTGCATGAGAATTTGTATTCAAGGTTTTACACATATAGGCGTGAGGGTGAAATCTCGGTGTGATCATTTCCAAACATCTGGTGAATGTAATCATAATCTAGTATGTTCAGATATAAAAATTTGAAAGCATTTTAACATTTTATGTCTACGTGTGCTTTGGTGGCATATATATCTATGTACCATGAGCATGCTTGGTTCCCACAGAGACTAGAAGAGGGTGTCGCATTCCCTGGGACTGGAGCTACAAACAGTTATGATCCATAGTGTGTGTGCTGGGGATCACCCCTGAGTCCTCTAGAAGGTAGCCAGTGCTCGTAACCAGCCAGCCATCTCTCCAGCCCATCTGAATCTTTTTAGATGTTATGGTTATGAAAGAAGATTTCAGATTAAAGAAGGGTCAGAGAGACATAACAATTGTGTACATGTAATAATTTTCAAATAATAAACAAAATATTATATAAATGCTAATAAAGAGACATAACAAAAAGCCTGGAGATATAACTTACCCTTAGAACACGCTCAGAGATTCTATGGTTCATCCTCACCATGCATGGAAGTTAAGGGTGGTGAAAACAATGAGTGACGCTAGACGCTAGTGATTTCTAGTTGTAAAGGAAGACCATAGAGAAATAATTTAGAAATTTGAGTAAAGCCTGTAGATTAGAAAAGAGTATTGTTAACACTCCATTTTAGATAACTATACTGTGGTTTTATGAGCCTATGTCCTTGTTTATGAAAAACACATACTAGTTTAAGGATAAAGAATAACTTATTCTCAAACAGTTAAAATACATACATTTATGATTAGAGATGGTTATAAAGCAAATGTGATAAAATGTTAAATTGAAGAGAGTCTGTACAAAGATTATTGTGTAATTCATTTTCATTACCTTTACAAATGTTCTATAAATCCAAAATTGTTCAACACTTAGGTTCAAAATTTCTATGTTCGTTCCTTCTTGTCCTCTAGTCTGTTTGTCCCACTTCTCTTAATTAACGCACAGTAATATTTAAATCAAGAAAGTAAACTCACTGTGATTTCTAAAATAAACCTGGCAAGATTATTCAAATATCTTAAGAACAATCCCTAAAGGGAAAAGTGACATCTCTACACAAGCTGCCTCGTTGAATGCCTACCCTTGCCAAGCACCGTTTTGATGTGTCCATAAAATGTGCCATCTTCCATCAAAAGTCATTGCCAGGTCGAGTGCAGTTTGCACGATCTTCGATTCCAACACTCAAGACCAACCTGGTCTACATGATCAGTTCCAGGCCAGCCTGGACTGCGTAGTGAGAAAAACATTCTTTTATTTTTTTTTTTAATTTATTTTTGCAGGATGCATTTTGGTTACATTAGGGTGTCACTAAAATTACTGTTTTTTTTTTTTTTTCCAAGACAAAGTTTTTCTGTGTGGCACTGGCTGTCCTAGACTCACTTTGTAGACCAGGCTGACCTCAAAATCACAGATACCTTCCTGCCCCTGCTCCCAGAGTGCTGGGGTTACAGGCATGTGCCACTCTGCCAGGCTAAAATTACTTTTTTTCTAACTTACAAATTTCCAGCACTTTAGGAGGAACGTGTGTGGGAGTTTCGCCACCGAGATGCCTATCTTCAGGTTTCTCCTCAGCCTCCTGATGGGACAGAAAGAGAAAGAGTTAGCAAAGCTAGGATGCCTTCAAAGATCCAGCTTCAGAGTGAGCTGCATCCATTGCCAGCCCCTTTCACTTTATCACCGAACTGCTTCCAGTTACTTTATATCTCTTGTTTTTCTTTGACCTCTGTTCCCTTTGTTATGTTGTGCAGGCAATTCAACTGGCCTTCCCTTAGGGACCTTTAGGGTCCTGACAACGTCCTGTGACATCATCTGGGCCAGGTACATAGTGACTGGTCTGCCACTCCCCACTTTCTCTTACTCTCTGGCCCTTGCTCTCTCCCCCTCTCTTGCTCTCATTCCTTCTCTCTTCATAGCACCCCCTCCCCCAAACTCTCTCTCTCCTTTCCTCTCACTGTCCATCTCCATCCAGTAAACCTCTTTCATACAAGATCAACTGTGTGCATGGCATTTTTATATAAATACTAACACCCCTCCTCCAACACTTTGCCCCCAAACAGGGATTCCCAGTAAGACTGTGTAGGTGATAATCACAGAAGTGCAATGAGGCTGGAGAGATGGCTCAGTGGTTAAGAATATGTCCTGTTCTTCCAGAGGACGCAAATTCAATTCCCAGCACCCACATGGCAGCTCACAACTGTCTGTAACTCCAGTCCTAGGATATTTGATGCACAATTCTGACCTCCTTGAGCACCAGGCACACAGGTGGTACATAGAGAAAACACAAAATATTTGCTAAATAAATAAATGAATGAATGAATAAATAAATAAATAAATAAATAAATAAATAAATAAATAAATATGAAAAAATGTTTCAAGACCATGGTAGTGTAAGAAGCAGATAGTGGTGAGAATCAGGTAGGCAGAATGTCACCTCACCAAAGATAAAACTGAACACTGACAGGAACCCGTGTCTTACCAACGATGGTGAAGGAGAATATAAGAACCTTCACCACTCTCCTGAAATCACACGACAAATGCCTAAGGGGAGATTGGCCTCCCTCAGGAAGAGGAGAAGGAGAGAGAGAAGAAGGAGGAGGAGAGGGGAGGAGGTGGAGGAGGAGGAGGAGGAGGAGGAGGAGGAGGAGGAGGAGGAGGAGTTGTGAGGGATTTGTTTTTCAGAGTTAAAGAGTAACATTTAGAAAGTCAGAGAAGCTGATGGAATACAAAAGATTATACACCTCAGGGGAAATTGGAAAGTCACCAGGGTTATCAAAGCCTAAGAAAATGTTAAATCAATCAGGATTGTGGGTCCCAGTACTTGGAAGGCTGGCTGATCCAAATTCAAGGACAACCTGGGCTACATAGTGAACTCAAGGCCAGTCTGGAATGTAGAATGAAACCCTGTCTCAAAATAAAGTAAAATAAAATGTTAACACAATTGTAAAGCCATTGTGTCTTCTTTTGAAACTGCCTTTACTCCATCTCTCGTAAAGCATACTACTTCATGTTTTAAAGCAGAAAGGAAAGATGGGATAGGACTCCTGGAACAATTGGTATATCCAGAAGATCAAAATCTACCAAAAGGAACTTTAATCTCCTGGAATAATAGAAATAAAACATCTGGTGCCCACCACTTATTATAAGAGAATTGACTGCTGATGTAATTACAAAATCACTAATTTTTTTCTGATGGTAAGCACTTGCAACTGAGGGTAGAATGTTCTCTGTCACACCATCTGGAAGGTAAGGGATGTGTGTCTTTCATCAAGGAACCTATATCAACTATCATTTGACTACCTGACATTTGCACATTTCTGGAATCATGTGTTTTGAATGCGTAAATTCATAATTATGAGTTGGGAGTTAGTCTGACAAAGTTATAAAGTAACACACCACTTCAAATGGACAAATCCCAGTCACATAGTCAACTCTGTAATGCCAAATTATTATTTAATCCCAATTAAAACCACATTCCTTAAAATTTAGGAGGACAAGTACCAACAATCACTACATAAAGACAATCTTTGTGAATGAACTTTTCTACACTAAAATTTGCTTGATCATACATTTTGTCCTTTAACTTGAAAGACTAGGTCTGTGAAAAACAGGCTGTGGGTATTCATTCATGATGAAAGATAAGTGGTGTGTTGTAACAAACAGAAACATCCACATACTGCCAAATCTATCACAGTGTGTTAATAGCTAAGCCAAGCTGTTTACCAGTGTTGTACCCAGATTTTAAGGTCCCCAGAGACCACCAGGATCCAGACCATGTATGCAAAAGCAAAGAGCTTTATTTGGGCTTAAGCTCAGTCTCTCCACCATCACCAAAGCAGTGGATCAGAGAGGAGAGCAATGAGCAGCTACATGGCAGGGATTTGGGGGGTGGGGGTGGGGCTTGAGCAAGAACCTGGAAATCCTAGCTTAGAAGTTACACAATTGGATGATATTTAGCAAGGACAAGTTTGTTACAAAGTGATTGGTTAACTAACATAACTAACATTAGTGAGCTCAGGAATGTTAGATTGGTGGGTTGTCCAGCACAGATACCCCACTCTGAAATAAGATATCTTCCCATTCTTGTGGTTACCTCCAGGCTATTCCTTGGGTAGGAATTTTTTATGGGATTTTTTTTATTCCTGGAATTGGTGACCTTTGGCCTAGTTCCTGGGACTGATGACTTTTGGGGGATGGGGGTCTGGCCTGATCCTTTAACCAGGAACCAGCTTGTTTTCCAAGACTAAACCCAGGGGTTGTTATTCCCCGTGACACCTTTGTATTTAGAGACAGACTCCTATAATCCAGGAGATTCCCCCAGTATTTCCCTCTGTCCAGACCTGTTGTGCCACTACAGACATCAGCCATGTCCAGAGCATCCTTAGTCACATTTATCTGCTCCCTTATTTCACCACTCTGTTCTGCACGAGATCCTAGCTGTACTTTACCTCTTAGCTCTGCATTTGATAACCTAAGATCCCTTGGCACATGTCTTATATTTGCACTTGTTCCTACTTGTGGGTTATATTTGCCTGCCTACCTGCTGCTTCTTTTCACTGTACCCTTGCAACTGATTCTCCAGCGAAAGTTAAAGCAAGAACTAAGGCGGACGCTTGAAGCCTGATTGTCCAGCAGAGGGAGCTCCTGATTAGTGCCAGGTGAGTCTGGCAGCTAACTTCCCGAAACTGCAGGTCGGCCCTCAGCCTGGCAGGAACACTTCCTCCTGCTTCTCAAGAAAACCTATCTTTTGACAACACCAGCGCTAGTAACTGGATATAATCGGTGATGGTACATGGCCAGATACGGGTGTCCTTCCAGCAAGATGCATGTTCTGTTCAGAATCTAAGATGCAGAAACGGTAGGAAGCATTTAAGTGAGGTGCCAAGAATGCCTCCAAAATAAAATTTTTGTTCTGATTATTAAAAACTCTATGTGATCCCTAAGCAAGTGTTTTACCTTTGCCTTAACTTTCCAAACAAGTCTGCAATGTAGAAGCCACTATTTCTCTCACTTCACAGAGCTTCAAAGAGGCTGATAACACTTTCCTGTTCATATAGGAAATAAGGACTCAAAATCCGTCTTAGTTGATTCAAAGCCTTACATCTGTCTACTGTGCTCTGCTGCTTTTTGTATAGAAATATCAACAGAAACGCCATTCTCCAAGAACAAGGATAGTAAGTGTGGGCTGGCAGGATGGCTCACTGGGTGTGAAGCCTATCCACCTTCCATCCCTAAGACCCACAGAGTGAAAGGAAAGACTTCTGTCCTCTGACCTTCTCCTGTTAACCAGGTCATGACATAACTCTTCTCTCTCTCTCTTCTTTCTCCTCTCTCCTCTCTGAATAAATGTATACAATTTTATTTATTTTTTATTTTTATTATTATTATTAATTCTGTATCCCAGCTGTATCCCGCTCCCTCATTCCCTCCCAATCTCACCCTCCTTCATCTCCTCCCTGCCCCTTTCCAAGTCCACTGATTGGGGAGGACCTCCACCCCTTCCATCTGACCCTGTTTTATCAGGTATCTTCAGGACTGGCTGCGAAGTCCTCCTCTGTGGCCTAGCACAATTTTATTTTTTAAAGAAGAATAAGAAATGTGTAAAGCATGGTGTTGTTTGCCTATAATGAAAACATTCTTGAAGGGCAAAGATGTGGCTCTGCAGGTGTCGCCACCAAGCCTGGTAATCAAAGTTCAATCCCCAGGACACAAATGGTAGAAGGAGAGAACCAATTCCTGCAAGTTGTCCTCTGACTTCTCTACCTATGTGCCAGGGCACAATCACATACAGAGAAAAGAACAGACAAGCAGGCAGACAAGGTAAAACATGAATGTGGTTCAAATCTTTTAAATAATAGGAAACGTAACCCATGCAACAAAAGGGAAACCAAGCCTGGTACAGGAAACCCAAGGCTAGTAAACTCATAGACCTCGGGGAAGTTACTTGGATCAAACAAGAATAATCCCTAACTATACTCTATCTGTCCTTATTCACACACATAAGTGGAGTCCTCACCCCTCCTGAAGATAACTTTTCTTTGAAGAAGATGGAGACAATTACAGAAAACACACAATCTAAATGTGGAGTTGTGTATCCCAGTCTCAATGGATGGATACAACTACAAAACAACTTCCACACCTAAGGTCAGGGAACTTGGCAGAAGAGGGGACAGAAAGATTGTCACAGCTAGAGTAACAGGAAGTTTGCTGTGAAACTGTGTTTCCTAGGAATTACAGAAGTTACAAGCCATAAAATCTCACCAGCATGGCTGGCCAACCAAGAGCTGAACATGTACATCAACAGACATGTCAAAGTAGGCAGGGGAAAGACCAGGAGACCTCAGCCCTATGAAGAGAACTACAGGCAAATAAGGAATGCTGAGAATGGGAGAAATAGCCTTCTCTAGGGAAGAGCACACCAAGTAGTTCTCCAATAACAAATTGTCAGCTCTGAAAACATGCCTACAGGTAACACCGTACAGACTGAGGAGCCTATATGTAGAACTCTATGTGCATGTACATATATACACATAGGCATGTAACAACAATAAATGACAAAGAGACTACGTGAAACAGAAAAAGGAAGGGTATACAGGAGGGCTTGGAGGGAGGAAAGGGAAGAAAGATGTAATTTTAATGTCAAACATTAAGTCTTGGAGTGGCTGGAGAGCTACCTCAGGAGTTAAAAGCAACCACTCGACAACTGTTGTGACTACATGGTGGCTCAAAACCACGTGTACACACAGGGTCTTTTCTGAGACTGACACTCAACCAAGGACCATCTATGGATATAACCTAGAACTTCTGCTCAGATGTGGCCCGTGGTAGCTCAGTAACCAAGTAGTTTTCCAAAGTAAGGGGGACACGGACTATTTCTAACAGGATCTCAAGGGCAGGCTCTTTGACCCCCCCCCCAGGGGAGGAGCAGTCTGTTAGGCCACAGAGGAGGACTTTGCAGCCAGCCCTGAAGGTACCTGACAAAACAGGGTCAGATGAAAGGGGAGGAGGTCCTCCCCTATCAGTGGACTTGGAAAGGGGCAGGGAGGAGATCAGGGAGGGAGTGTGGGGTTGGGAGGGAATGAGGGAGCGGGATACAGCTGGGACACAGAGTTAACAAAATGTAACTAAAAAGAAAAAAAAAAAAAACCACGTGTAATTCCAGTTCCGGGGTATTAGACGCCCTCTTCCGGCCTCCTCTGGCCTAGGAGTGTATGTGATACAAAGACTTGCATGCAGGCAAAAACACTTATGCACATAAAATAAAATTATTTTTAAAAAACGCCCTTGGGGCCTAATGTGATGGCCTAGAAAATCAGAAGTACCTGCCATCACTACTATGGCCTGAATTTATTCCCAAGGATCCTCTCAATGAAATAAGAGAACTGACACCTACAGATCATTCTCAGAAAACCACAGGTGTGCCACGACACATGTGTGCACACGCACATACACAGTAAATAAATAAATATAATTTAAAAACGTAAACAACTTTGGTGGGGGAGGCAAGAGGACCATGAGTTTTAGGGGGTATGTGTGTGTGTATGAGTATGTGTGGTGTGTGTGTGTGTGTGTGTGTGTGTGTGTGTGTGTGTGTGTACGGGTGGATGAAGCCAGAGGAGGATGTTGGATGTCCTGCTTTACCACACTCTGCATCATCCCCTTGAGACACTGGCCTCTCAATGAACCCCAAACTCTCCATTCTGGCTAAACTGGCTAGCCAGTAAGCTCATGGGATCCACCTGTCTCCACCCTACAGTGCTGGGGTTACAGGAACACACGGCCATGACAGATTTTTGTATGGTTGCTAGGTATTCAACATACTCATGCAAGCACAGCAAGCCCTCTTACCCACTGAACTATCCTCTCAGTCCTTGGAATTATATGCCTAAAAGAAGATTTGCTTCTAGATCAGTGTACCTTTCAACTCTAATCTGAGAAGCTTTTATTTGCAGTGGATGCTAATTAAAGCAGATGTAAGTTTTCTGGAATCTGACCATAAAATGCTCCCTTCTCAAGCTACCTTCCTATTTGTGTAAATGGAAAATACTTTTTAACTTATTCAGGTATTAATAATTTTTCTATTTCATGAAATAAAAGGTGACTATATAGGGTTGTGTGAAAAATATTTAAAACATAGTTGCATCAAATAAGTATTTAATAGAAAATCAGAACAGGCTTCTTTTTGCCATAGAGTGGGTGTGTGGTGGAAATATCTGTATATTTGTTTGGGGGGACATCTAGAAAAACACTCTCAACACAGCTCTAGCCATTGAATTATGGCAACTTGATGCCACAGGCTTCTCCCACAGGCAGGCTTAGCCTGTGTTGAAAGGCCAACACAGCAGATTTGGAGAAAAAGAAAAACAAGTTTTTTGTTTGTTTGGGTTTTTTTCTTTTTGTTTTTGTTTTTTATTTTGGTTTTTTGTTTGTTTGTTTGTTTGTTTTAATAACATCACACACACACACACACACACACCAGCTTCCAGGTCTTAAGTTTTCTTATCCTCTCAGATTTCTGAAGAAGAACCAAAATACCACAAATAAGGAAAGAAAATGTTCTTGACTTTTCAGAGTCCCCATAGCTTGAGTTTTCCCTAGGAAACTTAGAATCCACACTTTCTTTTTCTTTCTTTCTTTCTTTCTTTCTTTCTTTCTTTCTTTCTTTCTTTCTTTCTTTCTTTCTTTCCTTCCTTCCTTCCTTCCTTCCTTCTTTATTTTCTTTTTTAACAATAAAATAGACTTGTTTTTAGAAAAACAGAATTGGGAGAAATGGCTTAATAAGTCCTCACAAAAACTTTTCTATCACCTGTATGGATTATCTGCCTGAGACCCTCAGCTTGTTCAGTTTAGATGTCATGTCTAACTGGCAGGAGTAACCCAAGGAATGGGTTGGGTTTTGAGGTTTGGGGGTTTTATTTTATTTTATTTTATTTTATTTTATTTTATTTTATTTTATT
>NW_026590677.1:8273775-8285334 GCF_907164565.1 Psammomys obesus
TTTTATTTTATTTTATTTTATTTTATTTTATTTTATTTTATTTTATTATTTAAAAGCGCCTTTCAGAACCAAACTGAGCTAAAACCCTGATCTTGTTCCCTGAGTTGTCAAACATTCTTTTGTATATTTTGCAACGTATTTGCATGCATTCATGGACAGCTCTCACCAAGGCTGTGACTTGCTAATTAAAGCCCACATTGAAATGTTAAAAAACGAAAAACAAAGAAACAAACAAAAAACTTTTCTATCCATTGCCATTGGTTGTGCTTAGGAAGATTTGATGGTTGATACATTTGTCTGTCTCCAAAAGAGACAAGATCCTCAAATCCAGAGATGAGACAGAGAAAAGCAGATTGTGAAAGGAAGAGGCTTTTTTGCCTCAAATAAAAATTGCAGGTTTGGAGATTCCAAAAGAATTAAATCATTGAAAACTGTTATCTAGTTTGCTGATAACTAATTGAAGAGTGTTCCTTGATTGTACCTTTAATAGCAAATATTAGGGCTGGAGAGATGGCTCAGTGGCTAAGAACACTGGTGGCTTTTCCAGAGGTCCTGAGTTCAATTCCCAGCAACCACATGGTGGCTCACACCATCTATAATGAGATCTGGTGCTCTCTTCTGGTTTGCAGGCAGAACAATGTACGTGTAATAAATAAATAAATCTTAAAAAAAAAAAAAGCAAGTGCTAAGTGCTTGGAGACAACCTTTTTTGTGATCAACTCCCTTATTTACATTGTTGTTTAACACCTTCTTAAATGTACTTCCTAATTGCTATTGGGGTGTATTTTGCTTGTAAAGCCTAGGGTGCCCTGACACACTGTGCAGCAAAGACTCCAATACAGAATTGTAAAACTAGCAAGAACTCGAGGAAATGAGTCTTAAAATATTTGTCCTCCCTCAAAACAAGCTACAAGCTTCTAGGACCATATGGTTGGGACTCCCTTGATTTACCAACGCCTGTTTTGTTTTCAAGAGTTTTTAGAGGACAAAAAATGAACCCTTTACATCATTGGAGGAAATGTGTCTAAAAGACAAACAAACTCATAAGTATTAGTTAGTTCACATTGAAGATAGGAGTTTCTTTTAAGTACAGAGTGGTTCTCAGTATGATTTGACTCAGACAACACCGTTTTTACAAGGTTAGTTTTTCCCACCATAGGGTGACAGTATTCTTAGTACACAGGGATAGCTGGATAACTAGTTCACTGCTTCGCCTTGCTTATCAGATATGAGCATTACCAGTAAGTACCTGGTACAGTTCATCTGCATCCAAGTCCCAGAAAATTGTTTTAAAATATTAAAGGTGGAGAAGAAAAATACAGCAATATTTCAAGCTCTACACCAGGCTTAGTTCACTATTGATAATTTCAGTGCCATGTAGGGTTATTTATTTATTTATTTATTTATTTATTTATTTATTTATTTATTTATTTATTATGACATTCATTGTCCAGTATTCTAAACAAACCTTTTTCCCTTTGAAGGTTTGGTTTCAAAATAGGAGATGACTTCAGCAGGCACACGTATACAGAAACATGATTACAGTCACCATGAATCCCCATGGGGGTATATTCATTTATGATCACTATGGTCCCATCCCTATTGGGAAGGTTGTTTGGAAATGTTACCCCATGATGCCACAGCCCATGCATCGTCAAATGCTTCCTCTTCCACCCAGACCCCTTCCACCATCTGGAATGCCTATACCACCTGGGCCATCCCCTCCAGCCACATTTCCCTGGCCACCAGCAGCACCCAATGTTCAGAAGCTCAATGCAACTGTGGGATATGACCCCAAAAGCAATGGCAATTTTGTCAGTCCTTAATACTGAAGATCATCCTGAGTGAGGTATCTCAGAAGCAGAAAGATGCACATGATATATACTCACTCATATAGACATATCATATAGGATAAACCTACTAAAATCTGTACACCTAAAGAAACTAATCAAGAGGGAGGATTCTGACTAAAATGCTCAACTCCTATCCAGAAAGGCAAAGAGGATGGACATCAGAAGGAGAAAAGAAGGAACAAGTTAGGAGCCTGACACAGAGGACCTCTGAAAGGCTCTGCCCTGCAGCCTATCAATGCAGATGCTGAGACTCATGGGCAACCTTTGGGCAGAGTGCAGGAAATCTCATGAAAGAAGTGGGAAACAATAAGGTCTGGAGAGGACAGGAACTCCACAAGGAGAGCAACAAAACCAAAAAATCTGAGCACAGGGGTCTTTCCTGAGACTGATACTTCAACCAAAGACCATGCATGGAGATAACCTAGAACCCCTGCACAGATGTAGCCCATGGCAGTTCAGTATCCAAGTGGGTTCCATAGTAATAGGAACAGGGACTGTCTCTGACATGAACTGATTGGCCTGCTCTTTAATTACCTCCCCTTGAGGGGGGGAGCAGCATTACCAGGCCACAGAAGAAGACAATGCAGCCACTCCTGATGAGACTTAATTGACTGGGATTAGAAGGAAGGAAAAGAAGACCTCCCCTATCAGTGGACTTGGGGAGGGGCATGTATACAGAGGGTGGAAGAAGGGAGGGAATGGAATGGGAGGAGGGAGGGAACCACAGGGGGGATACAAAGTGAATAAAGTGTAATTAATAAAGTGTAAGTAATAAAAAATTAAAAAAATAAAAAAATTATCAGAATGATGCTTTATTTATGCTCTCTTTTTGGCAATCTACCAGGAAGGAAACAGCTGAAACCAAAATGCAGTATGGAGAAAGGGAACCAGACTCGTGGTTTTTAAAACATTTAACTTTTTAAAGCGGCTTATATTTGAATGTTTGACAGTTATTTTATTAACATGATAGTACTATGAAATTACTCTAGTTCCTTCAGATAAAAGTTTTGTATCTTACCAGAATTTTCACTTACAGGACGTAGGGGCTATCACAAATCTTTACTAATGTGGCATAGTGGTACATGCTTGTATGCCCAACATTTAGGAAGCTCTGTCCTAGAAGTCAGGGACCTGATTAAGCAACATGGTGAGTATAGTAAGACTCCATCTCAAAAAGAGAGAGAGAAAGAGAAAGAGAGAGAGAGAAGAGAGAAAGCTAGAAAAAGAAAGCCAAACTGAAGCTATTTGTTTAGGAAAGCATCCTGTTTAGTGTTTTAAATTTGTATTATATTTATTTATTTATTCCTTTATTTACTTTGTGTGTCTGTGTGTCTGTGTGTGCTCACGCACGTGAGAGCACTCCCTCATCCTTTTTTTATAATAATTTTATTTTTTATATTAATCACAGGTTATTTATTTTGTATCCCAGCTGTAGTCCCCTCCTTCATTCTCTCTCAATCCCACCCTCCCTTCCTCATCTCCTCCCTGCCCCTTTCCAAGCCTTCATACCTGTGGCTTTCAAATATCACCCTCTCTATCAGTGGTCTAGGTTAGGGGAATAGAAAGAAAAGAGGAAAGGAAGGTGAGATTGGGAGGAGATGAGGGAGGGGCCTGTAGTCAGGATACAAAGTGAATGAATTGTAATGAATGATAATAGTAATAGGAAAAGAAAATTTAAAAAAAAATAACTTATATTTGTATCTTATATTTACCAGTAACTTGTGATTTGAAGGTGCTAGTTTGAATTGAAAAATGACAAAAGTTACAAAACCCAATCTCAGTTGTCTCTCAAGTGTAGGGACTTAATTGTACTGTTGTCTTATAATTCTGGATATACTCTTGTGTTCTAAAATTGTTTCAAATTGAAGAACACAGTCCGGGGAACTCTCAACAATAGTAATTGTCATCTTTAAATTATTCAAACAGAAGGTAGGAAATGTTTGGGTAGGAATAACAAGCTCTTAATTATTGAAATTAGATTTCTATAAACAAAACAAAAAACAAACAAAACCCTTCCAAACCAAAGTAATCAGACCTTTTGCCATCCTAATTTGAAAGGGCTTGTGAATCAGAATTTTAAGCCACTGTCTGAACTACAGATACTTAAGAAAGAGAACAAAAAGGAAGAACCAAGAATTAATTATTAGCTAAAAATTAAATATTTCTTGGCTGTCAAGATAGCTCAGCAGATAAATAAATATCCTTACTGACAAGCCTGAAAACTGAGTTAAATCCCCAGGAATTACATGGTGAAAGGAATTCCTACAAGTTGTTCTCTGACGTTCATACATGAGCTATGAGCTATGGCATGTACACACACACACACACACACAATGACACAATGTACAATGCTTAATAAATAACAAATAAATGTATGTTAAAGAAGAATAAAATGAAGTTTCTAAATAGATGGTAAATTTATTGTTTTTTCAAGAAATGCAATTAATGTAAATATATACAAAACAAAAAAAACAGATCTTGTTTTAATTGTTTTCAAAGAACAGACACTTGCCTTGAGCCTTAATCATGCAGCATTATATATAATATTGGGAAACCTGTGGGCACAAGTTGGGAGCTTTTGTCCAATTGTTTAGGGGTGGTTTGATTACTTTCACAGTTGTTGAAGGCCTCAAGGTAAAGTACAGTGCTCAAACACAGTCCTTAACTGTACTTCCTGATTGATAATTCAAGTTGATATAATTTTATTTGTAGCCCATGCCCTCCCACTGATACAAGAGGGAATGCTGCTATAAACTGGACCAGACAATTTGGCCACGAATTCTCAAATCTTGAGTGGACAGACTCACTGGAGGAAACTGTTATTTTGATATAAATCTCATCATAGCCCCCTTTCCTGAAAGCAGTGCAAGGTATTTCAGGATGGAGGATATATTGGAGATTTTCCCACTGCCCTTCTCAATTTTCCAAGGTAGTTGGAAACCAGCAAGAGAATGAGTCCTTAGCCCAGCATCTCTTTCTAAGCAAATAATTCTTGTTTTCTTTTGAGGTACTGTCACACAAGATTACCTTAATTCCCCATATGAGACAGACAGATGTTCCTAGGTCTCTTAGGGAAAGATTGAGAACAGGAACCCAGTCCTAGTCTTTCACACTGCTCTTCCAAACGTCTATTTTTTTCCTGCTGGGAGACACCCAATTTAAAGGTATGACTGCATTTTAGTTAGGGTCCTCTCTTTTGCTTAGTTTGTTTAGATGTACAGATTTTAGCGGGTTTATCCTATGTTGTATGTTTATATGAGTGAGTATATACCATGTGTGTCTTTTTCTTCTTGGACAACTCACTCAGGATGATCCTTTCCAAGTCCCACCATTTACCTGCAAATTTCATCATTTCCTTATTTTTCATTGCTGAGTAATACTCCATTGTATAGATGTACCACAATTTCTGCATCCATTCTTCAGTTGAGGGGCATCTGGGCTGTTTCCAGCTTCTGGCTATTACAAATAAAGCTGCTAGGCAAAGAGGATGGACATCAGAAGAAGAAGAAAACAGGAAACAACCTAGGAACCTGCCACAGAGGGCCTCTGAAAGCCTCTACCCTGCAGACTATCAAAGCAGATGCTGAGCCTGATGGCCAACTGTTGGGCAGAGTGAATGGAATTTTATGTAAGAAGTGGGAAATAGTAAGAGCTGGAGAGGACAGGAACTCCACAAGGAGAGCAACAGAACAAGATAATTTGAACACAGGGAACTTCCCAGAAACTCATACTCCAACCAAGGACTATTCGTGGAGATAACCTAGAACCCCTGCACAGACGTAGCCCATGGCAGTTTAGTGTCCAAGTAGGTTACATAATAATGGGAAGAGGGACTGGCTCTGACATAATCTGATTGCCCTGCTCTTTGATCACCTCCCTCTGAGGGGGGAGCATCCTTACCAGGCCACAGAAGATGACAGTGCAGCCACTTCTGGTGAGAACTGATGGACTGGGATCGGAAGGAAGGAGAGGAGGACCTCCCCTATCAGTGGACTTGGGGAGGGGCATGCATGCAGAAAGGGAAGGGAGGGTGGAATCGGGAGGGGGGAGGGAGGGGCTTATGGGGGGGATACCAAATGAATAAAGTGTAATTAATTAAAGTTAAATTAAAAAAAAAGAAAGACGGAGAGGAGGACCTCCCGTATCAGTGGACTTGGGGAGGGGCATGCATGCAGAAAGGGAAGGGAGGGTGAGATCGGGAGGGGGGAGGGAGGGGCTTATGGGGGGATACCAAATGAATAAAGTGTAATTAATAAAAGTTAAATTAAAAAAAAAGAAAGACGGAGAGGAGGACCTCCCGTATCAGTGGACTTGGGGAGGGGCATGCATGCAGAAAGGGGAGGGAGGGTGGGATCGGGAGGGGGGAGGGAGGGGCTTATGGGGGGATACAAAATGAATAAAGTGTAATTAATAAAAGTTAAATAAAAAATTTAAAAAAAAAGTACGACTGCAGGAGCTTACAGTGACTCAGTGCCTCCTTCCTTTTTACCTGGGGGAGAGCATGGGGTGGAACAGTGCAACGGTCTAGGATGACAGGAGAATTTCTTACCAGAAATGGCCATCCTCTATGTGATTCTGTGTCCTCTGGACGCCCAGACTGCCCCATGAGGAGCAATACAAGGCAGTCCATGTAGAGCTCCCCCGTGCCAGAGCGTTTTCGTTAAAGAGACGGAAATCTCCTCCCCAAGCTTAGACACCCAGCCATTTTACGTCTAGGAAAAGTAAGCAACTTCTCCTGAAGACATGTACTATCCTGGTGTCCGTTCACCAGCGCTGGACAGCAGGGCCTTGAGAGAGTGATGCAATTTGTACCCTCCTCACAAAAGGCTGAGTGTGCCTTCCACTACAACAGCCCTCACTTCCCCCAATCCCCTTGGAAAGCTGTGTCAGCCAACTGGCACCTCAACATATGAACAACAGCCAATTCTGGGCTTGTGTTGAATTAACTTTTTTTTTTTTTTAATGGATGAATAGTTTGGAAACTGTCATTATAGAATTTGTATTCACTTTGAACTGTGGTTATTTATGCTTTGCCTCTGTCAGTGCCAGTCTCTCCTCCTCAGATGTCAGCGCGGCATTGTGGGGCCAGGGCTCAAAGGTAGAATTGGTCAAAATATAGTTTTCAAGCATACCCCGAATGGTCTGTATAGCTCCTCAGGCAAAGTGTAGGTCTTAACAAGACTGTCTGGATTTCCAACATTTACATGCAAATATTTTTAGACTCTAGAAATAAAAAAGGACTCCTTCAGGAAGCACATTCTGTTGTGCTTCACGAACAAATGGACACAAGTGATTGAAGAAGTGGCATACAGGCATGAGCAGCATAATTGATACACCTGGACCCTTCAGAAAAACAGCCACCACAGAAAACTAGGCTTTCTGACAAATGTCATGTTTGAACATAATTTTCCATTCCATGCCTACAAATCTTGCATCTTAGTTTGGGAAATAAAGAACAGATAAGATAGAAGCTATGAAAAGAAAAGAAAAGAAAGAAAAGAAAAGAAAAGAAAAGAACCCAGTCTCTATCCAGTTTTTCTTATACAAGAGATAAAAATACATAGAGCAAAGGAGATTTTGATAGCTAGAGCAGAAAATCAGGCTGTAGTGATCCACCAGAGATAGAATTCATGTTTATAGCTGAGTCCTGTGGTGTTGCTGGGTTTAGAGAGTTGTGAGGTGAGTGGGCATTGTCATACAGTTGGTGTCTCTCAAGAGGTAGCTCCTGCCATCTGGGCTTAACAAAAGAAAGGGGAAAACGACTCAGGTTCATAGTCCTTGGTGCCTCATTCTCCAGCCCCAATCAGAAGATAGTGTCTCTCGGTGATCTAGGTGATCCAACTGTCATCATATGTAGTGTGATATAATATTGGTGTTCAATATCTTAATTAATTAGAATCACACTTGCCAAGAACATGGATATTACAAAAATAAAGCCAAATAACCTGTTTATGCCTTTTTACATTTATTTGCTTTTGTTGCCCTTTATACTGTGTTGAGCTTTGTACCACCATTTTGATAAGAGTTAGTGCACCTTCAAACTAACTGCCCATATCTTTTTCATCTATTGTTCTAGCAAGGAATCTGTCTCCAGCCTGACTCTCTGACACTACAGTGTCATAACAAATGTCCATGCCATGCTCATTTACATTATTTGTGCTATTGTGTCCTTGTTCTTCCTCTAGCTGAATTATTTTGGGAAGTGCTTGTTTGAAGCCTTTCCTGTTTTACACCCTCTCCTCCTTTTGTTTTCTTTTGTCAAGTTCACTTACCATCTCACATGTCACATGAATGCTTGCCAGCCTCTAGCATCCCACTGAACTTAGCTGCTTAGTGAATGTATTGTTTTGTGTCCCTTTTTGTAGATTTCAGGAATAGCCTTCATTGAGTATCTTGGCTCTTTAGCTACATTGCCTAATAAAAGTTCTAAAAGTTGAATACAACTACGTGTGGTGTCTCATGTCTTTAACACCAGCATTCAGGAGATAGAGATAGATAGATTTCTTTAAATCCCAGGAAAGTATGACCTAACAAGTTCAAGGACAGCCATAGTGACACAGTCACCAGAAGGACTTTCTGTGAATAGCTAGTTCTTCCTAATCCTGTACTTCAGAGTAGAACTACTTATAGAATATTTGAACCAGCCAGCAGCAAAAACTGAATCCCATAGATAGCTTGAAATATAGTCTCTCAACCTAACTACCTTGCCCAAACAACCATTAATTAATGTATAAAAAAACAAATGCTAACTGTTGTGTCCAGTTGAATTTTGTACTTGTTATTCAGCATTAGCTGACTAATATTGGAAAGAGGGCAAGTTGATGATATTAGTCGTTATAGAATACAAGATCTGTATAGAATATTTTTCCTCCTAATCTCCGTCCATCAACAGGTAAACAGTACCACTAGGGACACATCTCATAGTGCCCTTGATACCTTTAGAGTAATCTCATCACACAATTGCTACTACATCACCAGCATTTCTTTCCCTAAAACTACAAAAAATAATAGTTATGGGGTGAGAAATAGTAGTGAAATATATGTGACAAGAAAGTAGGAAACACTACTTGGGAAAAGCAAGAGAATGAGCTAGAGAGAGCAATGGATATAAGGAGGGCAGAAGGGGATGAAAAGAATTAGAACAAATTATAATGGCATATATGAATGAAAATACCTATTACTTTATATGTTAACTTAAAATTATGCTCAAAGAAAGAATTTTTTGAACAATAAATACCTAAAAAATTCAGTAAGGGAGTTAAGAGTAATTTACTAAGCTAAATTTGCTATCTCACACCTATAATACACCAGCACCCAGAACATCGAGGCAGGAGGAGGACTGTCATAAGTTCAAGATCAATCTGAGCTACATAATAATTCCATGCCAGTATGGACTACAGAGTAAGACATTGTCTTAAAGGTCAAATAAACACACAAAAGAATAATTTATTGAGCAATAATTTCTTTTTTCCCCAAGATCACCTTACTCCTATAACACAAATAAAACTGACCGAAAATGGGGATAACAATAACACTCTGGAAGCAGTTAATAAAATGGAAACACAACCAGAATACTTTGCAAGGTATAAAGTACAATGTTCCTCAGAGCCTTTATGTTTTTGATTTATTTCAAGCCTTCATAGAGTCCCAGTTTCTACTTTCTCAGCCTGTACCTTCTTGGGTGAGTCTCTGGAGGGTCAGAGTCCTGTCAACTTCCTCAGCCAGACCTTATATATAGAAAACCATGTACCATGCTGTATGTGTAATTAAAACCATTAATTCAAAACCAATTGCATTCACTGAAAAAATACACTGGCAAGCTGGCCAAAATTACTAGTACTTGCAACCACATTAATTAATTAAACTCTGGGATGAGAGAGTACCAAAGTCTAATCTGGTACCCTAATCTCATCCATGACCATACCACTCCTTTCATGTCAGTAACCCTCAAGCCTTTTCTGATTTATAAAAATACTGCTTTGATAGCTACTGAGTTAGGAGCCTCTGTTCCTGACAGGCTTTTCAAAGCTCTTTTTTAAACAAGACTGCTAAGTTGCTAGAAATGGTTGTTCTCAACAGTGAGTGCCCAGTTTGTTATACTTGGCTGAAGATGGTTTAGCCAGCTCCCAGGTCACATAGCATTTTACAAACCCACTTCCAAAAGCTCAGTGCCAGCTACTCAGATGTCATCTATATGATTCAAATCTTGGTCTGGTTAGAGAATCTCAATTCTTGGATTAGTTAGAGAAAGACATGCATCAGAGTCACTGGGAGGAAGGTATACAAATAAAGATTCCTAGGCCCTATACAGACCTGCTAGATCAAAATATCTAGGCATGGAGACTAAGAATCTCAATCTTTTTGTCTTCTCCGTTGCCACTTTGCTTGGGCATTAATGGGTAATGAATGAGAACATTGAAGAGTCTATAGAAAAAAGTTTTGGTGGCAGTGCCAATGAAAAAATTTAATCATGTCATTATGTCTTACCTATTAGCATACTGTTTCCTTTTAGTTATGAAAGACAGAGACCAGACCCCTATAGAGGGGCTCTTGCATCTTCTGGGAAGCCTGATACTGCGTTTAGGTTGTATAAGCTTAAGACAATTTGATTTATCTAATTGTAGGATTATATTAAGAGGAAGCAATAGAATGGTTCATTGCCTTTCCTGAAGGCTGTTTGTTTTTTAAACAAGAACTCTAGGAAATAAATTTTTAATGTGTAAATCATCTATTAATAGAATTTCAGTCCTATGACAGACTAACGGAAACCAGAGTGAACCATTAAGATGGAAGGAAGGAGAGAGAGGAAATAAATGAAAGGTGAAATACTTCTGTTGATGTGTTCTGTTGGTGATGGAAACTAAAATGTTTATGTTGTTCCCTGGGAATAAGTCTTACATAACCATGTAATGGGCAGAATTCTTTGTTTAACCTGAATCTCCTGGGCTCAATCACATCTTGTTTCTGGGAAGTGGACAGACTTGTATAATGTGTGATGGATATGATTATGCTTCCATCTACTAAGACTCCAGCTGGACTTGACAAGGACAAAAGGTTAGGTTATAAAATCAGTGGGAGTGGCTGGTGACTAGCTAGATCTATTTGATAGCCTTAATGATCCTCCCTTCTTTTGTCTTGGTGAGTATTAATGTGGATCTATTGTTATCAAGGATGGTGTTTTAATGGGGAAGGATTGAGTTTTTAAAGAATGAGTGGTTTTGCCTAGAGGAAGAATATCACATTTCAACTTGACAAACCATGCAATTGTGTTCAACAAGAACCTGTAAAAACAACCATTTTGCATGTAGTGTCGTGTTCAGAGACGTCTCTTTGCCCTGGCAGGTCCTTTGGCCAGGATTAGATGACGTCCTCTTAATCTTCTCTTGCAGGTCAAAAGCTTGAATGTCTCATCCTCAGTATTCCCCATTCATAGGTGACCCATTACTCAATCATTTTCTATCAAATTAGGTGTACCCATACATGCATGTGTGTAGATATCTGAGATCAATGCCCAGAGCTTCCTCTATCACCCTCCACTTTAATTTTGAGACAGCACTTGTCTCACCATACCTGAACCTCACCTATTCAACCAAACTGGGTGGTCAGTCAGATCTGGAGACTCACCTGACTTTTTCTTCCAGTGCTGATATTACAGGCACATAGCTCTGCTTTTATGCAGGTTTTAGAGATCCAGAGGCACGTCCTC
>NW_026590677.1:8285344-8306682 GCF_907164565.1 Psammomys obesus
TTTTTTTTGTAGGCAAATGTGCACTACATACTTTTGTATGGTGGTTTCCTCTAAATTAAAATATTCTGTCCAGGAGGGTCCAAGAAGTCTTGTGAACAGACAAATGTCTGGGAGAACAGAAAACTGGAAGATTTTTTAGGGCCTTTCTAGCAGTATAAAAAGGAGTGAACAACTGCTGGGTGTGGAGACTGGTAAACCCAACTTGAAAGAAAAGATATTCTCAAACCATCAAGCTACCTGCAAGCTGGGAAGAGCTCCAGGGTTACTAGCAGCCTTTGTGAACATCACCCATATTGAGGTGGGCTTTGGTGATACAGCTGCTTTTGAGTCACTTCTGCTCCTTGTAAGTACTCCCTCCCAATTATTGCTGTGAGTAACTCCAGGAAAAACTCACTGGTTCACCTATGCAGACTTTGATGCAGTCGTTATTTTAGACCATTGTAGGTTCCCTTTCTGAGGTGAATAGATATGTGTTTGTTGTGTCTCCCTAGTAATACTCTTCCTGGAGGACAGTTTCCTACATTATTCATCAGGCCATATGTACAATTTTATTCTTTAGATAGGGTCTCTCACTGGCCTGGAACCCCTCATGTAGGCATGAACCCAAAGGGTCTCCCTGTCTTCATCTACCTAGGCCTAGGGCCAACATATTAAAAAATAATTTATTTGTTTTATTTTATGTGTATTAATGTTCTGCTCATATGTGTGTCTTTGTACCATATGTATTCCTGGAGGTTGGGGAGGAGAATTTCAGTCTCTTGGAACTAGACTTACAGACAGTTTTAAGCCATCCTGTGGGTGAAAAACAAGTGCTCTTAACTGCTGAACCATCTCTTCAGCCCTATGGGCAGCATGTGTGTGTGTGTGTGTGTGTGTGTGTGTGTGTGTGTGTGTGTGTATGTCCATGTCCATCTATTTCTGTCTACTCTAGAGGCACTGGCCTGGGATAATGGAGCTGATAAATGAGGCAGACTAGAGTCTCATGCAACTTTATTCAGACCATCAGACAATTTATACTGTGAGGGCTAAGAAAAAGCACCTGAGTAAACTTAATTCTCATGAGTTCAAGTTGTTCACAATCACAAGGACAAGCCACATGTGGCAAAAACATGTTTTTCCAAAGAGGCATATAAAGGATAGTTTAAATATTTAATTGAACATCAGCAGTAAACAATAATGAGCAATCTGACTTATATTCACTCCTATCTGCTATACCTGGAGAAGCACAAAAACACATTCCAAGAACAATTTTGGAATTCCAAGAAAAGTGTTTTGAAGGAACTAAGGTCACAAGACTCTGTTTTCTTTGAATGTACTTACAAACAGAATCCTCCTCACACAACTCCATTCCTGGACCATGTTCAGACATGTGTGAATATGTACCATATGGCATACAGAGATTGATTTTGGGTATCTTAAAGTGTCATATTTTTGGGAGAGAATCACACAGTGAATGAGGAGCTCAGAATTCACTTAGTTTGGCTGGCCAGCACCCTGTAGAGCTTCTGTGGTCCTCCTTCCACCCCCTTCCTAGGGGTGGAACTATAAATTACCCCTCCAGGAATTTTTATGTGGATTTGTGAGGTTGATTTAGATCATCATACTTACAGGACAAGCACTTTAAAGACCGAGACCTCTCCATAGTCCCTGGCCCAGTCTTTTGTACTTGGGTTCTGAGGATAGCATTAAGGTCCTTGTTCTTACAAGGCAAGCATTTTATGGGCTTTATCACTTCAGCAACTGAGCAAACCAGTCTCAGAATTTACTTCTTTTTGAAGGCTTTTGTTCCAGTGTATATTTTACAAAAAGTTCTTTATTCATCACTTGACAAATTATTAATTTTGACATTTTTATAATGCTTAAGTCAGTATTGGCATGTATCCTTTCCTTTCCAGTTGCCAATTTCATATTATTAGCATATGAAACCTTTCAGGCTGGGGAGATAGCTCAGTGGTAGAACTCCTACCTGGCATGTGTCTGGATCTAGATTCTGTTCATAAAACCCACAATGCAAATGGGATTTACATACATACAATGTACAGTGGGAGAATCCAAACAGGAGCAGGTCTCCATGGGTGCTTAGGGACTACCAGTTCAGTGAGGAGCATATAGTGATAGTGTGTAAAATTTAAAATAAAATAAATGATACGACATAAAAAGAGAAAAGCCAGGGAGTCAACAAAGCAAAACAAAAGAAAAAAAGCAATAAAAAAGGGCTGTTGTGGCATATGCCTGTTACCTCAGCTCTTGGACTACATGTTTTTTAGTCCAGTCTAGGCAAAAGAGTGAATTCTATGACTTCTAGAGTTACACAGTGAGCAAATACTCTTTTCCCAATTCACATGCTTACTTAGTGACAGGATCTGTGGTTTAATATGGCTATACTTATTAGGTATGCAGTGAACATCTGGTAGTAACCAAAACTTTGGGGATCAAACTGGCTGGAGGTTGGAGCAGGTTGGAGATGCAGGTGGTTCACTTTCTGGAACTTCCTGACCACCTTTGGAAGTATGCAGAGCTTTCACTGATGATGACCACCCTTGAGGCCTTTCACCAGGGCTGGTACGGCCATTGCCACCAATACTGGCCCAGAGGCCATGGGTCAGGGCCAGCAGAACACCAAAAAGAGAGAGGAGACAGATCTTGCTGCCTTTTCCTAGCTTAAAGCCACCCAGGGCACACAGAGAGGGAACAGAACTGAGAGGGGACCAGGAAAGGAGAGTGAAAATGGAACAAATGCTGGGTAACTATTGATGATGTCCACATGAGGTGTGTGCTGTTTCCAGTGTGTTTACATAATGGGACATCTTTGGACTCTTTGATGTTTGTCATAGGCAGGATGGGAAGAAACAGCAGAGAATATTGAATGGAGGAAAATCTGTGAACATGTTACTGTTTCTACACACTCCAGAGTAGCATTTCTCTCAGATGAACTTCTTTGTGTGATTGGTCCTACTTTTCAGACACTGGCTGGGTGACTCATTTCTGTTAGAAATTACTGAATAGGGCTGGGGTCATAGCTGAGTCACTAAACTGCTTGTGTTTCAAGAATAAAGAGTTGAGTTCAGAACCTATGTAACCACAGTCCTGGAAAAAGCAGATACAGACAGGAAAAGAATTAGGGTTTCCTGGCCATCCAGTTTAGCCTAACTGACAAACTACAGGCCAGTGAGAGACTCTGTTTTAAAGGAGATGGATGGCTCTTTGAGGATGGCATTGGAGTCCTCCTGTATCCTCAGACACTGGTACACATATGCTTCCTCATGCTTATGAATACCCCCACCACCCAACACATTAAAATAATTACAGCACCCACTTTTGTTGGATCACAACAGCCTGTAAACCAACACAACAGCCTATGACCTGGTTCCAGAAAATGGAATGTCACACATACACATTAAAAATAGAAACCAAAACTTCAAATGTTTATGTGTATAGATGGTTTGCCTGCATACATGTTTGTGCACCACTTGCATAGACAATGCTCTGAAGGCCAGAAGAGGTACCTGCGAGCTTGAATTACAGGCCGTGTGAGCAACCTGAAGCAGGTTCTGGGAATCTAACTCATATCCTCCTGAAGAGCAGCCAGTGCTGGTAATGACTGAGCCATCTCTTCAACCCCGCTATTTAAACATAAGTTATTGAGTACTATGCAGGGCATGGTGGCTCATGTGTGTCATTTCAGCCCTTGGGAGGTGGTCATAGGTTAGGAGTTCAAGGACAGGCTGGCTTATGTGACATTTTTTGTTTCACCCCTCTGTAAAAAAAAAAAATATATATATATATATGAATTTGGCTTTATTTTTGTCATTTACGTTCTCCTGGTTGTCGCCTCATATTAAACAGGGGCAATCAGAACACAAAGAGTAAGAAAAAATATGTTACTTATTATTTGGATGGCGATTCTTTTGTTCTACCCAGATCCCAAATTTAGTAAACAAGGTCGGTGACCTCAAGGACTGCCGTCTGGTATTTGATGCTTAACAGCAGTGGCTGATCTGGCAGGTGGAAATATCCATTTTTGGGTACTGAGAACACTAACTATACAAGTGCTATAGTTCTTATGTGGTCAAAGAAAGTGGGATTCTGTGTCCCTTGGTTCCAACTGGCATTAAAGGATCCGTGGTATGCTGGTAGAGGTCACAGGATAAGTTGCTGGATTTGATTTCTTTCATCATGAGGGCTGGGAATCAAACCTAGGTTGTCAAGGTTGAGTGACATCACTGGCTTTCCACAGAAACTACTGCAGTTCTTTTGTAGGCCCAGTAGATTGGGATTCCTTAACCTTTAACTCAGTTACATGTCACACCTCTTGACACAGGGTCTGATTCCTTTGTCTGTAAGTTTTTCACAGCCCTTTGTAACTCTCCTGGTGACTAGGCCTTGCATATTCTCCTTTCTGGCTTCTTACAGGGTTTTGTGCTTCTTCAATAGCAAGTCTTCATCCTGTTTTACCTCTCATTCTGCAGCCTTACTTTGTGCCCTGGCCACCCTGGAATTCTTCAGCAGCTTCATCTTCAGCTGATAACAGCTGGCCACATTTCTTGATAGCTACTGCTAGGAGGCCCTTGCTCATCACTCTTTGCTGCTGCTTTGGGTTAGCAGCTCAGCCTGCACTACTAAATTTACTTAAGAAGAGAATACTTAAGAGAAGTTTATTGGGCCTGATGTTACACAACTATCAAAAAGCACAAGAAGATTTGTTTAAGCCAGTGGCTCTCAACTTTGCTAATGCTGTGACCCTTTAATACACTTCCTCATGTTGTGGTGACCTGTTCAACCATGAAGTTGTTTTCATTGCTCCTTCATAACTGGAACTTGCCACTGTTATGACTTAGAATGTAAATGTCGGAAATGCAAGATGTCTGATACACAATCCCCTGAGGGGTCGTGACCCATAAGTTGAGAACCATTGATGTAAGCCAATTCAGTAATTGGGCCCAAGCAACCTGTTTATACAGACAGAACTGTTCAGTCTTGTGTTTTGGACCATTCATAGCTATATAACTTAACACCAGTGCCAGAAGTCCCCTTTCTTGATCAAGTGAAGTACACTCCCCCTGGTCTTGGTAGAAGTAGTTTCAGGGTCATCTAAGGTTCACCAAGGCTTGTGCTACTGTTTCAGACAGCCTTGGGTACATTGAGGATCAGTGGAAATCAGCTGGCATCATCCTATAGTTTTCTCAAGGAATCCGTAGAACGTTCCAAAGACTGTTGCAGCAATAAGAGTAGTCCAGCTGGCTATACCACTGATAGTCCTTTTGTTCAAGACAGTCAAGGCAGCAAGAGAGTCTAACAGAGAGTTACAGTCCCCCATCTGCTATTGTCTTATTTAAAAGAAAATCAACATAAAAAGGAGTCCTTACACTATGAACTTAATTTATCATTAATACTGAGAGTGACTTTTTCAGTGATTGACATGTGTCCTGTGTGCCAGTCAGGGGTGGATTCTCCTCATTGGTCTCAGACATATTTTGTGTAAGAAACCTGCTGTGGAAAGTGGCAGGATACAAAATCAACTCAAAAAAATCAGAAGCCCTCCTGTATACCAAAGACAAAATGGCCGAGAAAGAAATTAGGGAAACAACACCCTTCACAATAGCCACTAACCACATAAAGTACCTTGGGGTGACACTAACCAAGCAAGTGAAAGACCTGTTTGAGAAAAACTGCAAGTCTCTCAAGAAAGAAATTGAAGAAGATCTCAGAAGATGGAAAGATCTCCCGTGCTCATGGATTGGTAGGATTAACATTGTGAAAATGGCCATCCTGCCAAAAGCAATCTACAGATTCAATGCAATTCCCATCAAAATACCAACTCAATTCTTTACAGACCTTGAAAAAAAGATTTTCAGCTTCAAATGGAGAAACAAAAAACCCAGAATCTCCAAAACAATCCTGTACAACAACCGATCATCTGGAGGTATCTCCATCCCCGATCTCAAGTTGTACTACAGAGCAATAATAATAAAAACTTCATGGTATTGGCATAAAAACAGAAAGGAGGATCAATGGAACCGCATAGAAGACCCAGAAATAAACCCACACACCTATGAATACTCGATTTTTGACAAAGAAGCCAAAACCATTCAATGGAAAAAAGACAGCATCTTCAACAAATGGTGCTGGTCCAACTGGATGTCCACATGCAGAAAAATGAAAATAGATCTATATTTATCACCCTGCACAAAACTAAAGTCCAAGTGGATCAAAGACCTCAACATAAAACCAGATACTCTAAATCTGTTAGTAGAAAAAGTGGGGAACAGCCTAGAACTCATTGGCACAGGAAACAACTTCCTGAACAGAACACCAACAGCACAGGCTCTAAGACCAACAATCAATAAATGGGACCTCATAAAACTAAAAAGCTTCTGTAAAGCAAAGGACACTGTCATCAAAACAAAACGCCTGCCTACAGATTGGGAAAGAATCTTCACTAACCCTTTATCTGACAGAGGACTAATATCGAGTATATACAAAGAACTAAAGAAGCTGAAAAGCAGCAAACCAAGTAATCCAATTAAAAAAAATGGGGAACAGAGCTAAACGGAGAATTCTCGACAGAGGAATATCAAATGGCAGAGAAACACTTAAAGAAATGCTCATCCTCATTAGCCATCAGGGAAATGCAAATCAAAACGACCCTGAGATATCACCTTACACCCATCAGAATGGCCAAGATGAAAAACTCAAGGGACAACACATGCTGGAGAGGTTGTGGAGAAAGGGGAACCCTCCTCCACTGCTGGTGGGAATGTAAACTGGTTCAACCACTCTGGAAATCTATCTGGCGCTTTCTAAGACAATTAGGAACAGTGCTTCCTCAAGACCCAGCTATACCACTGCTAGGTATATACCCAAAGTTTGCTCAAGTACACAAAAGAGTATTTGCTCAACCATGTTTATAGCAGCTTTATTTGTAATAGCCAGAACCTGGAAACAACCCAGATGTCCATCAACGGAGGAATGGGTACAGAAATTGTGGTATTTTTACACAATGGAATACTACTCAGCAATCAAAAATGAGGAAATCATGAAATTTGCAGGCAAATGGTGGGACCTAAAAAAGATCATCTTGAGTGAAATATCCCAGAAGGAGAAAGACAAACACGGTATATACTCACTTATATAGACCTATAAGATATGATAAACATAATGAAATCTATACACCTAAAAAAGATAATCAAGAGAGTGGACATCGGGTAAGATGATCAATCCTCGTTTTGAAAGACAGATGGGATGCACATTAAACATTGACAGGAGTCTACTGAGCGCATTTGAAAGACTCTAACTAGCAGTGTTTTCAAAGCAAAGACTCATGACCAAACCTTTGGCAGAGTACAGGGAATCATAAGAAAGAAGGGGAGTTAGTCTGATGAGGAAAGGATAGGAGCTCCACAAGGACCAAACATATCTGGGCACAGGGTCTTTTCTGAGACTGACATGCAACCAAGGACCATGTATGAATGTAACCTAGAACCTCTGCTCAGATGTAGCCTGTGGTAACTCAGCAACCAATTGGTTTCCCATAGTGAGGGGAACAAGGACTATTTCTAACAGGAACTCAATGACTGGCTCTTTGGCCTCCCCACCCCCCAAGGGAGGAGCAGTCCTGTTAGGCCACAGAGGAGAGCTTTGCAGCCAGTCCTGAAGATACCTGATAAAACAGGATCGGATGAATGGGGAGGAGGTTCCCCCTATCAGTGGACTTGGCAAGGGGCACGGTGGAGATGAGGGAGGGAGTGGGAGGGAATGAGGGAGTGGGACACGGCTGGGATACAGAGTTAATAAAATGTAACTGATAAGAAAAAAATAAAATCAAAAAAAAAAAAAAAAAAAAAAAAGAAAGAAACCTGCTGTGGACCACCAGACTACATTGGTGACAAAGTCTGGTACAGTTCCTTGAAGCAGGGATTCAAGAGATTTTAAAAACATAATAAAGACAAAAGTAGCCAAGGAAGTTTTCCTCCAGGCCTTGGATATTCCTTGTTTTGCCTCGCTGTGCAGCTACATGGGAGAACTGAGCAGTATATAAGCCCAAACTAGTTTTTTGTTTGTTTGTTTGTTTGTTTGTTTGTTTGGTTGGTTGGTTGGTTGGTTGGTTGGTTTAGAGTGTTTCCCACATAATGGAAGGATCTAAGTAATGGAATCTGCCTTACTCAGCCATGAGGTCTTCCCTGAGTGGTGCAGCCAGTGATCTTGTATTAGGCCAACGCAATGCAAAACTCCAACATTTGCTGGTCTGAACATTTGACATATTTGTGTCACTTTCACTTTGCAAAGAAGTGGTTTCACATCAGGAAATTTTATACATCCTAGTGCTTTTGCAAACCAGAAAATCAGTGTTTTTGAAAGCAATCTAAGTCAGTGATTCTCAAAGTTTTCCATGCTTCTGAATCAGCTCCAATGCTGGTTAAAGCATAGGCCACTGGATTCCCTATACAGGGAAATGCTAATACTTGTGAGCTTAGGATCACAAGAAATGTTGTTATCCAAACCAACCTGACTTAAGTAAGCCTTAATGCCTAAACCAAAGCCCCTGGCTGTAATGCCTTGGCTTCAGTCAGAATGGTCTGCTTCATTAACAGATTTTGTAAAAAATTACTTTGTGTGTGTGTGTGTGTGTGTGTATGTGTGTGTGTGTGTGTGTGTGTATGTGTGTGTATTTAAAATTTTTTGTGTTTCGGCAGGGAGAGTGTGGTAGTCAGAACACAGTTTTGTGGGCTCAGTTTTTCTAGCCTTTCTTTTTTTTTGGGGGGGGGGCTGGAGAGGTGGCCAGCAGTTAAGAGTACTTCCTGCTTTTGCAGAAGACTTAAGTCTATGTCTAAGCATCCACATGGTGGCTCACAACCGTCTGCAACTCTAGTTCCAGGGATTCTGGTGCCCTCTTCTGGCATTTTTGGGCACATTTTAATGTATGTGGGCTTTTTTTTTTTTTTTTTTTTTTTTTTTTTTGCCTGAATGTACATTTTTGTACCATGTGCATGCCTGGGAGGCCAGAAAAGGAAATTGGATCCCCTGGGACTAGAATTCCAACTGTTTGTGAGTCACCATGCGGGTGCTGGGAATTATATGTGGGTTCTCTGCAAGAACAACTGCTGAGCCATCACGCCAGCTTCCTTCCCTTTATGTAGACTAGACAAAGGACTAGATCGTCTTGCTGGACTTTAACTGATTTTTTAAAATAAAAACTGAGTTTATTTAGAGTTGTATTCAAAATTTGGCAGAGGAAAATGCTTAGTTTTTCTTGGCTTTGCCAATTATCAGTGCTATAACTCATAGAAGAGATTATATTCACCTGCAGATTTAGCTGTGGATTAGGAGGTAGGGAGACAGGGAGACACTGTGTACCGGGTAGAGAACCTTGTTCTCCTGGAATCCTTTATCCCCTCTGGGTCTTACTTTCTTTCTGCCTCCTCTTCCACAGAGTTTTCTGAGATCTGAAGGAAGGGAGTTAATGGAGACATCCCATTTAGGAATGAATGTTCTAAGGTTTTTCACTCTCTGCATATATCCGGATGTGCGTGTCTATGTTTGTCCCCATCTGCTGAAGGAAGAAGCTTCTCTGATGGTGGCTGAGCAAGGTACTGGTGTGGGAAGCAAAAGTTCTTTCTCAAGCTGTGGACAGCTCCTTCCCTGGCAAGCTTGCCTTGTTATATATTATTCAGTGAAAAATATGCTTTAGCCTTTACCTTGAGACAGAAATAAACAGGAGATTTTGATAAGATTCGTTAACTTGTCTGTGAGATCTTGGAACATGTCTGTGATACAGGAATGTGGTCTTTGAAAACAAACTTAACTGTTTCTTGAACCCTGTCCTTGGACTAATGTGAACTGTGCTTGCTTTATTTTTTAAAAAGTTATTTATTTACTTTACAAATTTCAGTTTATTCACTTTGTATCCCAGCTGTAACCCCCTCCCTGGTCCTTTCCCAATCCTGCCCTCCCTCCCTCTTTTCCTCCCCTGTCCCTCCCCAGTCCACTGATAATGGAGACCCTCCTCCACTTTCTTCTGACCCTAGCCTATCAGGTCTCATCAGGACTGGCTGCATTGTCTTCCTCTGTGGCCTGGTAAAGCTGTTCTCCCCTCAGGGGGAGATGATCAAAGAGCTAGCCACTGAGTTCACGTCAAAGACAGCCTGCTCCCCTTACTAGGGAACCCACTTGGAGACTGAGCTGCCATGAGCTACATCTGAGCAAGGAGTCTAGGTTATCTCCATGCATGGTCCTTGGTTGTAGTATTGGTCTCTGCAAAGATCCCTGGTTTTTTTGGTCTCCTTGAGGAGCTCCTTCCCCATCCAGGTCTTTCTGTCTCCCCCCTCGAAAGATTCCTTGCATTATGCCCAAAGTTTGGTTATGGATCTAGGCATCTGCTTTGATACCCTGCTGGTAGAGTCTTTCAGAGTCCCTCTGTGGTACCTGTCCTGTTCCCTGTTATCTCTCCCACTTCCAATGTCTATCCCATTTGTGTTTCTGAATGAGGATTAAACAATTTCCCTAGGCTCCTTCTTCTTGCTTAACTTCTTTAGATATACAGCTTTTGGTAAGTTTATCCTATGTTATATGTCTTATATCCACTTACAAGTGAGTATATACCATGTGTGTCTTTCTGCTTCTAGGATACTTCACTCAGGGTGATCTTTTCAAGTTCCATCCATTTGCCTGCAAATTTTATGATCTCCTTGTTTTTATTTGCTAAATAGTATTCCATTGTGTAAATGTACCACAATTTCAGTATCCATTTCTCATATGAGGGATATCAGGATTGTTTCCAGATTCTAGATAATACAAATAAAGCTGCTACGAACATGGTTGAGCAAATGCCTTTTGTATACTTGAGCATAATTTGGATATATGCCTAGGAATGGTATAGCTGGAACTTGAGGTAGCACTATTTCTAATTTTCTGAGAAAGAGCCAGATTGATTTCCAAAGTGGTTGTACAAGGTTACATTCCCCCTAGCAATGGAGGAGGGCTCCCCTTTTTCCACACCCTCTTCTCCAGCATGCATCATCCCTTGAGTTTTTCATCTTAGCTATTCTGATGGGTGTAAGGTGAAATCTCAGAGTTGTTTTTATTTGCAATTCCAAAATGACTAAGGATGTTGAGCATTTCTTTAAGTGTTTCTCTGCCAGTCGACATTCCTCTGTTCATAATTCTCTGTTTAGCTCTGTATCATATTTTTAATTGGTTTGCATGATTTGTTGCTGTTTAACTTCTTGAGTTCTTTATATATTCTGGATATTAGCCCTCTGTCAGATACAGGGTTGGTGAACATCCTTTCCCAGTCTCTGGGCTACGGTTTTTTTCTGATGAATGTGTCCTTTGCTTTACAGAGTTTTTTTTTTTTTTTTCAGTTTCATTAGGTCCCATTTATTGATTGTTGCTCTTAAAGCCTGTGTTGTTGGTGTTCTGTTCAGGAAGTTTTCTACTGTGCCAATTTTTCTTCTAACAGATTTAGTGTGTCTGGTTTTATGTTGAGGTCTTTGTTCCACTTGGACTTTAGTTTTGTTTAGGGTGATAAGTATGGATCTATTTGCATTTTTATTCCTGTAGACATCCAGATAGACCAGCACCATTTGTTGAAGATGCTGTCTTTTTTCCGTTGTATTGCTTTGGTTTCTTTGTCAAAAATCAAGTTTCTGTAGGTGTGTGGGTTTATTTCTGCATCTTCTCTTCGATTCCATTGATTCACCAGTCTGTTTTAATGCCAGTACCCTGCCATTTTTATAACTGCCGATCTATAGTACAACTTGAGATCAGGAATGGAGATACCTCCAGATGATCTGTTAATGTACAGTATAGTTTTCGCAATTCTGTTTTTTGTTTTGTTTTTCCATATGAAATTGAGAATTGTTCATTCAAGGTCTATAAAGAATTGTGTCTGGTTTAGTCTATTTGTTGTTCTGTAAGCCTATTGTATGTTTAAGGATATCTCTTTCTTTAAGTTGGGAAAATTTTCATCTATGATTTTCTTAACAATATTTTCTGGACCTTGGAGCCTGGAGTCTTCTTTTTCTTCTATTCCTATTATTCTTAGGTTTTGTCTTTTCATGATGTCCTTGATTTCTTGGATGTTTTGTGTCAGGATTTTTTCTGATTTTATGTCTTTTGAGAGATGAATTGATTTCTTCAATTGTGTCTTCATTCTCCTCTCCATATCTTGAATTCGGTTGGTAATGCTTACCTCTGTGGTTTCTGATCTCTTAGCTAGGTTTTCCATCTCCAGGAGTTTCTTTGTGTGTGTTTTCTTTATTGATTATAATTCTGTTTTTATGTCTTGCACCATTTCCTTCATCTGTTTTTCCGTATATGATGGCCTCTATTTTTGTTTTTTTGTTTCCTCTCCATGTGCCTCCATATGTTTCTCTATATATGCCATTATTTGTTTGGCTGTATTTGCCTGTATCTCTTTGAGAGTTTTGTACGTTTTCTCTTTGTGTGCCTTTAATAACTGGGTAAGCATAGATTTGAGATCATTTTCTTATGTTTCTGATGAATTAAAATAGCCATTGATATTTGGGGTTGCTGCTGAAGCCATGTTGTCTTGATTGTTGTTGGATGTTTTCTTACACTGGCCTCTAGTCATCTACTTATCTATAACCTTTGTTGTTTTTTCTTGGAGCCTGTACTGCAGACTGGGTCTGTCTGTCTCTGGTGTCTGGAGTATTCTTCAGGAATATGAGAGAGGTCCACCAGTTTGAGAGTGGATGTTGATGTGTCAGCTGTAGTTAAGGGAGGAAGGTCACAGGTACATGTGTACAAGCACAGGAGTGTGCCTGCCTGGAAGGGTGAAGTGTAAGGGAGGAGTGTAAGAGCAGGTAAGGGTGCTGGCATGGTTCACTGACTCAGTGCTCATGTGCAGGTGCCCTGAATGGCTCAGTGGCCCACAGGCCTGTTCTGCCTTCTAGGCACTCAGATCTGTCTGGGTTGCACCATCTTGGCTCCAGGAATGTTTGGCCTGGACTTCACTTGGAGACTTCAATGTTGAGAAAGTTGTCTCAGGGATCTCTATGTTGCCCACAGTGGGTGGGAGGAATCCATTGTCTGGCTGCTAAGGTAGAGGGGTCCTAGATTGAGAGACCACTGGCATTTCATCCTTCCTAGCCCCTTGATGTGGAAGGCCCCATGGTCAGCACTGAAACAATTTCAGAAGAGACCTCTGCCTTAATCCCAGCTAACGTGCTGAAATGCTAAGTTAAAAGGGGCTCCCTGACATTACCTATTATCTTGGGAACCTGTTTAGCTGGAGTAGGAACTAGTATTGTAGCAACTGGACAAAAATCTTGGAGACCCTAGAGAGAAAAGATTCCAGAGGATGGTTTAAATCCTGATATAATAGTTCTCCTTGGCTTACTACCCTTTTACTACCCTTATATCCACCCTGAAGTGACCCCTACTCATTTTGATTTTTACCTTTTGGCCTTGTATTTTAAATTGCTTGATGGCTTTCATGAAGGAATGCTTGGGAGTGATACAGTAATGGTACTGAGATCCCATTGTGGAAAGGTAAATCTGTAGGAAACCAGAGATCATATCTGGGAGACCAAAGATTGGGTCTTCAAATGATCATGGCAAGGGGGAAATGAGAGAACAATGAATTAAAAGTTTAAAGCACAAGCCTGAACTCTAGCCAGGTGGAGACACGTCCAGCCGCCTTGGGGGAAGAACCAGCTCTACTGCATTCTTTTCCTGCCCACTAGTGATACAGTTGCTAGGAAACCGGACTTCTCCCATGTACAGCCAAACAAGGGAAGCTAGACCATTAATGGTTTGGAGGCCTTCCATAGCCAATCAAGTCAAAATGCAGCATCCCCTTTTGTGTTTCAACCAATAGACGCTTGCCAGGCAGGAATCTCTCTGCTTTTGGTGTGCTGGGAGGGTCCAGACTCTTTAAATCACCCACCTAACCTGAGCACAAGGCTCTTGGCTCTCAACTGCTTCACCGATGATAGTGTGTGAGACCGAGCTAGCTTGTAATAAAAAAATTCTCATGTGTTTTGCAATGAGCTCGACTCCTGGTGGTCTTTTGGAGTCTCAGGGATCCACCACAACAGGATCTGAGGCTCTGCATGCACTCACTGGAAGACACACTCACTGACAGGCCAAAAAGTACAGGGGGCCCTCGGTTTTCTACTGTCAGATTTGGGCCGTGCAAAGGCAAATGAACGTGTAGGAGATCTGTCAGTGGTGTCTGCTGTTTGACTTCCTGGCAGCCCTAGCCTTCTCAGCAGTCTCAGTCTCCAAGCAGGGAGACCCGTACTTGGTGCAGCTGCTGCCACCGCTGGTATTTGCAATCAGGCAGCTCTGCTATCAGCCCCAGGAACCTGGCAGTAGGAAAGCATGTCATCACCAGCGCAACACCTTCTCCAGCTGCCAGGAACCACGTGTTGGTGCCCAAACGTGTACTTTAAGAAAGCCACAGAGCATGTATCTATCCTCTGGACATGTACAGAATCACCTTATAAAAGACCCCATCCACTTCCTCTGCCCATCTTTCTTTGTTCAGCCACTACTCCCAGAAGCCGCTTCTGCATTCCTCTTCTCTAATAAACCTTTCAAGGTGAGGCCTGCCTTGTGGTGTGACTTCTTGGATTACATGGTTCATTTCTGTCATCTAAATCCTAATAGCTGGGGCAAGGAAAAGTGCAGGAGGTCGAAAGTTTGCTGCTCTCAGACCCCGGAGATGTCCACGGGTGACCTGGATCCAATGTGTCCCAGTTTACAGGTTGTCCTTTCTAGCCCAGGAAGCCTCAAAAATCAATGTTCTGGCCTCAGCCACCCCTCCACTCACCAGTGTTAGAGTTTCAAATCCTCTTCCTCTCAAATACTGTACGTGTTGGTCGCAGCCATCTTGGAACCTCCTTTATTATTTTTAACATCTTTATGACTTTAGAAAAAACGACAGAAAATTCTCTCTAGGCTGTTTTGTCTTTAGCAGCTTTGTTGAAATTTTTTGACTCATTTAGTAGGAAAGGCCAAGTATAGTATACACATAAGACATGGTTCTGGGCATCTCATGGAGGAGAGGGGCACAGTATGTTTTATTAGCATTTATTAACTATACAAAACAGTAGGTTTCATTATGATGCTTTCATACATATACTCAACCTATTTGGATATTGCCACCCCATTACCTTCCCATCTCCTTCCTCTTCCCTTAAGACTCTTATCAGTAGATAAACATATTATTCTGTCATTTAAACTGCTCAGAGGTTATAATATATAATGAGTTCAAGGACACCAACATTTAAAAGCTAGGCTTAAAATTACATAAGAAAAGTATGAGCTGGTTTACTTATTTTACTGAAATAATTTCCTTTTCTAATTGTAAGTGTTAAAGTGTTTTATTAGTTGTGCTATTCAGGATTCACAGTGACAAGTGCTAATATAGTTAAATTTAGGATCATACACAGTTAGTCTTTAGGTAAACAGTTCATTTGTTGTTTTTACCAACCTTGTTTGAGGTGTCTCTGGGAAAATGGGCATTATTTCTGCAGGCAACTTGCATTTCCTCAGATGTGCTGAAGTTTCTTATTCTCAGATTCTGGGATGAAGTGCTTCTTCCCTTGTCATCTCTGAATTTTTCTCTGTGATTTTTAAACTTCTCTCAGAATGATTCAGTCTAAAAATTAGTGTAACCATTACCTGACATATTTAGTTTATCTTATATGAATATCAGAAACATACTCATGGTAATTTTCAAAGTGGTCATACTGATAAGAGATCTCAAAAACTTTACTCTAAGGCTGGAGGCATTGCTCAGCAGTTAGGAGCACTGGCTGTTCTTGCAGAGGACCCAAATTAGATTATCAGCACATACAAGACAGCTTAAAACTGTCTGTAACTCTTGACCCAGGAAATCCAATTCCCCCTTCCGGCCTTTGCAGGCACCAGGTACACATGTGGTCCACAGACATACAGCATTCAAAACACCCATGCACATAAAATAATTAATTAAAATTATTTTTAAAATATTTTTATTTAATTATTTTTAAAAATAATTTCTCGTATCTAATTGAAACCTTTTATATTTTGACCATGGTCTCTCCATTCCTATCACCTTTTTTAAAATATTTATTTCATGTATGAGTGGTCTGCTGGATATGTACCTGCACACCAGAAGAGGGCATTAGATCCCTTTATAGATGTAGATGGTCATGAGCCACTATGTGGTTGCTGGGAATTGAACTCAGGACCTCTGGAAGAGCAATCACTGCTCTTTGCCACTGAGCCATCTCTCCGGTCCTCCCCTCTCCTTCTAGTTGCCAATCACCACCACTATATTTTCTGTCTATGACTAATGGATTTAGATTACACAAAGGTGAGAACATGCAGTATTTGCATTTCTCTAAAAAATTTGGCTTGTTTCAGTTTATGTAGGAAGATTCTTATAAATGTGCCTTGTGTCAAGTCCTTTTTTCTTTGAGACACAGCTCCACTATGTAGTCCCGAATGATCTGGAATTGGCTATAGAGACCAGGCTGGTCTTTAACTCACAAATATCCTTCTGCCTCTGCCTCCCACATGCTGGGATTAAAGTCATGCACAACCACACCCTGCTCTGTTGCATCTCTAAAAGCATACACAGACTTTGAGTCCAAAACATGTTGAAGTTTTTACACCACTGTGTTTTAGACTTATTTATTATGAAGCAATAGGAAACTAACCTGGTAGGAAGCTGAGTTAATAAAAGGTGGCATGAAATGAACAGGGTAGCAGTAGTTTGTATAAGATAAAATAGACTAGTAGAGAAATTATTTATTTTTTTCTGCTGCTTAGTGTTTTTTTTTTTTTTTTTTTTTTAATCCAGATACTACAGAATGAACTGAGCAACTATTGGAAAGGGAAGTTATCCAGTTTATTCACTATGGACAGTCACACCTGCTTTTATAACAAAATCTTGAATCTTTTTTTCATTTCCTTAACTGAGTATGTTTGTTAAGATCAGAGATTGATCGAGTGTAAGCAAAAATAAAGTAATACTATCACCGGCAAACCATTCTGTGGAGAACAAGATATAATATTGCAGTGCAAATAGCAGGCCTCTGAGGAAGTCCCAATGTTTTGACATGGGGTGGGGTGGGGGATGCGACACAGGAGGTCTAGCTGACTTCACAAGTGTACTGAATTTATCTATTTGAGCTGATCTGATTTTATCTGACTTGATGTCAGCAACTCTGGACAAATTATTTAGTTATCTGTTATCAGACTTCATTGGGTTTTCATTCCTGCTTTTAGGAAACAATACAAGAGGAAGATGGGCTTGTAAACCAGTGGCAGAACACTTGATTAGGATGCATGAGACTTTGGGATCAATCCCCAACTCAGAAAAAAATATCAAATGAAGGGGAAAAAAGTTAACCAACCTTCCAACAACAACAAAAGCAAACAAACTACCACCAGAATGTAAACAAGAGGTGGGAAGAGTATATTTGACAAGTGTTGTTGGGGATTAAATGAAAAATGAAAGCTGGGCATGGTGGCACACATCTTTAATTCCAGCACCTGGGGAGCTAGAGGCAGGTGGATTGCTATGAGTTTGTGGTCAGCCTGGCCTATGAGTGAGTTCCAGATCAGCCAAGGTTACACAGAGAAACCCTGTAATAAAAAACTGAAAAAAGAAAAGAAAAAATGAAAAATTAATATGTAAGCACTGTCTATTGTTATACAACTTATAGTTTAGCTATTATCATTTAATCTTTACTCTAACAGTATATACTCTGTGAGGTAATGCAGTCAAGTATAGCTAAAATTTCTAGTTCAGTATCTTGCTTCTTTTACTATCATGCCCATGCTCCAGAAGAGGAAGCCATAGAACAGCAGCCTTCATATTATTACTCAAGATGTCATGGCTATTAGAAAAAGATGAGTAGAGATTCCAGCCTAGAAATTTTGGTTTCAAAAAGGCCCTGTGCTTCAGGCATTCAAGGACAGCTATGTATAAGACAGAAATTGGGAAACAGAATAGAACATTGCAGATTCAAGATGAACACATTAGAAATGGCACATTAAAAGTCAGGATTGGTCCAACAGCTTAAATGAATTACAATAAACTTCTTATTAGAAAATTAATTCTCACATCAGAATGATTGCTAAGCTTCCAAGTCAACCTAGAACATCCATTGGGAGAAAGCCTCAGCAGATGAAAAAAGGGCAGGCCCAGCACTTTCTTTTTAGCATAAAGATACCCCAGTGCAAGAAGTTAACTCTCCGGAGCCTTGGCTAGAGTTTGGAGATGGCTGGAAAATCAAGAGGTGGCTCCCTCATGCTGTATCTGAAGCATACTTCTAATTAGTGGCAGCCTTACATTAGACCTCCAGGGAGAGGTCAGAGTCGGTGTGGCCAGTGACACTGCTGCTGAGCCCTATAGGGCTTACAGGGGACAGGACAAGGCAGGAGATCATAGGTTTTTTTCATCTCTCAAGGCCAGAAATGAGATGTCTCAAACTTCTTCCTGGAGGCACTTAGTGCATTGAACTTTCCCTTTAGCACTGCTTCCATTGTGGCTCATAAGTTTGGGTAAGTTGTGCCTTCATTTTCATTGAAATTTAGGAAGTCTCTAATTTCTTTTTTTTTTTTTTTCATTTCTTCCCTCACCAAGATGTCATTGAGTAGAGAGTTGTTTAGTTTCCATGTGTATGTACGCTTTTTCTTATTTCTGTTGTTGTTGAGGTCTAGTTTTAGGCCATGGTGGTCTGATAGGATACAAGGGATTATTTCAATCTTCTTGTATCCGTTGAGGCTTGCTTTGTGCTTGACTATATGGTCAATTTTTGAGAAGATTCCATGAGGTGCTGAGAAGAAGCTATACTCTTTTGAGTTTGGGTGAAAAATTTTGTGGACATCTATTAGGTCCATTTGATTAAGGACCTCTGTAAGTGTCATTATTTCACTATTTAACTTCTTTCTAAATGATCTGTTCCTTGGTGGTGGTGGAGTGTTGAAGTCTCCCACTATTAAGGTGTTGGGATCGATGTGTGATTTAAGCTCTAATAATGTTTCATTTATAAATGTAGGTGTTCTTGTATTTGGGGCACAGATATTCAGGATTGTGATGTCCTCCTGGTGGATTTTTCCTTTGATGAAAATGAGGTGTCCCGCCTCATCTTTTTGATTATTTTTGGTAGAAAGTCTATTTTATTAGCTATTACAATAGCTACATGGCAGGTCAGTATCCAAGTGGGTTCCCTAGTAAGGGGAACAGGGGCTGTCTCTGACATGAATTCAGTGGATGGCTCTTTGATTACCTCCCCCTGAAGGGGAAGCAGCCTTACCAGGTCACAGAGGAGGACAATGCAGCCAGTCCTGATGAGACCTGATAGGCTAGGGTCAGATGGAATGGGTAGATGACCACCCCTATAAGTGGACTTGGAGAGGGGCATGGGAGGAGATGAGCAAGGGAGGGTGGGATTGGAAGGGAATGGAGGAGGGGGCTACAGCTGGGATACAAAGTGAAAAAACTGTAATTAATATAAAAAATAAAAAATAAAAAGGCCAGAAATGTACAGCTGCTTAGAGCACATAGAGAAGGGAACCAACCTGAGGAGGGAACACAAGAGGAGGAAGAGATGGCCTCTTAGCAACCATTCAAAACATTCCTGCAGGGAACATGTTGCTGTTTCTGGTGCTTGGATATTGAGCACCACTCAGTTGTTTTTGATGAGAGGAAGGTGGCAGGATGCTGAAGGGAATGTGAAATTCTGGGGAAATTTGTTGCCAGCCAGAATTCATACTCTGGGTATCCCGTTAAGATGAATTTCATGCAGTGTTCTAGGCCATTGGTTTTCAGATTTCCAAAACTGGTGGGAAGGTTCTTCTGAATGCCAAGTCTGTGCTGAGTGCTGCATTTGAGGCTCTGGATGAACAAATGCTTTATTTTTACCTTTACAGCTTGCTAGTTGTTGTCTGATTTGTAGCTCGGGCACTGACTAAGTTTAGAGGGTGATCTGTCTTCTGTAAAACAAAACAAAACACCTACTGTAGATACCAAGCTGCCCTGGGAATGGGTCTGAGTGGATCCATTGATGTGGTGCTTTTAGATACTTCTAGGAGGCTTTGGCTTGTTATAGAAATAATATTCTTTCACAGTGAGAAATAAGAGACTAATAAGGAAAAGCTCTTTACTGGAAAAGTCTGGCCAGCTGTTGCTAATGCCCAAAGAAGAATAGGCCTCCAATAGAAGGTTTTACTAACTTATATACATCTTAGGTTTGCTAATTCTTATTCATTTTACAGTCGCTGTAATCCTTAAATTTCTTTCATGTCTAGGACTCAAGTTACACTTTGAATAATTTAAGAGGCAGGAGCCTGCAAGTCTAGCCACTTGGGCAGATGGGAGATTTACACAAGAGAATTGTTTTTAAGTATGCCAGAATTCTTTTCCAATCATTCTTACTTGCATTAAGCTTGCCCACCTGACTAAATTATGCTTTTCCTGAAAAGAGCACAGGAGACCTAATTGCAAACCAGGACTTAATGATGGTTGTGACCCTACACTGCCCCCTTAGAATGCCCATTGGAGTCATGTTCTCTGGGGATGGACCTAATGTCTGCTCAATCCTGGTGAACAAAAATGCACATCCTACCAAAAATGGTAATTTAATCTATCTTAGACAGACCTGCTTAGCACATTACTTATTTCTGAATAAGTATTTTGGAGAAATCCCTCCCTTGGCTAAGTTCTGCTTTCTGTGATTTAGTGTCTCCTAAGCAAATCTATTAGTAAATCCACTATAACTTTGATTCTATCACCTTGAGCTTCTTTTGCATCAGACTGTGCAGATAAGAATTGTTGGTGTGCAAATATGAGGACCCTAGTTTAAAGCCCTATCACCCATGTAAAAAGCTGGAAGTGGCATCCAAGATTGGAAGATCCATGGGGACTTGCTTCCAGCCAGCCTAGCACAACTGTTAGTGAGATACACCATCTTAAGAGAATAGTGCTCAGAGTGGAGAGCCGGACATCGCCAATCCTCCTGTAGCCTCCATGAACAGCTAGCCCCCACTTCATTACACACATAGTATAACAAAAAATATTCTGAAGATAATCCCCATTACATGGGAGAATGATGTAGGAGGATTCACAAGAGTAGTCTAGGAGGCTTTGGCTTGTTATAGAAATAATATTCTTTCAGAGTGAGAAATAAGAGACTAATAAGGAAAAGCTCTTTACTGGAAAAGTCTGGCCAGCTGTTGCTAATGCCCAAAGAAGAATAGGCCTCCTTTGCTACATAATGAGTACTTGAGAACTAGCCAGGGCTCCATTGCAAGACACTGTCTCAGTCAACACACACACACACACACACACACACACACACACACACACACACACA
>NW_026590677.1:8306692-8337583 GCF_907164565.1 Psammomys obesus
ACACACACACACACACACACACACACACACACACACACACACACACACGAGAAAGAGAGGGAAGTGTTGGAGGGTAAACTGCACAAAATATTCCTCCAGGCATGTTTCTTCATGGTGTTATCTCCATATGCCCCTTTGCTAGAGAACTAAGTACCACTTAAGGCCTAAGACCCAAACTACTTAATTGGCTGTCAGATCATTTTCCCATGCTAGCTTAGGACCCTCTTGGAAAATCAGGTTTAGCCCAGGGCAAGAGCTCCATTTACCCATGATGCCTATAATTTCACATGAGGACATTGATGCAGGGCTTACCACCTTGCAGGCTTGACTACACAGAATACTTCTGTTCTAATTATTTGTTGTTGTTGCAAGCTTAATTCACAGCGGGGAATTGGGCGCATACCATCAAGCAATATTTTAGTGATTTGGAATCACCTAAACCTGCTGCTCTTAACTAGATATACAACTGGATAGCAGGTAATCTCAATCAGTGGTTCTCAAACTTATCTGTTTGAATCACCTAAATATTGATTGAAGTTCCCAGAAAAATGTCTTCACCCTTGTTAAGATGCTACAAGGCTGATTGACTGATTAGAACTTTTATGCTTTTTTTTTTTTTTTGGAGAGTTGGAATGGTGCAGACTTGAAGCAAAAATATCTTGGGCTCTTTAGCCCCCCTCTCTTTCCAGGGTTTCTCTGTTTAGCCCTGGCTGTCCTGGAACTCACTCTATAGATCAGGCTGGCCCAAACTCACAGAGATCCACCTGTTTCTGCCTCCTGAGTGCTGGGATTAAAGATGTGCAACACCGTGACTGCCTTTTATCCTCTTTAATAGCCTTTTATTGCCCATATCTGTGTTTGGCCTAACATATTGGTGACTTTTAGGTAAATCCTTTTGGAACTTTCTAAAAGACAATTAGCTTCTTCCAACCCAAAAGCTAATATGTCATCATATAGTATCTGAGGTATATAATAGATTTCCCCATCTTGCTACATAGCCTGCCTACCTGATCTTTCTATGAGTACATTTGAAAATTGCCTCAAGCTGTGACTTCTTTTGTTCTATTACTATAATAACTTCATAACCTATAATAATGTTGGAGCATGCTATTCAGGGCAACCTGAGCCTGTATTCCTTAGTCATGGTCACTCAAACTTGTTTCCAAAATGAACTGTTTCTTACTCCCCTTGAGACAACTGCTGTCTGTGGTTTTGCATTGACACTGGTTTCTTTTTTTTTTAATAATAATTTTTATTTTTTTATATTAATCACAGGTTATTTACTTTGTATCCCAGCCATAGCCCCCTCCCTCATTCCCTTCCAATCCCACCCTCCTTTCCTCATTCCCTCCCTGCCCCTTTCCAAGTCCACTGATAGGGGAGGTCCTCCTCCCCTTCCATCTGACCCTAGCTTACCAGGTCTTTTCAGGACTGGCCACTCTCCTGTGGCCTAGCAAGGCTGCTCCTCCCTCGGGGGGGGGGGGTGTCAAAGTGCCAGCCACTGAGTTCATGCAGAAATAGTTTCTGTTCCCCTTACTAGGAAACCCACTTGGATGCTGAGCTACCACAGGCTATATCCGAGCAGGGGTTCTAGGTTATAATCATACATGGTCCTTGGTTGGAGAAACATTCTCCTAAAAGACCCCTGTGCCCTTATGTATTTTGTCCTTGTGGAGCTCTTGTCCTCTCCAGGTCTTACTAACTCCACCTTCTTTCATATGATTCCCTGCACTCTGCTGAAGGTTTGGTTATGAGTCTTAATATCTGCTTTGATACACTGCTAGGTAGAGTCTTTCAGAGGCCCTCTGTGGTAGGCTCTTGTCCTGTTACTGGTTTTCTCCTACATCTAATGTCCATCCGATTTGTCTTTCTAAGTGAAGATTGTTCATTGTGCCCTGGGTCCTCTTTCTTGTTTATCTTCTTTAGGTGTATAGATTTCAGTATATTTAGCCTATCTTATAGGTTTATATAAGTGAGTATATACCATGTGTGTCTTTTTGCTTTGGGGATACCTCACTCACAATGATCTATCCATAGAGGTCCTATCTGCTATCCTGTGATGGGCCCTGACTTTAAGTTGCAAATAAATACCATGGGTCAATATGTTGGCTCATGGGCCATAATTAAGGAACTGGTGCTTTAAACAAAGATGACATAAGAAATTTTTGTTTGTTTTTTGACATACAGGTTTCTCTGTAGCCCCAGCTGTCCTGGAACTTACTCTGTAGATGAGACTGGCTTGAAACTTACTCTGTAGATCAGGCTGGCCTGGAACACACTCTGTAGACTAGGCTGACCTAAAACTCACAGATATCCATCTGCCTCTGCCTCCTGAATGCTGGGATTAATGGTGTATGCCACCACATCTAACATAAAAACAAAACAAAACAAAAACACACACAGAGAAAAAATCCTTAAATCTAGAAGGCTGGGGGTCTAGCTCAGTTGGTAGAGTACTTGTTTAGCATGCATGAAGCCCTATTCCCACTCCCGGAACTGTGCGAAATGAGGGTACTCAGGAAGGGAAGGCAGAGCTGGGCTGCATGAGACTGTGTCTCAGAAAGAAAAAAAAAAAGTAGAGTCCCAGCCATAAGAATTTGTTCTTAGCCTGAGTGTGTATCCACATTAAGAAATAAAGAAAGGGGATGGAGAGATGTTTCAGCAGTTGAGAGTACTTGTTGCTCTTGAAGACGATTAAGTATGATTTCCAGCTCCCATATGGGGGCTCATAACCGTCTGTAACTCTAGATCCAGGGGACCTAAATCCCTCTTCTGACCTTGATCGGCACCAGGCATGCACATGGAACCAGATACATACATGCAGGCTACACAGTCATACACATGAAATAAATAAAATCTTTAAAAAAATTTAAAAAAAATGGAACAAATGAGATTATTTATAGTTTTGTTTTTTTTTTTTGTTTTGTTTTGTTTTTACCCTAAAACACAGAATAGAGAAAGTTTATCAGTTTTTCTCTGGCATGCACATATCAGTGCTACAGCATAGAACAGATAAAATAAAAGTCAAGAAACACCTCTAGATTTAGCTCTGTAAGAAGTTAGTGGTACCTGGAAGTTACATTTTCTCCTGGCACCAGCCTCCAGGGATCTTGGAGTCGGCTATTTTCACTCTAGCATGGCATTTAACAGAAGACTCTAATTCCTGGGACTTTTTGAAAAGTTATATCTGTAAGAAAGTCTGATTGCACCCTCAGTGCTCAGCTCTGAACTAAATCCCAGGTATGAAATAAAAATTTTTCATATAAGGAAAAACTGTTTCATTCATAGAGGTGCCCCATTTTCTTTATCCATCTGTTACTGGACACTAAAGTTGGCTAACGTGGTTATTGTCAATAATACAGCAATGAATATGGGAGTGCATGTATCTCTTCCATATACTGATTTCAGATCCGAGTGTGGAGAAGGTGGGATTGGAGGGTAGTCAGTGGAAGAACACCTGCTTGACAAGTGGAAGGTCTTTGGTCTGAGCTTTTTACACCACACAAAATTTAGCTTTGAAGCATTAAGTGGTTCTTCAGTTTTTAATTTTTAGGAAGGATATGTAGTTTTCCTTAATGATACTACAAATTTACATAAAATTACATTCTCATCAATAATATGTTTCCCTTCACATCCTTTTTGGGTGCTTTATTTTTTTTTTAATTTATTTGTTTTGGTAAGTATCATGTATGCCATAGCAGCCATGGAAGGCTCAGAAGAAAACTTAGAGGAATTGACTCTCTCTTTCTACCATGTGGATTCTGAGGCTTGAACTCAGGTTGTCAAGATTAGTGGTAGATACCTTACTCACTGAGCCATCTTGTCAGCTCTTTTTGTGGGATTGATAAAACAGGGGATCTTCATGTGCTGGACAACACTCTGCCATTGTGCTACAACTCTAGCCTCTCATCTTTCCAATACATAGATACAAAGAAAAAAAAACTTCACTTGCATGTGTATCTTGCTGCACTTGGAGAAATCACCCCTTTTCAGACCATATAAGCAGGCTGGGAGGCACTCTCCTGCCCTGCCTCCCTTGGTGTTGTAGCATTAACCCTAATAAAAAGCTTCTCCAGGGGTCGCTTGTTTTCTGCTGATAGGAATGTGGGGCCTGCACTAGTAAGAAGAAGGGAGAAGCAGAATAGCTGCAGCTTCGGGAATGGCTCTTCAGATGCTCCTGCTGTCAAGAGTGGCAAGGTGACCTGCTGCCAGGTAGCAGAAGATGCAGGGCTATGCGGTTGGCCTGCTAAGTTACAGAAGTGACAAGGCAGCTGGTTGTACAACAGCTGAAGGTTAAGGTTGACAGTTCAAATGGACATAGAAACGAGTTATAGAAGTAAGGCAGATGGAGAGCTGAGGCTGAAGAAAGATCAAAGGTTGCAAAGAACCAGTTAAAAACAAAGGCCCTGGTTGCTAGGAGAGTTCCACAGAACTGTCAAGATTCAAACATACCCTAAGGCTCGAACTGGAACACTGGTCGATATACAGGTACAAGTAATGTCCATACATAGACCCGATGAAAAGCTGTAATACAAGCTGCTGCCAATGGCTAAAGAACTCCTTGTTTCCCAAGTAGAAACAAAAGCAGTACCACTGGATATTTTTGATACTTCCTCTCTTTAACACTAGTCACAGTAGTCCCTAGCTAGGCCACCAGAGGGAGCACTTTTTCCTGACAAGGTGGAAATGGTCTCATGCTAGAGTTCAGTGCAAATCAAAAATTCTCCCAAGTTCGCTTTATCTCCTCACACAGACAGTCTGTGGAACTAGGAGTGCATTAGGCACAGAACTAGTGCAGAGAGAAAAAATCAGCACCTGTGGAAAGGGGAGATCACTCATCATGTGAAATCACACACCATGTCACAGGCTGACACTTGTAACAGCAAAAGCTCCACCCTACACTAAAACTGCCTTACTTGGGGCTGGGCCTTCAGAAGCCAGAGCAAGCATCTAAAATCACCGCAGTTCCCTCAGTACATCTGTGGAGTAGTCAGAGTAGAATTACTGGTGTCTAGGTGGCCTACAAGCTTAAGGCATCGAGCTTCCCCTTACAGCAAGCTGAGGAACACGGGAGAAAAGGAATTTAACAACTTCCAGTTAAAGGGTCAGTGGTCTTGCTACCAATTTCTTTGCTCATCACAGGGAAATGAACATCATAAGGCGTGAACATAATCAGAACTTACTACAGCCTGGTATAACATACACTGCTAATCCCAGCACTCATGAGGCTGAGGCAATAGGTTTATGAATTCTGGAACAGCCATTGGGTACATAGCAAGTTCCAGGACAGCCTGCACCACATAGCAAGGCCTCCTCTCAAAAACAAAGCAAAATAAAAACAAACGAAAACTCAGGAAACTACAGAAGTAAATCAACATTAGCAGTGATAATAATTTTAACTGGGGAGGGGACAAGATGGCGGTGCCAGGAGAACACTGCATCTAAGAAGCAGGACAACATTTTCCATACAGCGACCAAGAGAAGAGACTGAACTCTGGGCCTTAAAACAACAGCGATGTGTTTCCCAGGTGAGAGGAAACCCCCACAGCGTGGGAATCAGTCGGGTCCACTCTCATGTTACCCAGCCAGAACCCGGAAGAGATCCCGGGTCATGAAGGCACTAGGTCGCCAGACCAGAGCCACACACCTGCCTGTCCCGATCACCTTCCCAGGCTGAACGGTGGGCACAAAAACACCAGAGACGGAGAGTCCCAGTCACGAGAAAACCCCACGGGGAAGGAAAGCAGCAGGACTGGCCACAGGTCACCCAGTCATTCCCTGGAAAAAGTCTCCCAGACCGGCGGGTACGAGCGGCTATCACTGAACTGGACTCCAGGCGCCAGCATGGAGAGGGGCTGCATGCCCAGCTCTCTAGCACAGACGGAGCTGCGCGCCCTAGTGCAACAGAGACAGGGAGTTCCTGTCTGGAGAGGCCCCCACAGGGAAGGAAGGAAACAGTGCTGACTTGAGCCACCCAGGCTTTGCCTGGGGAAGGTCTTGCAGACCAGCAGGTACGAGTCTCCATCACTGAAATGGGCCCAAGCAGGGAGCACAGAGAGTTATTGGACACCCAGCTCTCCAGCACAAACAGAGCTATGTGCCCCAGGACAACAGAGACTGGGAGTCCCTGTCAGGAGTAAACCCCACAGGGAAGGAAGGAAATGGGGACCCGAATTAGGTCATCCAGTATATCCCTGGAAAAGGTACCACAGACTAGCAGGCGGTGCGTGCACTGCCAGCCCAGAGACCTGCTTTGTACCAATTATTCCTCACAGACAGAACTGTGCGCCCCAGGACACCAGAGACTTGGAGTCACTGTCCGGAGAAATCCTCACAGGGAACAAAGCAAAGGGGACAGACGTAGGCCACCCAGTATATCTCTGGAAAAGGTCCCACAGACTGGCCCAACCCAGGGACCTGCTGTGCACCAGGTAGCTTGCTGTTACCAGGAGAGCGGTACTCACCCACCACAGATTACCGCTTGGGTACTGGGGCACAAAGCCCCAACCTCAGACCTACAAAAGCTCGGGATCCCTGAGATCGACCCAAGATACTGCTCCAAGGGGCAACCAGTTATCCCTAACAAAACTGACCAAACCAATGGACATACAGGTTACAGAAGCAGCTCACTAAATTTACAGCAAGAAACCCAGAAGCAGGGCACCTGTCTCCAGGACTTCTGTGGGTGAGAGGAAAGCCCTCTCAACTAACAAAGACCACTGTTACCACTCAGGTCTCTATGTCTGAGGTGAGCTGTGGCAACTCCTGAAAAACACCAGCCATACAGTGACTATACCAAAAAAGCTGAGGAGGCTTCCTTCAGAAAAAACCATCTTCCTGCTAAGGGGATTCTCTCCACCACAGGAAACCAGGAACCATCAAAAACTAACTCTAAACACCTACGATAGCCCAATGGGTAGAGGCCAGCGTAAAAGCTCAACCAACAAAAGACAGAGCAATACGGCATCTCCAGAACCCAGTTATCCAGGGGCAAGTAGCCCTGGACACCCCAGCATAAATGAAATTAAAAAAGATGACCTAACATCTATGCTTATGAAGAGGATAAGAGAGGAAACAAATAAAATGCGTAAAGACCTAGAGGAAGATGAACTCAAACAGATTATGGCCATCCTTAAAGAAATAGAGGAAGATAAAAACAAGCAGATTATGGCCATCCGTAAAGAAACAGAGGAAGATAAACTCAAACAGATTATGGCCATCTGTGAAGAAATAGAAGAAGATAAAGAAAAACAGATTATGGACATCTGTGAAGAAATACAGGAAGCTGCAGCCAAACAGTTTGTGGCCTTTAGAGAGGAAATACTTAAATCACTGAAAGAAATAAAAGAGACAGAGGATTGTTCAAACAAACACCAGAAGGAATTGAAGGAAAAACAGGAAAATACAGTCAGACAGGTGAAGGAAATCAACAAAATGGCTAAAGACCTGAAGATAGAATTGGAAAAATTAAAAAAAAAAAACACACAAGTGGAGGAAATTGTGGCGAGAAAGAGCTTAGAGAAAAAAACAGGAACTACAGAGGTTAGCATAACCAATAGACTACAAGAGATGGAAGAAAGAATCTCAGGTGTGGAAGATACAATGGAAGAAATCTATGTATCTGTCAAAGAAAATGTTAAATCTAAAAAAATCCTGACACAGACCATCCAAGAAATTCAAGACAACATAAAAAGACAAAACCTAAGAATAATAGGAATAGAGGAAAAAGAAGATTGCCTCCTCTAAGGCCCAGAAAATACTTTCAACAAAAATCATTGAAGAAATTTTCCCCAACTTAAAGGAGAGGCCAATAAGAATACAAGAGACCTACAGAACACCCAATAAATTAGACCAGAAAAGAAAATCCTCCTGCCACATAATAATCAGAACCTTAAGTATACAGAAAAAAGAAAAAAATACTAAAAGCTGCAAGGGAAAAAGGCCAAATAACATATAATGGCAAACCCATTAGAATAACACCTGACTTTTCAACAGAGACTATGAAAGCCAGAAGGGCCTGGACGGATATCATGCAGACCCTAAGAGAACACAGATGTCAGCCCAGGTTACTATACCCAGCAAAACGCTCAATCCTCATAGACGGAGAAAACAAGATATTCAATGACAAAAACAAATTTCAACAATACCTACACACAAATCCAGCATTATAGAAGACACTAGAAGGGAAAATACAACCTAAGAAAACTAGCTACTTTCAAGGAAACACAGGAAATAATTAACCTCACTACAATAAGCAATTAGTAAAACAATAAGCAACCAAGCACACAAACTTATGACCACAGCCAACATAAAAACCAAAGGATCTAACAGCCACTGGGTCATTAATCCCTCTCAACATCAATGAACTCAATTCTCCTATAAAAAGACACAGACTAACAGAATGGATGCATAAACAAAACCCAGCAATCTGTTGCATACAAGAAACACGCCTAAGTCACAAAGATAGACATTACCTGAGGGTAAAGGGTTGGAAGACAGGTTTCCAAGTAAATGGACCCAAGAAGCAAGCAGGAGTAGCCATTCTAATAGCTGATAAAATAGACTTTCAACCAAAATTAATCAAAAGAGATGGGGAAGGACACTTCATACTCATCAAGGGAAAATTCCAAAAAGAAGACATCACAATCCTGAACATCTATGCCCCAAACACAAGGGCACCCACAAAACGACTGCCTACAGATTGGGAAAGAACCTTCACCAACGCTTTATCTGACAGAGGGCTAATATCCAGTATATATAAAGAACTAAAGAAGCTGAAAAGCAGCAAACCAAGTAATCCAATTAAAAACTGGGGAACAAAGCTAAACAGAGAATTCTCTGTAGAGGAGTATAGAATGGCAGAGAAACACTTAAAGAAATGCTCAACCTCATTAGCCATCAGGGAAATGCAAATCAAAATGACCCTGAGATTTCACCTTACACCCATCAGAATGGCCAAGATGAAAAACTCCAGTGACAACACGTGCTGAAGAGGCTGTGGAGAAAGGGGAACCCTCCTCCACTGCTGGTGGGAATGTAAACTTGTACAACCACTCTGGAAATCAATCTGGTGCTTTCTCAGACAACTAGGAATAGCGCTTCCTCAAGATCCAGCCATACCACTCCTAGGCATATATCCAAAAGAGGCTCAAGTACACAATAAGGACATTTGCTCAACCATGTTGTAGAAGCTTTATTTGTAATAGCCAAAAGCTGGAAACAGCCCAGATGCCCCTCAACTGAAGAATGGATGCAGAAATTGTGGTAAATTTACACAATGGAATATTACTCAGCAATGAAAAATAAGGAAATCATGAAATTTACAGGTAAATGGTGGGACCTGGAAAGGATCATCCTGAGTGAGCTGTCCCAGGAGAAAGACACACACGGCATATACTCACTCATATAGACATGTAATATAGGATAAACCTACTAAAATTTGTACATCTAAAAAACTAATCAAGAGGGAGGACCCTGAATAAAATGCTCAATCCCTATCCCAAAAGGCAAAGAAGAAGGACATCAGAAGAAGAAGAAAACAGGAAACAAGCTAGGAACCTGCCACAGAGGGCCTCTGAAGGGCTCTACCCTACAGACTAACAAAGCAGATGCTGAGACTTATGGCCAACTGTTGGGCAGTGTGCATGGAGTCTTATGTAAGAAGTGGGAAATAGTAAGATCTGGAGAGGACAGGAACTCCACAAGGAGAGCAACAGAACCAGAAAATTTGAACACAGGGGTCTTCCCAGAGACTCATACTCCAACCAAGTATCATGCATGGAGATAACCTAGAACCCCTGCACAGATGTAGCCCATGGTAGTTTAGTGTCCAAGTGGGTTACATAGTAATGGGAAGAGGGACTGCTTCTGACATAATCTGATTGGCCTGCTCTTTGATCACCTCCCCCTGAGGGGGGAGCAGCCTTACCAGGCCACAGAAGATGACAATGCAGCCACTTCTGATGAGATCTGATAGACTAAGATCAGAAGGAAGGAGAGGAGGACCTCCCATATCAGTGGACTTGGGGAGGGGCATGCTTGAACAAGGGGGTGGGAAGGAGGGATCGGGAGGGGTGGAGGGAGGGGCTTTTGGAGGGTATACAAAGTGAATAAAGTGTAATTAATAATAATAATAATAAAATTAAAAAAATAATTTTAACTGATTTTGATAATTGACAGGTGCCTCAGGGATATATGAATTCTCCTCATCAGTATCATTTATGGGCAGTTCTTTATATGTTTATTGACCATATGTATGTATGCCTTTCTTCAAGAAATGTGTGTAGGACTATTCATTTTTAAAATGGGTTATTTGTTTTCCTGCAACTGAGTTCTTTACATTTTTGTTTGTTTGGTTGGTTTTTTGGTTTTTTGAGGGAGTGTTTCTCTGTAGCCTTGGCTATCCTGAAACTTGCTCTGTAGACCAGGCTGGCCTCAAATTCAGAGACCCCCTCCCTCTGCCTTCTGAGTGATGGTATTGAAGGTGTGTGCCATCACCCCCAGTACAACTGAGTTCTTTTATAGATTTTTAGCACCAGCCTTTAATTAGATGTATTGCTTGCTGAGACTTCTTACTGACCTTGAGGTTGTCTCTATAATTTTCCTTTGCTGGGCAGTACTGTTTTAGTTTGTTTTACTCCCATTTATCTCCACAACTTCTTGTTGCTTTTTTTGGTTAAATCCTCCTCTTAAAATAATTGTGCATACCTGTGACATGTTTTTCTCCAAAGTGTTATAGGGTTCTTTTTGGTATTTCGTTTGACTGTACTAAAGTGGAATTGTTTGTGTTACCCTTTGGTATATGCTTGGATTGTGGAACAAAGATGATCTCAAATTAAACAAGGGACTTTCCCTTCAAGTTTGCCTTAAAACCACACACATTTGAAATGACAAATTACTCATTTTCAATCAAAATTCCTTTCTGAGTTATATTCGAAAGGTAGTCATTTACAATGGGACTCTTGTTCCCACTTCAGTCATCAGCATTAAAGAGGTGTTTCTAATATCTGACAAGTCATGTAGAAAAATATATTTGTGACAATAACTGACAAAAATATTAATTATAAGATTAATTATCAGAAGGTATAATCAATTTTTTAAAACTCAGGGCCACAGAGTCAGAAATGCAATTTTAGCAGACCTTTTTTTGAAGTCTCCTTTCACAGATTCACTTTAAACAGTTTCCTAGAAGGAGGCAGCCCACGGTTACACCCACCCTTGAAACTCCCCACCAACCGGAAAATGGTCAAGACACACTGCATTAATTATAGACTCCATCAGGCTCTCTGCCAAATCTGTCCCTACACAGATTACAAAACAAATGAAACCCAGCCCTAAACACACAGATACATATAAAATAACAACAGAGCATCCAAACCGGCCAAGGCAGATCTCTTCTTCCTCTGTCCAGGGGACCAGGAAGATGCTAAGATTGAATCCACATCAAACTTTGGGCAGAGTGCAGGAACCCTTACAGAAGAAGAGGGAGATAGAAGGAACTCCACAAGGAGACCAACAGAGCCAAAAAGCCTGGGGCCAGGAATGTCTGCAAAGACTGATACTCCAACCAAGGGCCATGCATGAAGAGGACCAAGATCCCCTGTTCAGAGGAAGCCCATAGGCTGCTCAGTTTCCAAGTGGTTTCCCTAGTAAGGGGAACAGGGACTTTCTTTGGCATGAACTCAGTGGCCATCTCTTTGGTCACCTACCCTTGGTGGGTGCAGCCTTGTAAGCCACAGAGGAAGATGATGCAGCCAGCCTTGATGAGACCAGATAGGCTAGGATCAGATAGAAGGGGAGGAGGTCCTCCCCTATCAGTGTAGTAGGGGAGAGCCATAGGGGGAGAAGAGGAAGGGAGGTTGGGACTGGGAGGAGATGAGGGAGGGGGCTACAGCAGGATACAAAGTAAATAAATTGCAAATAAATAAATAAATAAATAAATAAATAAAACAAAAAAGAAGAAGTAAGAACCTCCTGGGGAGGGGGGTCTTTTCTGAGACTGATTTTCCAACCAAGGACCATTCATGGATATAACCTAGAACCTCTGATCAAACATAGCCCATGGCAGCTCAGTATCCAAGTTCCCTAGTAAGGGGAACAGGGATTGTCTCTGACATGAACTCAGTGGCAGGTTCTTTGACACCCTGCCCCCTCCGAGAGAGGAGCAGCCTTGCCAGGCCACAGAGGAGGACATTGCAGCCAGTCCTTATAAGAACTGATAAACTAGGGTCAAATGGAAGGGGAGGAAGACCTCCCCTATCAGTGGACTTAGAGAGGGGCAGGGAAGAGATGAGAGAGGGAGGGTGGGATTGGGAGGGAATGAGGGAGGGGGCTACAGCTGGGATACAAAGTAAATAACCTGTAATTAAGATAAAAATAAAAATTATTAAAAAAAAACCAACTCGTGGGAATGACAGGTTGTGAGTGCTAGGGTCCCTTTAAAAGAGCTCTAGTATTTTATAACTGGGGGATCCTGGGGCTTATGGATAAATCTTTATGTGCATAGTTTCTGATTTTACTTCATCTTTTTAAATTTTTTAGTTAATATGTATTTAACTTAGGGTATCATTCCTGCTAGGTAAGCACTCTCCCACTGTTTAATCTTTTCTGTAAGTTGTGTCATGGCCAAGAGAAAGGCAGAGGCATTGAAATTTTCTTTTTCCTCAACTTTGGCCAAAATTCTCAATAAATTAATTAGCCTGTTTTATATAGATTTGTTTTTCTATTAATACACACAAGCATTTGGGCTCAATGCAAGGTCTTACAGCTGAAGGATCAAACAACTGGGTGGTCAGTACCTTGGAGGTTGTAGAATTCTAGTGTGTGTGTGTGTGTGTGTGTGTGTGTGTGTGTGTGTGTGTGTACAGTGCTGGGGAGTCAGCCCAGTCTGTTGCCTGCTGGCCAAGTGCTTCATTAACAATATACATGTCCAGCTCACTAATTGTTGTTCTGGGAAGGCATGGGGAGGTTATTATTCTGTCATTCAGAAAGTTCCTATACATAGGTTTTATTCTGTATAGGGTGCAATCATTTCGATATAAAATAACCCTGCTACCTGTGGATGTTTGAGTCCGAACTTCTTAGCAGTTGTCAGGATTTAAGCTAATATATATATTAGCTGGTATATATGTGTGTATATATATATATATATATATATATATATATATATCAGTGTGACTTATTCTTGTATCTTAAGAATTCTCCAAGACAGTCTTAGAGCTGAGGCTAAACTATGTTCAGGAGGAGGCTATTGGATGAGTACCATTGGCACTGAGCGAGACCACGTGTTTTGCTCCTAACAGATAATTTCTTGGTCTGTGGACATGAAAGTACGGCTGAGACATCCCATAAATCCCAGGGATAAACAACTTCAACCCTCAAGTATAACTTTTGATCCCCAGGAAACTCTGTAAGAGATGAGAAAGAATATGATTAACTTTAATTGCCTCACTTAACATTTCATTCTGATGACTAAAGCATCATCAAAGGACCATGCATGGAGAGGATCTAGACCCCTGCACAGATGTAGCCCATAGGCAATTCAGTCTCAAAGTGGGTTCCCTAGGGAGGAAGGGGCAGTCCCTGACATGAACTCTGTTACCTGCTCTTTGATCACCTCCCCCTGGCAAGGTGGCCTTACTATGCCACAGATAAAGAGGATCTAAGCAGTCCTGATAGGACCTGATAGGGTAGGGTCAGACAGTAGAGGAGGGCTTTCCCTATCAGTGTACTGGGGATAAGGGATAGGGGAGGAAGAGAGATGGATGGTGGGATCAGGAGGAGATGAGGGAGGGGGCTCACAATCGGTACGTAAAGTGAATAAATTGTAAAACAAACAAACAAACAAACAAGAACATTTCACTCAGAGGCTTTGTGCCTTTCCAGAATTTTCTAAGTACAGCCAGAGTTCATGTAAAAAAATGTTTACAGGCTCTAAATAAAATAATGCTAAATAACCACCAGGTGGTAAGATTGCATATGGGTTTAAGCAGCACAGGCCAAGACCTGCCTCATTCCAGCTTAGAGGCCATGTTTATGTCTATATCAGGTTTTCTGTCTAGGTTACAAAAGTTCAAGTGGTGATTTTATTTCTTTTTATTCAGTTGGTTTTAGAATACTTCCCTTCCTGTCCAAAGCTGCTTTGGGAGCCACGTGGTGCTGTACCTGCTGTGTCATTACCAGGTAGAAGAGAGAAATCATGCACAGAATGCTTCTAGTTCTTTAGCTGTTGAGATTCTGGTTCCCACAGATCATCCCTGGACTTGCCACCATAGGGCTGTGTACAAAGGATGAAGAAAAAGCAAAAGTAACAATTTTTGAGACATCAGATACTTTAATCAGAAATATAATATTTTTACTTAATTGCTATGAAAATATGAGACCCTGAAAGATAAATTTGTTGTTTCATCTATCACCTTGATTTAGTAATTATTTACTAGGCATTGCCAATATTATTTCAAGTATAACTGGGCTAAGCCCACAGCCCTGTATTATTTTCAGGCAACTTGAAAGTAATATTCATTTTAGAATACTTTCTCCCATACTGCTAGAAGATAAGGACATTTAAGATGACAAGACTGATAGGGAGCTTAAATTCTAGAATATTATAATGAAATATCTGGCCAGTGTTCAGACTTACTTGGTTGTGTCATTTAAAAAAAGTTTTTACATTGGATTCCAGGCAAAGTTTATACATTGGATTCACTTGAAGTGTGAACTATGAGGGATTTTATGTGAAGGGAAGCTCATGATCAGAGAAAAGCATATGTTCATTATCCAGGTAAGATTCTTTGCTTGTGGAGAAAAGGGAACTCTCCTCCATTGTTGTGGGAATGTAAACTTGTACAACCACTTTGGAAATGAATGTGGCGTTTTCTCAGACAATTAGGAATAGTGCTACCTCAAGATCCAAATACCACTCCTAGACATATATCCAAAATATGCTCAAGTATACAAAAAACACATTTGTTCAACCATGTTCATAGCAGCTTTATTTGTAATAGCCAGAATCTGGAAACAACCCAGATGCCCCTCAACTGAGGAATGGACACAGAAATTGTGGTACATTTACACAATGAAATACTACTCAGCAATTAAAAACAAAGAAATTATGAAACTTGCAGACAAATGGTGGGACCTAGGAAAGATCATCCTGAGTGAGGTAACCCAGAAGCAGAAAGACACACATGGTATGAACTCACTTGTAAGTGGATATTAGACATACAATATAGGATAATCATACTAAAATCTGTTCACCTAAAGAAGCTAAGCAAGAAGGACCCTAGGGAAGTTGTTCAATCCTCATTCAGAAAGGCAAATGGCTTAGACATTAGAAGAGGGAGAAAACAGGGAGCAAGACAGGCGCCTCTGAAAGAATCTACCCACCAGAGTATCGAAGGAGATACTGAGACCCATAGCCAAACTTTGGGCAGAGTACATGGAATCTTATGAGAGAAGGGGGAGAAAGACCTGGAGGTGACAGGGGCTCCACAAAGAGATCAACAGAACCAAAAAATCTGGGCCCACAGGTCTTTTGTGATACTGATACTCCAACCAAGGATTGTGCATGGAGATAACCTAGAACTCCTGTACAGATGTAGCCCATGGCATCTCAGAGTCCAAGTGGGTTTCCTAGTAAAGATAACAGGAACTGTCTCTGACATAAACTCAGTGGCTGCCTCTTTGATCACCTCTCCCTGAGGGGAGAGCAGCCTTGACAAGCCACAGAGGAAGACAGTGCAGCCAGTCCTGATGAGACCTGATAGGCTAGGGTCAGAAGAAAGGGGAGGAGGACCTCCCCTATCAGTGGACTGGGGAAGGGGCAGGGGAGGAAAAGAGAGAGGGAGGGCAGGCTTGGGAGGGGATCAGAGAGGGGGATACAGCTGAGATACAAAGTGAATACATTGTAATAAATAAAAAAATTAAAAAAGTCCAAAAAACAAAACCAAAAACAAAGATTCTCTGTTTAATCTATTAGTCCTTTTGTTCGGGCTACGGATTTTAGGAAGCCATAGTCTTTGTCCTCAAGGAGTTCGGTCTTGTGTTCCTATAATGATCTATGAGTATATGCATCACAAGCCTTGTGTAATAATTTGTTTCTTCATCTGTCTTCTCAGATTGCTGGTAGCTTCATTTAAAGGCCAGGAACTGTTCATCTTCAATACTGTATTTCTTATACCTAGCATAGTTACTGGTACATAGTAGGAAGCAGTATACTTTTCTCTAACTTGGGAGTGGCCACCAGTGAAATTTTTGTAGCACGACTAATGCCATGATAAGGTTCTCACTAGAGGTAGACAAAGGTTGCATGGAAAATTGGAAGTTGAGAAGAGCTTATTGCAGAGTTCACACTAGAGAGCATGAAGGTCAGAACTAGGGTGATGACAGTGAGTGTGAAGAAAAGACAGAATGTAGAGTCAACAAGGAGGCAATTTGTCACAATCTGGGAACTTTTTCTTTTATTTTAACTTTTATTAATTACACTTTAATCACTTTGTATCCCCCCACAAACCCCCCTCCTCCCCTCCTAATCTCATCTTCCCTCCCCCTTCTTCATACATGTCCCTCCCCGAGCCCACTGATATGGGAGGTCCCCCTCTTCTTCCTTCTGATCTTAGTCTATCAGATCTCATCAGGAGTGGCTGCATTGTCATCTTCTGTGGCCTGGTGAGGCTGCTCTCCCCTCAGAGGGAGGCGATTAAAGAGCAGGCCAATCATTTATATCAGAGGCAGTCCCTCTTCCCATTACTATGGAACCCACTTGGACACTGAATTGCCTTGGGCTACATGTGTGCAGGGGTTCTAGGTTATCTCCATACCTGGTACTTGGTTGGAATATGAGTCTCTGGGAAGTTCCCTGTGTTCAAATTTTCTGATTCTGTTGCTCCCCTTGTGGAGTTCCTGTCCTCTCCAGATCTTACTATTTCCCATTTCTTACATAAGATTCCATGCACACTGCCCAACAGTTGGCCATAAGTCACAGCATCTGCTTTGATAGTCTGCAGGGCAGAGGCTTTCAGAGGCCCTCTGTGGCAGATTCCTAGCTTGTTTCCTGTTTTCTTCTTCTTCTGATGTCCATCCATCCTCTTTGCCTTTCGGGATGGGGATTGAGCATTTTATTCAGGGTCCTCTCTCTTGATTAGTTTCTTTAGATGTACAGATTTAGTAGGTTTATTCTATATTATAAGTATATGTGAGTGAGTATATACCATGTGTGTCTTTCTGCTTCTGGGACACTCAGGATGATCCTTTCCAGGTCCCACCATTTACCTGCAAATTTCGTGATTTCCTTATTTTTCATTGCCGAGTAATATGGAATATTACTGGGAATCTTTTCTATGTGGAGAATGAAGAGCTTCAGGCTTGGATGATAGAGATGCCCCTTGAAGACAGGGAAGCAAGTTTGCAGTAGGGGGAGATCAGTTCAGTTTAGGCCATGCTAAGGTTGAGGTGGTTTGAGGAATTTGTCATCTGTCAGTATTTGGGAGATCAGAACTTAAGAAAGAAGTCAACAGTGAAACTTGGGGAGTCCTAAGTCCATAGGAGGGGCCTCAAAATTAGACTCTGTCATGAACAGATATGTAGTGAAACAAAAAGTGAGACTTTGAGAAACCCTTACATTTATCAAGTAATTAAAGAATGAAAAGCCCAAGAGGAAGATAGAAAAGAAATAGCCATAGATATTGGAAGAAAGCCAAGATAGTATGGTATAATTGTAGCCAAAGAAGAGAGGCTTCAGAAAAGAAAAAAACAGGAGCATATGACACTTTACAGTCAGCTGAGGAGATGATAGTAAGGGAAAGCCCCGTGTATAGCAGAGATGTACAGTGGCAGGAGGTGAGCCCAGAAGGACTAGTTAGGTCCTAATCTAAAAGGATTTTGGTTATCAGGCTAAAGGACTGTGGGCTATTTTTTTCTGAATACTTAAGAGTCATCAGTGGTTTTCTGATAGGAATGACATGGTCAGAAGCAAGGTTTCACCAAGTTCAGGGTAGGCCAAGTTCATAGTGGTTCTTATGTAGGAATGGGAGTAGAGACAGAAATCATCAAAATAAAGTAGAAGAGCACTTAGGTTGTGGAGAGAGGTACCGTCTATGAAGATCTTTAACAGATAAAACTGGCAAGCCCTAAAAGCAATAGTGAACACTCAGTGAGCCATATAATAAACATTATTAATAACCACGTGAATTATCTTGTTAAGTCATCACAACAAACTTATGATACAGATAAACATTAATGTCATTTTGTGCATGATAAAACAGGGACATAGAAATAAAGACATTTTATGAACAGAAGAGTAATTGGAAGAGCCTATATTCCAAACTCTGGTGGTTTGGCTAGCTGTCACTTCCTCTATAGATTAAACCTATGGCCTTCCACAAGTACTCTACTTCTGACCATACCCTCAGTCCTGTTTTATTTATTCTTTTCATTTTTAGAAATGATCTCACTACCTATCATAGGCTGACCTTGAATTTTTTCTGTAACCTAAGCAGGTCTTTAACTTGTTATCCTCTTGCCTCAGTCCTTCAGGTAACTGGCATGACAGGCCTGTGCTTCTAGGCCTGGTTTTAACATCATTCCTTAAGGACTGCATTGTTTTTCTGTGATTAGCTATGGGAAGTGAGAATGTTATGAGTTAGCAAGCTCAGGTATAAATTGCCAGATATCAAAATCTCAATGTGTTGAACAGGACGGGAATTTATTTCTCATTCCTCAAGGGTTCACGGTTCCATCATCTCCACAATGTGCTATTTGTCCTTAAGGTACTAGAAACCACTGCACCCTGCATATTCACATTGTAAGCATCAAAATGCAAGATGGAGAAAGAGAACAGACATGGAGGAAACCTAGCAGTCTCTGTTGTAAAAGACGATGCAGGACTCTGACATCACCTGGAACATACAATTGCCTCCAATTAAAGTAGAAAATACAGGAAACCTTTTGGACTTAAAATATTAAATTCTATTTTATTGATTTGTGTGTGTACATAGGTAAAGATAAAGGACAACTTGTAGAAGTCAGTGCTCCCTTTCTACCATTACAATGTATTCTTTCCTCCTTTTACCATGTGGGTCCTGGGGATTGAATTCCAGTGGGCAGGCTTAGGGTAATAGCTTTAAACACTGAGCTAGCTCATGAACTGAAAATCATTTAAGTTTCATTGTTTGTTGTACCACCTTTATTCTGCCCACCCATGCAGTTCTAGTCGTGTCTTTCAATCACTGTGTTTTGTCTCCCTAACCACAGTTGTTTGGTTGGTTAGTGTATGGCTATGTGATCTAGGCCAGACAGTCAGAATTCTTCTTTTTTATTACCTTTCCCTGGTTTAGTTGGGAAGAAATAGTGTGTTCCATTTGTATTAGGCACCAAAGTAACCTCTCTCTCTCTCTTTCTCTCTTGGTTTTTCAAGATAGAGTTTCTCTGTATAACAGAGCTCTGGCTATCCTGGACTTGCTTCATATACCAGGCTGGCCTCGAACTCACAGAGATCTGCCTGCCTCTGCCTTCCAACTGCTGGAATTAAAGGTATATTCCACCACACCTGCCCCCCTCAATTAATTGATTACTTTTGCGTGGCTCAGTCATGGGGTGTGTGGTTGGAAATTTCTGGTGGCCCTTTTACAGTCATAGGAAGGAAACTTGTCAAAAAGAACATAGTTTTTAGGCTGAACAACTGAGCTTCCTAGTGGTGTTCAAATCCCCAGTATTGCTTGTACTTGAGTACCATCTACCTATGAGGGACTACCTATGAGACCTCCAACAGAGTCTCTCTTTTGCCCGAGTTTAAGTTGTGTTTTTGTCACTTGCAATCAATGAAGTCCCAATTCAACCTTTATTTTAAAATACAGTTCTGGAATCCGTGTAGATGTGTTTAGTATTTGTATGTATGAGAGAAGGGTTATAATAAATAGGAACCAGAAGCAAGAAGGCAATTTGCAAAACTATTGGCCTACATGAAAACTGACAATTGGAAAAGCCACATCAGAGGCTGCTGTATCCCTGGCTAGGTTTGCTGTGCCCTCTTCTAGATACTTAAGCAGCTCTCCACATCTGCAATCTGATCATCTTTACATAGTTGCAGTACTAATGTTTACTATTCAAATGAGCATATTTCCTTGTATGTCTTTTGGCATAGTTACAGAGCTGCTTAAAAATCCTTGTCTGATAATCTGGCATGTTGGTTACCTTGAGATCAATTTTCTGAGTGCTTTAATTTTGCAATACAGGTCAGTTTCCTGTCTTCAGTGAAAACCCAATCATTCTGGCTTGTCTCATGGATACTGTAGAAAACTGAAAATGAATACCATTACATTCTTATGAAGAACGTTGATGTTTTGTTTATGTTTAAACAGGTAGTTAAGTGGACTGAATACAGGTACCATACTCAGCCTCTGTGAAGAACAACTGGAAATGAGTTCCTTTCACTCTATTTGGGCTATTTAGAGATAGTTCTATGTGTGTGTAATTCAGAGGGCAACAAGAAGCCTGGACAGTTTCTTTGCAGAATATGGGCCCTCCTTATCAAGCTCCCTGCATTCCAGGATTTTACTCTCCACACTTTTTTATTTTATTATTATTATTTGTATTAATTACACTTTATTCACTTTGTATCCCTCCATAAGCCCCTCCCTCCTCCCCTCCTAATCTTATCTTCCCTCCCCCTTCTTCACACATGTCCCTCCCCAAGTCCACTGATAAGGGCAGTCCTCCTCTCCTTCCTTCTGATCTTAGTCTATCAGATCTCATCAGGAGTGCCTGCATTGTCATCTTTATAGCCTGGTAAGGCTGCTGCCCCCTCAGGGGGAGGTGATCAAAGAGCAGGCCAATCAGATTATGTCAGAGGCAGTCCCTCTTTCCATTACTATGTAACCTACTTGGACAATAAACTGCCTTGGGCTACATCTGTGCAGGGATTCTAGGTTATCTCCATACATGGTACTTGGTTGGAGTATGAGTCTCTGGAAAGTCCCCTGTGTTCAAATTTTCTGATTCTGTTGCTCCCCTTGTGGAGTTCCTGTCCTCTCCAGATCTTACTATTTCCCACTTCTTACATAAGATTCCATGCACACTGCCCAACAGTTGGCCATAAGTCTCAGCATCTGCTTTGATAGTCTGCAGGGAGGAGCCATTCAGAGGCCCTCTGTGGCAGATTCCTAGCTTGTTTCCTGTTTTCTTCTTCTTCTGATGTCAGCTGGTTTGAAACCCCTGAATTCTGTTGTCTGATCTTCAGGCCTGTAAGGTTCAATTTAAGCTACTAGTCAGGAACGTGACTTAGGGCTATGTTGTGGCTAAGAGCCTTAAAAATGAGGCTCTCGTCTATTTCTGACCTTTCCTTTGAAATGCCAGTTTTATTTCAGTTTCTTACTGCTTCTGGTTACTTGTCAATACTTATATGAAGTTTTTTTTTAAATATTTATACAGTTGTTATATCTGAACAAAGGTCAGTTTCATATGAGCTACTTGGGCACTAAGTGAAAACCACCCCCGTGTGAATTGTTTTACATAACCTGTGGCACATATAGCATGAATCCCCTGGTAGTACAGCAAAAATGTATACCTAGCTTACTGCCTGGTTTAATGTCAACCTGACACAAGCGAGAGTCATCAAACAGGAAGCCCCTTCCATGCTCCCCACCATGAAGACACACATGTACACAAATGGCATGCTCTTGCATAGACATGGACACACACGCAGACCAAACACACTCAAAGTAAATAAATTCAAAATTATTTCATTACTTCTTAATTTTTTGTCTGTGTTTGTGTGTAGGCCAGAGGTCGACACTGGTTGATTTCTTCTATACTGTCTCTGACTTTGTTACTATTCTATTGCCCTGAAGAGACACCATGCGCAAGGCAACTTATAAAATAAAGGGGACTTGCCTACAGTTTCAGAAGTTGAGTCCATAATCATCATGATGGGGAGCATGTTAGCAAGCAGGCATGGCACTGGAACAGTCGCTAGAGCTTGTATATTCACAAAAAGCAAGAGAAAAGAGAGAGGTCAGGAGGAAGGGGTCTTGGCATGGGCTTTTGAAACCTCAAAGCCCACCTCCAGTGACACACCTCCTCCAACAAGGCCACACTTCCTAATTTTCCCCCAAATGACTCCACAGACTAGGGAACAAGCATTTAAATATATGAGCCTGTGAGGCAGGCCCATTCTCATTCTAAACATCATATTGTCTATCTTATTTTTGAGATAGGAATTTTTAGTGAGCCTGCAGCTCTTCACTTGAGCCCCAGCGGTCCTCCTGTCTCTGCCACCACAGAGCTCTAAGACTGCAAGAACTGCCTCTGTGCTGGTTCTTTTACATGGGTTCTAGGGAGCACAGGTTGCAGCATGTGCCTTACTGACGGAACTGTCACAATACAGTTCAGTACAGTTCTAATTTGCATTTCTCTGATTGCTAAGGATATTGAATTTGTTTGTTTATTTTTGGAGACAGGGTTTCTCTGTGTGTAACTCTGGTTGTCTACTCACTCTGTAGACCAGGCTGGCCTTGAACTCACAGCAATCTGCCTGCCTCTGTTTCCCAATTTAAAGGCATTAAAGGAGTGTGCCGGCACCATCTGACAAGGATATTGAACTTTTAAGTTAATTTGTTTTAAATTTTTATTGATTAATTTATTTGTGTACTTGTATATTGTTTGTCTGTGAGTTTGTGTGTGTTTACATACATATGGGGGTCAGAAGATAATTTAGGCAAATAACTTCTTGCTTAACATGGGTCTTGGAGATTGAACTCAGATCTTTAGGCTTGACAGCAAGTGATTTTACCAAGTGATTTAGCCGTCTTGCTAGCCCCTTAATTTAGCTTTTTTTCCTTCTTTCAATTTTTTAATATTAATTACAGTTTATTTACCTTGTATCCCAGCTGTAGCCCCCTCCCTCATTCCCTTCCAATCCCACCTTCCCTCCTTCATCTCCTCCCTGCCCCTCTCCAAGTCCACTGATAGGGGAGGTCCTCCTTCCCTTCCATCTGATCCTAGCTTATCAGGTCTCATCAGGACTGGCTGAAATGTCCTCCTCTGTGGACTGGTAAGGCTTCTCCCCCCTCAGGTGGAGGTAATCAAAAAGCCAGCCACTGAGTTGATGTCAGAGACAGTTCCTGTTTCACCTTACTACAGAACCCACTTGGATACTGAGCTGCCATGGGCTATGTCTGGACAGGGGTTCTAGGTTATATCCAAACATGCTAATTGGTTTAATTAAATTATAAAGTAACACTTTTCATTAGGGTATTTTACAACAACTTCTTTTTGTTGATATTCCCTGCCCAATCTTTTCCCTCATCCCCACCTTGTACTCCGCATCCAGTCCTCCATTTTCAACTCTCATGTCTTATGAATTCTATTATCCTCCTCATATTCCTTCCTTCAACCCTTTTTTTCACTCAGTCTCTTCTTAAAGTGTTATTATTCTTTATCATTAAACATAATAATGGGTTTCAATATAAACATGTTCATACATGTACATAATATATTTTGACTATATTTACACTCTTTTTTCCGACTACTACTCCTACTTAGCCCCTTTCTATTCCCTTCTTTCCACTTTCATATGTGACTCAATGAGTTTCATTAGGGTTCTTTATGGGAACATTGATGAGAGTTTGTTTACAGGAACATGAGTGCCTTGCCAGTGGCTACATGACTGAGAAAAATCTCTCCCTTCTCTGTCAACATTAACTATTTATAAATCCTCAGGGAGGGTTAGAGTCATGGTCCTGTCCCACCAAAAAAATGTTATATCTTCTTTTGGTAATTGTCTGTTCAATTCACTTGACTTATATTTCTGGAGTTGAATTTTTGGGGACTCTTTGTAGATTCTAGATAATCAGTCTCCTCTTTATATACGATAGCTGGTAACCTTTTTTTTTCTGCCATCCTACAAACTGTCGTTCTTTCTTTGTTGTGTAAAAGCTTTATAATTTCATCACATCTCACTTGTTAATTCTTGGTATTATTTCCTGTGATAATTGAATCCCTTTCAAAACGTTCTTGCATATGCCTAAATCTTAAAAATATAGTAATAAAACAACAACAACAAAAACCCCAACAACAAACACCATTATAACACAAGCTACAGTGATGACTTATTTGCCTTTCTGGGCTTTGATCTTCCTCAGCTATGAGTCTATCTTCTTACCATTGCCTACATAACCATTTGCTCGAACACACTCAGCCACGTGATGCAATATAAGGAAGAAGCTCACCCTGATGGAATTTATGGGCACCTTTTAAAATTTGTTCCCTATGTTTTTCTCCAGTGTTTTCAGAAGTAATCCAAGCTGAATTAATTATTTTGTCCAGTGTGAGAGACATGAATATAGTTTCTTTCTTTAATTTAGTTTTCCCAGCACTATTTGCTGTATTTGTTTTACTCTTTTGTTGAAAACCAAGTAGTTGTAGCTACATTGCTTTCTTTCTGGGTCCCCTCTTTTAGCCCATGTCAGTATTGTGCTGTTTTTGTGACTGTGACTTGTAGCATTAGATTTTGGGATACTTCCAGCACTGTTCTATCTGCTCAAGATTGCTTTGGCTAATTCAAGGTCTTTCGTGCTTCCATATGAATTTTAGGATTTTTTTTCTAATTCTGGAATTTTGTGGAAATCATACTGACCTAATGCAAGAATAATATTTTAAATATCAATATGTTGTTATATATTTTCAAATATGTTCTCCCACTCTATAGCTTAGGTTTTTGTTCTGAGTATTTTGTAGAACAAGGAGTTTTACTTTTCTTTAATTTAAAAATTTATGTGAGCCGGGCGCGGTGTCACACACCTGTAATCTCAGCACTCAGGGGAAGGAAAGGCAGGAAGATCTCTGTGAATCTGAGGCCATTGTTTCTACAAAGTGAGTTCAAGGACAGCCAAGACTTCACAGAGAAAAAAAAAAGCCCAAAATTTATGTGTATCATATGGTCTCATTTTGCCTGTGCCAGAAAACTTGAGTAAAGTAATGGACTAATTTGCTGAACAGAGGAAATTTGAAAGCAGGCAAGCATTCAGGCTGGGATTACATTATATTAAGAAGGAGTAACAAGTAAAGCAGAAAGATAGGAAAAATGTGCAATTTGGCAATGAAGTGACAGCCTAAACCTAGAAAGTCATCACAGTGGTTCCTTGCTCCAGAATGGATGCACAGGAACATATTTCCTTAGGGTCAGCACAAAGGTGCAGAAAAGGCCATTGAAACCATGATCTAAGAGAATCAGGCTACATCTCAAGCTGGAAGCAAAATTAAGTATAGTCATTCACTGGGGTTCTGCTTTTTCAGGCATAAAAGAAGCAAGTATGAGTAAGTCATAACTTGTTCCAAGTTTACAAAAAGCCTCTGAATCCGGGCACCAGGTGATGTTGCTGGATTCCCTGGAAAGAGACCCATAGAAGCCATTGCAAGAAGCTTGGAAGGTGAAGCCCAAGTTACAGTAGAGGGACCAGTATGTTAGAGAGTCTAGAACTGTGCTTACCTAGTGAGGAAAGGTGCAAGAACAAAGTGGAGCAAGCCCAAGATGGAAGTTACAAGCGCTGTAGGTGGCAGAAATGGAGTGCTGGTGCTGCCTAAATTTAGAGCTCAGGTGATTCCATCATGAGCTCTACATGCTAGACATGGAGCTATAGGATTAGGTGTTTGTTCTGCTGGGGGTTTGTTTTGCTTTAATCCAACTTTTCCTTGCCTTTCTACCATTATTTCTTTCCTGTTTGGAATGCAGGTGTTTATTCTTTTTTTATTGTTTATTAGAAGTGTTCAACTTGTATTTTGATTTTATAGGTGCTCAAAATTAATAAGATGTGTTCTCAAGTCTCAGAAGATACTGAATTTTTGAGCAGAGCTGTTAACTGTTAAAGACTATGGGGGCTTTTAAGCTATAGACAAAATGCATTCTGGGATGGACATGAGACTTTAGGAATCAGGGTAGAATACTAAGGTGATATGTTTACTTGTCAGGTTATCAGGAGGTAAAATTGTAATGATTAATTTTCATTGCCAATTTAATGAAATTTAGAACCCCCTAGGAGATAGCCCTGTGCTTGTGTGTAAGTGCAGTTTTAGAATATTTACCTTAGAATTAAAAATTTGCTTCAAGTAAAGATTGTGACATCCTATGTGCTAGGGTTGCAGACTGAATAAAAGGAGAAATTGAGAGGAGTGCCAGCATTCATGTCTTTATGTTTCTTTCCTCCATTTACCAAATATCATGTGAGTGTATTTCTGTTCGTTTATGGTTTTTCTGTTCATTTCTAGTTTGTGTCTTATGGTACCCCAGTAAGACAATCTCAGTAAACTCTGTCTGTATAATAAATTTTAATATCTGATAAAGTGATTATCGCTAGTTTATTCATTCTAAAGTGTTATGGCTATTCTCATTTCTTTCCTTTTCCTTGTATGTTCTAGAATAAGCTTGGATATATCTATGAGAAATCTTAGCAAGATTTTTGACAGCAATAATATTAAACTACACACATACTCATATGTATATAATTATACAGAGATAATTTAATAAAAAAGAACACCTTTAATATCTTACATGCTGTCTTTTAAGACATAGTCTCACTAAATAGTCCAGACTCTTCTAATGTAACCCAGGGTGACCTTGAGATCATGGCAGACATCCTGTCTCAGTCTCCTGTGTGCTGAAATTATAGGTGTGTGCTACTGTGCTATACAAAAGCAGGGTGCAAGTGTGTAATCTTCACTTTCATTTTGTATCTGTCTCCTTTGCTTCAAGTTACTGAGTATTCTAATCAATGAACAATATGTGTATCTCCATCAAAAATTATTGCTTATTTATTTTCATCAAGGTTTTACAGGAACTGTTGTACTTAGAAACATCTTAGAGTAGAGTAGAAATGCTGCTTGGTCTGGGAATGCTGCAGCCCTTAATTTGCTTGTTTGTGATGATAGCTCACTCAGGGTCATTGGGAAGATTTAAAGAGACAGTGCATATTTGAGCCCTGCCTCTGACATATTTACTTTGCCCTTAACTTTCCCCTCATATTTACCTGTTGGTCTCTTGAGCACTCATCTGTGAACCCACAAGCAATAATAGAGGGATGCCTCAAAAATTGTGAAGATTGAATTGAGAAGTTAAACAAAAATCAAGCAGAATAGAGATATCATAAACCATGGCTCATAATATTGTAATGTAGATATAATTTGGTAAATAGATGATTTATGCATTTTAGTGAGGGGAAGTGTTGATAGAATCCAAGTAGCTAGTCCAAAGAGCCATAGGCCCAGTACATGCAGTAAGATCTTGCTGTAGATTTAGGACAGTGGAGGTGTTGCCAGTGTTGTTAGAGTCACAGCTTTGGTTCTGGCAGCGTTAATAAGCTAGGCTCAGCTACCCTCTTCAATAGGCTGGCCCCAGGCTTCAACATTTTCCTTCTCACTACATGAGTTTCCTAGGCAAATTACATTTCTTTTGGGCTCATTGTCTCAGTACTTGGATAACCAAAATGAGGGAAATAGGTATCTTTTAGAATATCTTTACTCCTGCCAGGCTTATTGAAGAAGCAATCCATTCCACCACAGTAGAAATCACAAAGAAAATTCTCAATATTATGTAATGTCCATGGCTCAACTATTATGGGAAAGAGTAAGAATATATATGTCCCTGTGTTACAGGGAGCTCCTTAGAGATGAACATTCAGATATAATTCATAGCTGTTTGAAAGTCTTTATTCTAGTCCTCTGTGACTACACTCAAGTATTAAGGACCCAAGTGTAGTCCTGAGTATTTAGAGCCAGGGTCTCTTAAACGCAAAAACCACATCCTGGTATTTCACTTTGTAGCAGCGGGGAAGAGGGATTGTTTAAGCAAGCAGTTTAATAGAAGCTGAGATAAGCTGGTAGCTGGAGGGGGGCATGCAGAAGCAGGAAGTTTATTAGAAACTAAGATATTTATCTGGGGAATCTTGATCTCTGTTTTCTTAAAAAGAGTTGGGTAACTTAAAAAAAAGTTGGGTAACTTGAACAGAGTTGGGATTCTCCATCAAGGAAGTCAATGTATTCAAGCCTAACATGGCTTCAGTAGAAATATAAGATGGAAAAATATCTGCACTGCCTTTACCTGTCACATGTGTTTGTATAAAAGCAGATTTTTTTTGAAGAATATGCACCAAATGTAACTCTGAGGAGCTGGAAAATTTTCATTTACTTTCCACCTTTCTTTTTTCAAAGGTATTCTGAATCTGGAGAGCTCATTGCTATTCTATGTTTGGGAGTGGAAGCAAGCATTCCAATATAGCTTGTTCCACAGCAGTTAGAATCTCTATAATTTATACACTTTAGAAAAAATTTTAGAAGTTTTAGGTCACCATGATAATGTATTTCCCTAGTATTGTTCATGTGTACTGAAGAAATGGGGATTCATCAGACTTATAATAAATACTGGTTGAGAATACTCAAGTACCTGTAATCAGATGAGTTAGTCATTTCTCAAGTCAGGGGTGGAAGAGGATGGGCTGTGCTCTTATGAGTGGTTGGTAGTCTAGATGAGATGTTATTATAGGGTGTTTTAGGTCTGAGGAGGTATAGGAGATGGAAATAGAAAGACACAGGTAATATTTTGGAAATACATGGAGGGGCATGCTGACAACAGGTGAAGGAGAGTTCATAGATAACACCCAGCTTAGATTTTGATTAGAGCTGGGAATGTCACTCAGTGATAGCATGCATGCCTACACATAAGACCTTGAGTTCATCTCTAGCAGCAAAAAGAGACTTGTTGACTTGAACAGCTGGTCAAATATGGTATTATTTGCTGAATAAGAAGAAACTGAAAGGGAAATAATGGAGGGGCAGAAATTTTTTAGGATTCATTTAAATTTCATGTATTTATTTTTTGTTTGTATGAATTGCTTCTCTGCCCTAGAGATCAGAAGAGTACATCAGCTCCCCCTTCAGCTGGAGTTATAGATAGTTATGAGCTTGTTGATGTGAGTACTCAGAAACAAACTTGGGTCCTCTGTAAGATAAGTGAACTCTCTTAAGTGCTGAGCCATCTCTCCAGGCTAGAGAACAATTTTTGTTTAAAGAATTCTGTTTTGAGTTTGTTCAGTTTATTGCTTTAATTAAAAGTGGTTGTGTGTAATATGCCATGGGTTATGAGTCTGGAGACCATAGTTAGAGTAGAGCATGCAATTTTGGAAAATGGTATGAAATATAGTGGAAGTGAATACTAACATATGTAGAACTATATAATAAATAAAAGTCTGCTTGCCATTAAAGCTTGTGGAATACAAGCAATTCAAGCAGTCTCCAATATTAATTTTATGGACAAAGTATATGTACTGTATATAAAATGAAGACTGAAAGGAAATGTAATATATTTTCAATATAATAATATAAACAAGAGAGAAAAGAGACTATATATGTTGGTGGAAGACAAAAGAAGTGATGTGAAAATCAACCTAAAAGTCAAGTTGTACAAAAGACTTAATACACCTATGTAAAAACTGGCTCAATTTAAGAAACATGTTTGAACTAAAACATATTTGTAACATGTACTCAGTGTCACTGAATTGTACACTGAAATGTTTAAAATATGAATTTTATATGACTTCCAAAACTGAGCAATAAGAGAGAGAGATGTATGTTATGGGTACAGTATATAAAAATCATATTATTTTTATGTTGTCTAATAGTTTAAAAATCCATTAGAGTGTAAAAGATTATAGATGAAACAAGTTATTTAAAACATGAACAATTCCTTTTTTTGGCTGTTTTTGTTTTATTAAGACAGGGTCTCACTATGTGGCTCTAGCTGTCCGGGAACTCATGTTGTAGACCTGGGTGGCCTCAAACTTGCAGAGATCCATCTGCTTCTGCCTCCCAAGTACTAGGATTAAAGGTGTCGCCACTACACCGAGCATTAAAACATGAACAGAGGTAAGCAGATCTCTGTGAATTTGAGGCCAGCCCAGTCTACAGAGTGAGTTCTAAGATAGCCAGAGCTACACAGAGAACCGTAGTCTACACAAAACCAGTAAACAAACAAATAAATGGATAAATGAAATAAATCATTAACAATTTTTGGAGCTGGTTGATGAGTAGATGAAGTTTCACTAAAATATTCTCTAAACTTTTGTGTGCTTGAAAAATTCCATGAAAAACAATTCTTATAATCATTTAAAAATATAATAATTTGGAGCACTTTGTAAAGTTGAATTGACTGTTACATAGTAAAGACTCTAGTAGCTCAGAGTGTTAAAGGCAAGTTAGGAAATGGTGAAGAGGTCTGAATGTGAAGTAGGTCATGCCAAGAGCTGCCTCCCTCTCTCTACTCTGCTTTTTGGGGAGTACAGTCCTTGGCCCAGCAACTTTATTTCTTGCAATGTATTCCCAGGAATTAGTTACACACACAAACCTGTTTGTGGATAAGCTGCTCTTCTTAATGGACTTACCATAGTAAATCATTGGAAACAAGAAACTGATCAGTTTTATGGTTGCTCTTTTAATTATAGTGCTGGGCCAGTGAGATGGTTCATCAGGTAAAGGCACTTGTTTAATGGCATGAGTTCAATCCCCACGACCCACCCACATGGTAGAAAGACAAACCCAACTCACCTAAGCTATGCTTTGACCCACATGCAAGCTGTGGTTGAATGTGTGCATACACATTGTCAAAACAAAACAAAACAAAACAAAACAAAAATACATAAACAGCTTTGTTTTGTTACCCTAAGACTCCATGAAAATACTTCTACATTAGAACCTGGATTTGAGAACACATAATCCCTGTTTCAAGGTCATCGTCATTGAGATTTGGCTTCAAATAAGCTATCTATTTCTGTTTGAGTTAAGAATTGTATTTTTTTTCTAAACACCACACACACACACACACACACACACACACACACACACACACACACACAC